>NC_041403.2:166325245-166671245 GCF_900747795.2 Erpetoichthys calabaricus | reverse complement strand
GGGCACCTCGGCAGCCCCCACCAGGGATTGTCTTTAGGGGATGCAGTCTCTAGAGCACCCATTTGTTCCCTCCTAGGGAAAACCTCTGAGCCCAAGAGACCCTCCACCCAGTGCAGCTGTCTGTGAAAAACTGACCTTCCAGGTCACAGCGCGGACACATGATGTATGTTTCTGGTTTGTCTTCTGTCTCTCTGCAGTGTTGTCCTAAATGTAAACCCTGTCTCTGCCCAAGTACATATAAAAAAGGAGTAAAACAGGCTGGGCACTCTGGGCAGACAGCTATAGTGAGGTTGTCAAGGTTACAGATACCAACTTACAGTAAGAAGGAGCGTGAAAAGGCAAAAGGGAATGACACAGACACAGGTGGATGTAACTTATCTAAGGGCAGAAAGAGGAGCTCCTCACTTGGACATCGATACCCTTTTCATTTTGGAGGTGGGCACATCAGTAGTAATGGGCATTTCGATTCCCTTTAACATGATAGATAATGCATATACCATTGACCTGCTTCAGTACGTGAAGCATGGAAACACATTAAAATAAGATGTTTCACGACAGAATCACAGCTAAATGAGAATTGATTCGTTAGTGAATCAGTTGAACGAGAAATTTAAGATTGATTCTCGGGAAGTGACTTGCTCACGAACCAAATGAATGAGAAATGCAAGCCTTATTCTCGGATCATGAACTGTACGTGAATCAAATGAATAAGAATCATTAGACTGGTTCAAGGGTAATAGTACTCGTTTGTGAAACAAATAAACGAGCATTAGTCTAACAATTCTCGTATATTTGATTTAAAAATGTGTCACAACCTGTGAACCAATCTAATGAGTTTTGCTCATCTGATTAACGAACAGTTCACTACCCAAGAATCAGTGTTACATTTCTCATTTATTTGTTTCACAAACGAGTACTATTACCCTTGAAACAGTCTAATGATTCTTATTCATTTGATTCACAAACAGTTCACTACCTCAGATTTTGTCTAATGATTCTCATACGTTAGTTCTCGGGTTGTGACACATTTCTAAATCAAATATGCGAGAATTGTTAGACTAATTGTCGGGTAGTGAACCGCTCATGAATCAAAACAAGTGCTGTTGTTAGGTTGGTTCTGCGGCAGTGACTAGTTCAGGAATCGAATGAGAAATGTAAGACTAATACTCAGGTAATGAACTCTTAAAGAAATGAATGAGAGTCACTAAACTGGTTCAAGGGCAGTGACTCGTTTGTGAAAGAAATGAACGAGAAATTTAAGACTAATTTTCGGATCATGAATTGTACGTGAATCAAATGAATGCGAATCATTACACTGGTTCTCGGGTAATAGTGACTCATTTGTGAAAGAAATGAACGAGAAATGTAAGACTGATTCTCGGGTAGTGAACCGTTTGTGAATTAGACGAATGACACTCATTAGACTGGTTCTCAGGTGGTGACACATTCGTAAATCAAATTTTCGAAAATCGTTAGACTAATTCTTGGGTAATGAACTGTTTGTGAATCAAATGAATAAGAATCATTAGACTGGTTCAAGGGTAATAGTGACTCGTTTGTAAAAGAAATGAATGAGAAATGTAAGCCTCATTCTCGGATGGTGAATTGTACGTGAATCAAATGAATGAGAATCATTAGACTGGTTCTCGGGTGGCGACACATTCGTAAATCAAATTTTCGAGAATCGTTAGACTAATTCTTGGGTAGTGAACTGTTCATTAATAAAATGAATAAGAGTCATTAGGCTTGTCAGATTTGTTAGGCTGATTCTCGTGTAGTGACCCTTTTGTGAAACGAATGAATGAGAAACGTAAGGCTAATTCTCAGGTAGTCAACCTTTCGTGAATCAAAAGAACAAGTGCCATTATAGTGGTTCGTCAGTAATGACTCATCCGCAAATCAAATTTATGCGATTCATTACACTGGTTGTCCGGTAGTGACTAGTTTGGGAATCAAGTGAATTAAGAAATGTAACACTAATACTCAGGTAGTGACTCATTTGCGAAAGAAATGAACGAAAAATTTAAGACTAATTCTCGGATCGTGAATTGTACGTGAATCAAATGAATGAGAATCATTACACTGGTTCTCGGGTAATAGTGACTCATTTGTGAAAGAAATGAAGGAGAAATGTAAGACTAATTCTTGAGGAGTGAGTTGTTCGCAAATCAAATGTACAAGAATTGTTAGACTGGTTCTCAGGTAGTGACTCGTTCATGAATCAAATGAGCATGAAATGTAAAACGAATTCTCGGGTAGTGAACTGCTCGTGAATCAAATGAAAGAGAATCATTAGACTTATTCTCGAGTAATAGTGACTCGTTAGTGAAAGAAATGAACGAGAAATGTAAGACTAATTCTTGGGTAGTGAACTGTTTGTGAACCAAATGAATAACAGTCATTAGACTGGCTCTTGGGTAGTGACTCGATCATAAATCAAATTTCCGAAAATTGTTAGACTGGTTTTCGGGTAGTGACTCGTTCATAGTGAAGATGACAGAAACAAATGTGTACTCACATAGTGCCCAACCGGTCCTTGAGGGCCTGGAAGTCCTGGCTTTCCAGTGACACCCTGCAGAAGAGAAAGCAGCAGAGCGCCATGTTTTAGGACAGCAACAGAACGTGTTGACAATCTGAGTTTTCTACATTTAGACTTCACCGTTTTTCAAATTTACATTACATTTAGATATACTTTAATAATACCCAAGAGGAAATTCAAAATCATAGCACAGGAATACATTATTTTATTTGGCTGATGTCTTTACCCAAGGTGACTGACAAACATCTCAGATACAGTTGGTTCCTTTTCTTTTGTTTCTCCATTTGGAGTCCAGGCAGGTGAAGTGACTTGCTCATGGGCAACACACTGTCAGTAGTAGGATTTGCGCCCACCACCTCAGGGTTTGAAGTCCAAAGCCTCAAGCACCACGCCACACTCAGATATTGATTCAAAGCACCATGTAAGACAACAGAACACAAAGATTTCATACAATCCATGTGATGCTAATATGACCGCAGTAGATGGACTCTGTATGCTCTTCCCATGCCTTCTCTCTGGAGTGAAGGACTGAACGCTGGGAAGAAGCTCTGAACGACCTAAACTCAGCAGACAGAAAAGATCGTATTCCACCATGAAGGAATGAGCCTGTGGTGGAGGACTCCAAACAAAAGAACCCACTTGAGGGGATGGCCAGAATTGCTCATTGTGGCATCCAATGTGCCACCCTCCTCTTCTGCACAACAGCCTCCAGGGTGTCCAGGGTCAGCCCTGCGATGGAGTGGGCTTTACTGATATGTTTGTTCAGGTGTTTTGCATTTTCCAAGAGACCAAATAGTAGAACAACACACTGGCCTCTACTGCTGGAGAGGATTTCATTTCATCTTTTCCTTAGATTTTTTTTCTAGGTCCGTAAACCATTTCTGACATCAGTTTTTTCATTTGGAGACCTCTTATAAAAGTTAAATATTTATTTTTTTAATTATTTGCAAGGAACTGTCAATCCAGAACAAGCAAGCCCCAAAATGAAATGCAGCAGGATAATGCAATAAACAGAAAGAGAAGATCAGAATCCCAGCGAAAACCAAAGAAAAAGCAAAACTCTAAAGCACATCAATGAACCGCAAGGGACTCACAATCCCAGAGGGCCTCTACAGGCTGATCCCTTGAGGTAATGGTGGTCCTGCCTCTTGGGGAATCCACCCACAAAATAAAGGAACAACAGCAGAACACAGTCACTCACACACACAAAATTGAAATAATACACAAATAAAAATTATTCACAAAAATAGTAATATGTTAAACATGTCTGCCAAGTAAAAAAAGGAACCGAACAATATGAATGAATCAAAAGAACGATACTGAAAATGGAAGAAAAAAAAGACAGAAAAGAAAATTTGAAAAATAAGCCAGAGGAGGAATCCTGGGTGAAACATAACAGGGAGGAAACCTGCGTGGAGGCGAAGAAAAGATGGCAGGGAGCCCCCTAACGCTAACCTCAGTGGTAAACTCAAGAGAAGCGAAGATGTTGGTAGAGAGTGCAATCAGGTCGCCTTCGGGCAGGTGGGTTGATTGGGTGCAAAGTATTACGCCCCGACTCCTAAAGTTAAATCATCCATTCTCTACCCCTAGCCCAATCTTAAATTCCTTTCTTTTCAACCCAAAATCTTAATTCTGCTATTTAGATTAGACCCCCTACCCCGACCCCAGCTCTAAACTTAACCCCACTGCTTACCTTGCTATTTATCTGCCCCTTGTCTTATGCTAAGGTCCTTTCTTTTCTAACCCTTATCTTAAAACTTTGAGATATGTTAGATTCCCATAAGGGGACACGGTGACCTACCAGCTAAAGTCAAAAAGTTAAGTGACAGTCCATCCAAAACTAAACGTTAATCTCAAACTCGAAACATTTAATGCCAGTACTGGCTAGTCGGACCGCAGCACGGACTCACTCTGCCTGCTTTATTTTTATTTATTTATTTATTTGGGGCACAGTGGCGCAGTGGGTTCTCTTCCCAGGTCCTCCCTGTGTGGAGTTTACATGTTCTCCCCGTGTCTGCGTGGGTTTCCTCCCACAGTCCCACATGCAGGTTAGGTGGATTGGCGATTCTAAATTGTCCCTAGTGTGTGCTTGGTCTGTGTGTGTGTGTCCTGCGGTGGGTTGGCGCCCTGCCCGGGATTGGTTCCTGCCTTGCGCCCTGTGTTGGCTGGGATTGGCTCCAGCAGACCCCCGTGACCCTGTAGTTAGGATTCAGCAGGTTGGATAATAGATGGATGGATAGATTCCCTTAACCCTTTCCCTGTCTCTAAACTTAGACCCCTGTTTCCTGCCCTGTGCCTAAACTTAAGTTCCCTTCCTTTTTTTTATCTTCTATTTCCTATCCCTTAACCCTATTTTATATCATTTTAACCCTTCATAACATATCCCCTAGTTTTATGGTATTTTATGGATTTTTTGTTCTTTTGATAATTTTTTCAGTGCCTTTAACCAATTCTTAGTACCTTAATTTTTACATCCTTTTGATGTCTAAATTTTGTAGCATTTTAATAGATTTTTTAATCCCAATTTTTACCACTTTTTTATCCGAACGATAGGGGGCACTATTTTTTTGAACCCTGTATTTTAGTTGGATTTTGGGGTGGGGATTGATGGGAATTTTTAGATACTGTTATAAACTGCATTTTAGACTATTTTAGGACCAATTTTATGGGGGTTTTAAGGTATTTTATACACTTTTAAAGTATTTTATACATCACTAGCAACATACCCGCGCTTCGCAGTGGAGAAGTAGTGTGTTAAAGAGGTTATGTAAACATATATATACATATACATATATACATGTATATACATATCTACATATACACATATCAACATATACATATACTGTATATACATATATATATACATACATACATCTACATATACATATATATACACACATATATATACATATCTACATATATATATATATATATAGACATACATATATACATACATACATACATACATACATACATTCACACTGTATATACATATCTACATACATACATACATGCATATATACAGTAATCCCTCGCTATATCGCGCTTCGCCTTTCGCAGCTTCACTCCATCGCGGATTTTATATGTAAGCATATTTAAATATATATCGCGGATTTTTTGCTGGTTCGCGGATTTCTGCGGACAATGGGTCTTTTAATTTCTGGTACATGCTTCCTCACTTGGTTTGCCCAGTTGATTTCATACGAGGGACGCTATTGGCAGATGGCTGAGAAGCTACCTAACTTACTTTTCTCTGTCTCTTGCGCTGACTTTCTGTGATCCTGACGTAGGGGGATTGAGCAGGGGGGCTGTTCACACACCTAGACGATACGGACGCTCGTCTAAAAATGCTGAAAGATTATCTTCACGTTGCTATCTTTTGTGCAGCTGCTTCCTGAAACGACATGCTGCACGGTGCTTCGCATACTTAAAAGCTCGAAGGGCACGTATTGATTTTTGCTTGAAAAACAAACTCTGTCTCTCTCTTTGTCTGCTCCTGACGGAGGGGGTGTGAGCTGCCGCCTTCAACAGCTTTGTGCCGCGGTGCTTCGCATACTTAAAAGCCAAACAGCCCTATTGATTTGTTTGCTTTTCTCTCTCTCTGACATGCTCTGCTCCTGACGCGCACTCCTTTGAAGAGGAAGATATGTTTGCATTCTTTTAATTGTGAGACGGAACTGTCATCTCTGTCTTGTCATGGAGCACAGTTTAAACTTTTGAAAAAGAGACAAATGTTTGTTTGCAGTGTTTGAATAACGTTCCTGTCTCTCTACAACCTCCTGTGTTTCTGCGCAAATCTGTGACCCAAGCATGACAATATAAAAATAACCATATAAACATATGGTTTCTACTTCGCGGATTTTCTTATTTCGCGGGTGGCTCTGGAACGCAACCCCCGCGATGGAGGAGGGATTACTGTATATAATATATATATATATATATATATATATATATATATATATATATATATATATATAGCCAAATTCCCACGCTTCACAGCGGTGAAGAAGTACTTTTTATTAAGAAGAAAAGAAAACCTTTTTAAATTGAGGGAAAATATACCAATAACAATTTGTTAAGGATCTGTTTTTTGTGAAGCTGCCTTCACACAGCCTCTCTGCTGTTTTATAAACGAACGCCATATAAGGCCGTGCTTTCTCCTTGCTTAGCTGTTCTGTATTGTTTTATTGTTCATTTATTACGATTGTTATAGTTATTGTGTAACTGTTTGAGACTCACTTTTCTGTTCAGGTACCCATTTCCTTTATGTAATCCGCGGATTCTCCGCTATTTTTTGTTTGTTTATTACAATTATAGTTATTTATTGATTCCCTTCTTTAGCTGACTGCCTGCTCATATAAGGCACTCTGCTGTTTTTTTGTGAAGCAGCCTTTACACAGCTTCTCCGCTGTTTTATAAACGAACGCCATTTAAGGCCATCCTTTTTCGTTGCTTCGCCAAGGAAGCAGCCTTTTTATTTAATCCACGGGTTCTCCGCTGTTTTATTGTTCGTTTATTACGATTGTTATAGTTCTCTTTGTATACCACGTTGTCAGTTCAGCACTCCGGTTGTAATATGACCAAGCCGTGCAAGCTTACCGTTGAGAATGCAACGTATAGTTGTACAGGAGAAAAGCAATCTTGCCTCAAATCAATGGCAACCTTTTGTAGGTGTATGAACTTAATTTAAACTTTAGGTTTACACGGTGCTTTGTTTCCGAAGTACCTGCACTCATGAATATGTTTGTATGCGTCAGTCACTTCATATTCTTTTCCTACATTATCAATTGTGTAATGTGTTTTTTGAACAGGTTTGATTCATTGAAGTGATCACTCGTGCTGCGTTCAGTCGGTTCACGTGAGCCGCTCTCTTGTGTGATGTTGCGATGTCCACGGCTTTATTTAATGTTAGCTAAGACCCGGCAGTTAAAAGTTTCTCGCTACAGCAATTTTAACTCCGTTACAAAGTGATCCAAAGTCTCGTTTATACCTCGTGTCTTCTCATTAAACTTGTATGTCGCGAATATGGTATTGCAAACGGCAGCGAGAGCGTTTCTATAAACTTAATGTAAATTTACTGTTTACACCGTGCTTTGTTTCTGCAGTAGCTACACTTATGAATATGCTTGTATGCGTCACTCGCTCGGTTCTTATTGTTTCGCTGCCTTCTCAATTGTGTAATGAATGTTTTCTTCAGTGCTCTTTGGGGCTCTTCATTGTTTTCTACGTACTGCGTTCATAGTCAGTTCACGTGATTACGTGGGAGGTGTAATGACGCGATACGCAACTCCGCCTCCCACGGCCATCGAGCTGCAGTCTATTACAGTATATGGACAAAAAAGAGGTTCCAGTTATGACCGTTACGCGTAGAATTTCGAAATGAAACCTGCCTAACTTTTGTAAGTAAGCTTTAAGGAATGAGCCTGCCAAATTTCAGCCTTCCACCTACATGGCAAGTTGGAGAATTAGTAATGAGTCAGTCAGTCAGTCAGTCAGTCAGTGAGTGAGTGAGTGAGTCAGTGAGGGCTTTGCCTTTTATTAGTATAGATAAGGAAGGGTATATATTTTAAATCTAATTTATTTATGACATCAGTGTGCCAGGGCATGCCTTCAGGCTTCTATCCCCTACCCTAAGCCTAACCTCAGTCTCATAGTTGCAAGGCGCTAACACCACCACAATAGAGACGCATCAACAAAACAAAAGCGATAACATTCAATGTCAAAAGGTTTGTTTCCCTGCAAGTGGCAAACCAAAGGCGAACAAATCCAAACAATCGGCACCTTGAACAACAGCTAGAACAGCCGTAAATAAAGAATGAGCTAGAAAGGAAAAAATCTGAAAACGCCAGCAATGCCATTACATGGACTGCAGGGGGCCCCGCCCCCCTAGGTAGACACTGTAACAAATATATAAACTGGGGATGACATAAAGTGACGACTAAACAAAAGCTTCTTTACAAAAGCAGACAAATTCATATTTAATAGTAAAATATACTACACAATACTCAAAAGGTAACATGCAAATAAAATATGAACCAAGAACATTTGTGCCAAGGATGAACCCCTGGGTACAACACAACTCTCTCATGATGACCGCATTTTCAATTCCCGGCTCACAGAATACCGACTTTAGTTACTACTGGTAAGCAATGCTTGAAATTCAACAGACGCACGGCTTTACCTTTGATCCTTGAACTCCGGGATCTCCAGCTGATCCGGCTTGTCCTGGAGGACCCTAGGAGAAAAGGAATTGCAATAAAATATAGAATCCATCTGTAGACAAACTGAGCTCCTGATACTTCTTTATTCCACAAAAAAACACAAATGGCGCCCCCTTCTTCTTCAGAAAGGATAGGGCCATGTAAATAAGACGTTAACAGTTAGTCAGGCCAGTTTGGACTCGGTCACGCGTGTGCACATGGAAAACAGTTTAAGGACTCAGGTGACGGTAATTCTCCACCAGTCCAGGGGGTGGCACTGTGCAATAGAATTCTCTCTTTTTTCCTAACCCTGCAGACCGGAAGGGACATTTGGTGGAGGGAGAGCTGTCAAGCTTCTGTTTCAGATGTCTCTTTTGCTTATTTTTATATTAATGCTGTTGATTATTTACTTTGTTTTAATGTTTAAGCATCTTTTTCCATGTACCATGTGTTTCTTGGGTGGTCCCCCCAACAGGAGGGGTCACCTGCCCATTATCACCAGGGACTGCCCTCTGCTCTATAAAGGCCAAGGAAAACCCACAGTCCCTTGCGGTTCATTAAATGTGCCCGTGCTGTGGTGAGTTTTCCTGGTTTTTTTGTTTGGCTATTTTGATAATTACTGATCGTCCGGCTTTTTGTATTCATTGCTTTTTCAAATTTTGCCTTTTATGCTGCACTCCATTTGAAGTGTGAAGTCAAAATTTCCGAGTTTCTAGTCAGAATTTTCAACTGAGAGTTGGATCTCCAACTCTGGGCTGGTCTGTCAAGTCCATGTTTGTCCGACTTCAGATCATGAATGGCGACGCACGGCGTGCACTTTAGTGGGAGCCGCAGTGTTATACTGTTTATTATCACTTCTGCCAATTTATGAGTCATACACACAGTGCTGTCCAACTTCAGTCCGTGGACATGTTAGAGTTTGGATACACAAAATACAACGTGATGTGTCGTTATCAACTGCTATTTATTCCAATGGCAGAACCACAACATGTGTCCAGATTGGTTTCCGAATGTTTTACTGGAACGCAATCAACTCAGGGGTGACGTCATTCCCATGGCAGGTCACAGTAATAGATTTCGTATGGGAACTGGGATTGTCATTTGGATTGCCTTCTGCGTCTTTTGTGCTCCTCTGAGCCCCCTGGGTCCACAGAGCATTTCTTGGGAAAATCAACCTTTTTATTTATAAAGATTCCTCGTTTACCCTCTCGTTACTAGCTGGGGTTTGATGGTTTTCCCCCTCTAGTGGGAATTTTGAGTCAGTATTTGGAACTTATTGTACTTAGAAACTCTCAAGTCCATGACACATGACAACCACCTAAAACTTTCTTTCATAATGTAGAAACAGTAAGTTACTTACTGAGGCGCCATGAATACCGTCAATTCCTTGGAAGCCAACAAGACCCTGTTGTCCCTAAAAAATAAAAAACACATGCCCCTCATTCAGATCCAGTTTGTAAGCAGACTATAAGAATTTTGTTTAGTGTGTTTTGGCCTGCTGTAGGCCCAAGCCAGCCCATTGTAGTGAGAGCTAGACTGCCCTTTGGTGCACCTAACTCTCGGCTGGCTGGTGAGATTTGGGCCTGCCTCCCTGGCTGTTTTGAAGGCCTCATACCACTTTGGCTATTTAGGTCAAGTGAATCCCTACACCCCTGGGTGGGACCTTTTTTTGTGGTAGGTCAGTTAGGATTCTGAATTATCCAATTCTAAATCATGCAGTTGAGCCAGCGCCACCTTAAACTAACAAAGGCGGCCATTTTTATGTGGGGCGGCCCGGCCTCGTTGCCGCAGCTTGTCAGAGTAAGCCGTTTACCTGGCCCAGAGAGTCACATGATCACATCTATAACATGATGGGAATTTGAAACCTTCCACGTTCATTTAGAAACTTCAGAGATTTTAGTGAACAGCGACAACAGAGCAATATTCATTCCCTGATCACATGATGGGTGTCATCCAATTTCCGTCTCCACCAGTGAGTCAACCCAAATGTCATGCAATGTTACCTTGGTTCCATGAAGTCCAGGTAATCCGTTCATCCCAGGCCGGCCCTGTGAAACAGACAGAACACACACTTTGGTCAGACCTGACGTACTCACCGCAGACCCACACTCGTCAGGGGGCCAAATGGTGAAGACGGGAAGGAAGTCGTCGAGGTACAGCACAACAACTCCAACCCTCCACCAGCCCACCCGGCCAACAGAGGCTTCATTTTCAAAGGACATTCAGTTGCCAGGCAGAGAAGCCAAGTCGATCGGTAAAATGGGAATTCAAAACCCAACCTTCCTGCTCTCATGATGGGCGACGCAGAGACTCAGCGGATGTGCGGAAAAATGGGACGTGACGTACAGCAAGACAGAGGCTGGGGTGGGACGCGGCCACCTCACAGCTTGTGGTTCTTAAACGAGTTCTTGTCATTTTTTGCGTGCATCTTTTTGGTATGCCAGTTGCAAATAATCAAAACGGTTTGACTGGACTGCAACACAGACGCGGACCACCGGCTTTATTAATTCCAGTTCACCTGTATGAACTGTGTGCTGGTAATGCATGAGTGTTAAAGCAAACTGGAAGACTTCGATTACCAAATATCACAGAGCTTTTAAACTGTAAATGAAGCGTAAACAAGAATTGCCAAGAGTTGTTAATAAAAGGATGAGATTATCGCCAGAGCTACGATGCTAAAAAGGTGAACGAAATCGAGAATGCTGGGAATCGTTAATCAGACACTAAGAACACAAGGCTAAGGTTTCAATCCATAACCAATCTATACCCTCGGAGTTTTATAGTGGAGCTTTCGTGAGGCACATAGTGACCCTAGGGTGGCAGCCCTTAGCAGCAGTGCAGTGTGTGAAGCTGCCAAATGGCGGCGTGACACATTTAATATGCACCTTAATAAACGGATAAGTGTCTGTGTATCTGTGGCTCTGTCCGGTTGCCATGTCTCTGTCGTTCCAACAGATGGCACATCGCAAACATTACAACTGCTTTTACGAGCCCCAAACCAAATGGCAAATAACAGAAAAATGTGTACTGCATTTGTCATTCCAACATCACATGGCTCATCACAAATATTTGTAGTTGTGCATTTCATTACTACATGCATTACAAAATACCAAATGGAATAGAACAGAGACATAAACATTGCATTTTTCATTCCAACAGATGGCGTTTCACAGACATTTTATTACTGCTGTACATGCACTACAAAATACATTCCAACAGATTGTGCTCTTCAAATATTAATGCTCAGGTCTGTGTTGGTTACTTAGATTTCAACCCATCTTAGACAGATAGCATAGCTGGTAACGATAATAAAAGGACAAGTGTCTGTGTATCTGTGTGTTTGTCTGAGTGCTAGATCTCTTTCATTCCTACAGATGGCACATCACAAACATTAACCATGCTTTTGCAGATCCTATACCAAATGGCATATACATTGCATATTCCAACTGATGGTGCATTATAATCTGATTTATGTCACACTATTATGGGGAAGGTGTGTGACGCCACTAACTTTTGCTCTGTCTGCTTTCCCAAGAATGGAGAAAGAAAAACTGCAAGACGACCACTGGGGGCAGCAAAACTCTGCCCCTTCCAGTTCCAGCGATATTTAAACGATCTAGCCACCAGAAGTTGGCATTCATTACCAGACCAACCTCAGAGCAACACGGCGCTCCATGCCCATGGTAAGCCTTCCTACATGTGTTTACGATATTGGCAAGACTTTGTGTTCTGCATGATTGGGCGAATTTTTTGATTTCTCTGACTTTCTAATCAAAATCGGGGCATCCTCTGAGACCCCAACACTCCTTACGTTGCCCTTTGTGTACTTCCACAATGTTTATTTTGGACCTTTGAATGTTCTCTGCTTGTTAGATCTGAAGTGACAAGGAGTTTAAAGTCAGTTATACAGGAACCTTAGTGCCAGGATGTCCTTGAATGCCAGGCATGCCAAACTTGCCCACTTCACCCTGCAAGGGAAACAGAAGTGAGACAGCATCAGTGGTATGTAGTGGAAACGAAAATGGGCATCATTTCACATATCAGCCATGCTGTCTGGCATCTCAGCCTCTGACTGTTCTGTAGGACTGGAGAGCTCATCACATCCTTCATACTTCTGCACAGGAAGGCACCAGCACCCCCTGGTGGAGAGGCAGACTTTGGAAGGCACTATATGATAGATAGATACTATATAATATACAGATTGATATGCAAGGCACTATATGATAGATAGATAGATACTATATAATATACAGATAGATGTGAAAGGCACTATATGATAGATAGATAGATAGATAGATAGATAGATAGATAGATAGATAGATAGATAGATAGGCACCATATAATAAACGTATATAGATGTGAAAGGTAATACACTGTAAAATATATTAATAGCTCCTCATTTGATAGCAGCAGGACACACCCATAGCCACACCCACACTCACTCATACCATCTCCTCATTAATGCAAATAGCCTTCTCCTCCAATCATGTGGCTGCAACTCAATATATTCAGCAAGAGATGCAGTCAGAGTGGACAAACAGCAGATGGAAGCAGTTGGCCAAGATAAACGAGCCAACAGCACAGCAGAAGCTCTCATTGGACCTGCGCCTGTCAAGAGCACCACTTCTGCAGTTCCTTCTGAGACCTGCCAGAGGGCGCCCAATTCTCTTTTTTTTCCTCCCCCCCCCCCCAACAGGGCGTTCTTTCTTCAGCTGCTATCCTATTTTTGTTACTTTAAATTCCAGCATTGCTTCTTAAATCGGCTGGACTCCCAACATTCCTGCTCACTTATTTGCTCCTATTTCACAGTCTTAATGGTAGATATTGCTGTACCACTGTGTTCTGAGATTTTCTGAGCAACTAGGCAGAAGTTTCAAGGTAAGGTAGTTCTACTCACTTATGATAGTACCAGACAGTGGTGGCGCCTTGCATGTCGATTAACACATGCGATTAAGACCCTATAACATGGGCCAGTTTAGATAGTTTAGTTTATAACACTGACCAGTTCATGGCCAAAGATGATCCGCTGTGGCAACCCCTAATGGGAGCGGCTGAAAGAGGAGGACTCACCAACTCACCAAACATGCGCATGAATTCGAGATGGAGTAAGAAACTCGTATTTCTTGTCTTTCACTCACTTTCCCTAAAGTCAAAGGTTTTATAAGGTACAAGTCCCTCTTACCATCAGACCTGGAGATCCAGCAAAGCCCCTACGTCCTGGACGACCCTACGAAAAGAGCGAAGATCGACACTGATGAGAGTTTTCTCCCTCCCTGATGTCTTCTTTGCCTCCTTCTTAGCCTTTATCCCCATCCTGCACCTCTCTGTCCCACCACATGGTCTCTTGTGAGACATGGGCAGTAAAGAGAGCACAGAAGATCACCGATGTGGTGGAAGTGAGAATGTTGAGATGGATGTGCTACAAAAAAGGACAGAGGCCAGCAGAGGAGTGATGACTAAGAAAGTACAGGAAAGTAGGCTGAAGTGGCATGGACATGTGATGAAGAGAGACAATGAAGATGTGAGCAAAATAGTGATGGGAAAACAAGTCCAGAGGAAGAGAAAGAGATGGAGGCCAAAGCGGAGGTGGATGGACAAATTAAAAGAAGATCTGAAGGAAAAAGACTGGGCAGGTGGTGCCAGGACCAAGCTGTATTGAGAAAGATGATCAAGAACATCGACCCAACACAGAAGTGGGAAATGATGAAGAGGTAGGAGAAGATGCAAATTCACTGGCTGTAGATCTCAAAGTGGAACAAATAAGAGAACTGGAGACCCAGCCTGTCCAGGCATAAAACGAATGAGTGGGAATGCTGGGCACAGGGTGGAGATGGGGAAAATGGGCTTAAATACCAGGAGCAAAGAGTTATGTGGAGAGGAACCTTATCAGAGCTACATGATGAATGGTGTCCATCACACGTCGGAACTGAAGCTGCTGCTATATTTAAGGGGCTTAAATGACCATTTTGTGTCAGCAGACGTTTTTCTTACTTTACCTTCTCTCCTTTAGGACCAGGAACTCCATGCAAACCGATGGCTCCCTGGTCACCCTGAGGAAAAAAAAATAAAAAAAAAAGAGACACAGTTGTGGAAAAGACAATAATCCACCCATCAGTGTAGACTGAAGGACGAGGATCCATTTAGGTGTCAGGAATTTCAGACAGAAGTTGAATGAAAATGCGCTGAAGGTCTAGGGTGCTGGCCCAAGCCCCCATCCCCCCTCGTGCCCACCCAAAACTCACCTTTGTTCCATCGACTCCCATTTTTCCTGGTTCTCCCATTGAACCTTCATGACCCTTAAGACAGAAGGAGAGACTGAGAGAAGAAGTACATTGTACTGCCAGACCAGCAGGGGGCAGCACTCTACTCTTTTCAGCACATGAATTAACCCTTAAAGGAGCTGTTGCATCAAACTGCTCAACATGGGTCTGCAGTTAAGACTTTTCATGGCCCAACTGTGGTAAGAACATAAAGATGATGACTGGGGCTGCTAGGTGCATACTCTCATTTTCAGGACTCGGGGGTCTAGAGGCTGTCCCTGGAGTGGCCAGAACTGGAGTTCTGATGCTTCACTTGGTGGGACTGAAGCAGGATGACAACATGGAGACAAGACGAGACCAGTTTGAACCCTTGGAAGACCATCCCAGCCATATCCCATGGCCCACAAGCAGACTCACCACTGGTCCAGCGGCTCCTGTGGGACCACTCACTCCTGCCACTCCTGGGTAACCAGAAGGTCCACTGCGGCCCTTGAATCCTTTCTTGCCACGAGGCCCTGGTGGTCCCTGTGGGTGCAGACAGAGGCTGGTGAGCTTCGGGATAGTCGCGTTTTCACTTCTTAGATGCTTTTGGGATCTTTTAATGGACATGCAAGTGAATAAGTGTAGGACAGACTGGCAGTGACCATTTTGAAGTGCACTGGCACACAAGTCCTTTGCTTAAAACGCAGCTGACAGACACTTCACTTCACCTCAAGTGTCAGTCCTGCTCACAGGGCCTCTTTGGAATGCTATAATAAGATGATCCATCACAGACAACATAAAGCACTCGATCAGGGACAAAGGGCACAACTCAATGATGGGCAACACTGATGAACAAAACTCTAAACTCTGCTCTAATTGTCAAACAAAAAGGTTGGGCTTACGTGCACCAAAGAAACCAACAGCAAAGTGTCCTTTAAAGACCATAACAAGCAGTAGATCTATGGTCTCTCTACACCACTGTCCATCTATTATATAGTGCCTTTCTATCTAAAGATAGTGTCCAAGAGGACATGGACTGGCTGGCACCCCAGCTGGGATGAACTGTTTCTTATACGGTTAGTTTAGTGGATGGGATTAGTGGCAGCCTCCTTCTGGTCGATCTCCCATGTGTACATCTGCAGGGCCTCATGGGATTTGTAGTCCCCACCGCCTGCTCTACTAGGTGTCTTGAGAGCTGTGAGGAGGAGCTGTGGGAAAGCGCTTTTCTCATTCTAGGGACGTTCTGCCTGACCCGAGAGTGCTTCCCGTTTGGATTGTGGTGGCACAGGAGGTACTCCAGGGTCCGGCATAAAGGAAGCTGCTCTGCTTCAAAGAGACAAAGAAGAAAAAAAGCATATTGTGCTTGTGGGAATGGTAAAAAGAAGCCCGTTTAGAGATATTTCATTACTAATAAATCCTTATTTAATCTCAGGATTTGTGTCAGTGCCACTATGCCTGAGGTTTGGTGTGCTGTTACGCCCCCTACATGTCACAATAGATAGATAGATAGAGTTAAAATATACTGTATCTATCCAGTATATAGTGCCTATCTATTTCCTATCTATATATCTATCCTATATTTTATAGATAGATAGATAGATAGATAGATAGATAGATAGATAGATAGATAGATAGATAGATAGATAGATAGATAGATAGATAGATAGATAGATAGATAGATAGATTTCATCTTTATTTATAATATGCTACCGTGGCTGTCCATTTGTCTTTCCAGGATTTTAAATCACCTGTCGCTCGCAAACCGTTTGATCCATTGACCTGAAATTTGGTACTACGTGATGTCTACTATCCACTTTTGGGTGATGATTTTTATTACTCTTTTTATTTTATTGTAGAATCAACTCTCAGCAGCGGTCAGCCGTTCTCATCCCTACCACCTTTGCCGGCACTCCCCCTAATTATGAATGCTCAGGTCAAGAGTATTCACTGCATGTTATTGTATATTATATATATATATATATATATATATATATACAGTACACACACATATACTAGGGAGCTTTGCCCCCTACTCGTTTTGCTCACCCACCTCCCAACCCCTAACTCCGAGGCGCACTTCATGCTTGCCACTTCACGTCTCTGCCACTCGCGTTGTGAAGGGGGTGGGGCTTAATATACTCTTAAGGAGATGTGGACGAATCAGCTGCTGGCTTGCTGCTGCTGCTACTGTGCTGCGTGATCTGCATGTCGAGCTGCGTGACGATCATTTAAAAGCCCGTACAGCAGCTGTCCTTTTGTCTCACTTCCTTGTCTCCCGGGACGTTAAAGTTTCTCCGAGAAATTGTTTGTAAGTAAGGTGTGACGTGCAAGTAGTCGCACGGGACTTCAAAGTGTCTCCCTGAGATGATCACGTCTTGACCCAAATTTTTTTTATATACTACAATATATATACATATATATTGTCACACATGTGCATATGGGTAGCAGCTAAAGGGCTTGAATGAGGGCACCGATTCTTTTTCTCACTTCCCTGCAGACCATTCACGGGAAATTCCACCTGGCCCTGTTGACGTCACTTCTGGGTGCGAACCTATAGATGAAGGCCTTTTCGGTTCCGGCCCCCTTGATGTCATGTCCAGGCCCGAGCCTATGGTTGAAGACCCTTCTGATTCCCGGCCCCTTTGACGTCACATCCTATCCTGACCTTTAAAAGCTTCCACCATTCCCATACTCCCTCAGTTCTGTTTCGGACTCTGGTCTGTGCACACCAGTGCTATCTTTTGTTTTTGCAATTTAGCAGCAAGGAAAACAATATACTGGTGGCTGCCCCAAACCTTGTGCAAGTTTTTCACTATATATATATATATATATATATATATAATGTATATGCTGTATACATATATTCATATTATATATAGTGAAAGCCGACCTGGACTCAGGTTTAACACCCAGCACACAGTTTATTCACAGGGCAAAGTGCACAAATCTCTAGCACCAAGACACAATATGACACAACAGTTCCTTCCTTGCTGCCAGACCATCTGCCTCCACTCCTTCCTAAGGCTTTGTCCTCTTCCTCCCGACTCTGGCCACTGAATGGTGGGAACTGGCTCCCTTTATAGAGACTCCAGGTGCCCAATGAGCTTCCTCCAAATTAAGGCCCAGGAAATGTCCATGTGCCACCTAGTGGTGGCCACAGGCCCCAACAGGGTTGATCTCCCTCACTCATGACCTGTGACCCCACTGGGGGCTGTCCTCTGTCAGCCCCGGGGGAGAAACTGTTGTGTGGAAATACTCTAATCCCACCACCCCCAAGTCCTTCCATGGTCAGGGTGTCCCGGCTGGACAAGGACTCTGGCCATCCGCCACAATATACACACACACATATATATATATATATATATATATATAAATATATGGAAGAGAAGGTCTGTGATACGGTTTGCATATTTGCAGTTGGAGATATATATATATATATATATATATATATATATACCCTGCGGTGGGTTGGCACCCTGCCCGGGATTGGTTCCTGCCTTGTGCCCTGTGTTGGCTGGGATTGGCTCCAGCAGACCCCCGTGACCCTGTGTTCGGATTCAGCGGGATGGAAAATGGATGGATGGATGGATATATATATACCCTTGCATATATCCACCTTCTGTTGCCCATTTGTCTACTGCTCTATATGTTATAAACTAAATTAATTTCATTATGTGGCTTATTGCTCCAAGCATTATTTATTAAATCCAACATCCAAATGACAACACAGAAAGGGAAAGTACCCTTGGCAAGTCTTCACTATGTAAAGGGGCTCTATAATGGTGCCAGTTCAGTCCACACTACTAACTCACTTTGTGACCCCCTATGTCATTGTCACTGTCTTGTGCTCCAATTGTAACGAATAAACTGAAAAAAAAAAGATTATTTCCAGGGGTCTTGGGACTTGGGATAGCGCTAATGAGAGAAAGGCACTATATCAATTAAAGCCAATTTGTTAGGCAAAATGGGAATGAGGCTCACCGGCTCCCCCTTGTAGCCTTGGTCCCCCTTCTCTCCAGGTGATGCTTTCAGTCCCTGTAAAAGAAATAAAATGCACAGATGAAGCCCAGGGTTCAGTTTGGGTGCCTGGTGGGTGGCACTCGATGTCTTCTGCACATGGACATGCAGGAGTTTGTGCTTCATGGGTTCTCCGTTATCCTCAATGTAAATTAATTTGGTGCAGAGCTCTTCACCGAGGGCAGCCGCAGCGTCTATGCACACACACGTCGAGACCCTTACTGGACTGACAGTACTTTACTAAATTATTGTGACGGTAGGAACATTTGACAAGACCCTACATGGATATTTTCTCTGTGGCTTCGTGTCCCAGAAGCTGATATCAGCGATGTCTCGTATCCCATGATGCTCTGCAGTAAAGACCTTTGCCTTATGCATTGGTGATCATTGTGAACTGCAACTTTTTTTCAGAGAGAGTCTAAGGATATAAAATAAAAGGTCTGCTTTAGATGGTGACAGAGACGTCCTAATTGCGTCAAGGCGAGGACACGCACTCTCCTAAATTCTGCTTTAGGACCCCTGGTTCAGCCACATGGCTTGTTTTGTTTGGTCTTTTTTAATAGATTAGGTGAGACCTGACAATCCCAGTCATCACACAAGTGATGGTCCCCTTTATAAGGAGATTTTCATCCTGCCCAGGAGGTTTTCTGGAACATTCCTTAGACAGAATGGTAGCTTCTTCCTCCTCCTTCTCAAGGGGAACATGCCAAATAAAAAAAAATCCATGAATGATCTCATCCTGGAAGTAAGGCAATGGAGGATTTTACACAGGAAAATTTCAGATCAGAGTTCTATATTTCTGTGGGTGCCAAGTTTTTCTTTGTGGAAAAAAGATCAAAATACTGTGTTGTGTGATCGATTTCTTGGTTTCATTTTTCTGGCACCTTCCGGTAATGTTTGGGTCCCTTGACATATCACTTTTGGGATTTTTTTGTTACCATGATGAGCTTGGAGTTGGGCTTGGAGAAGAGGCAAGGGCTCCCTGGAAAGAAAAAGTAGGTAGAGGAGGATGCACCAGAGGTGGAAGTTAGATATGTGCAGGGCAGAGCTGTTTTGTCTACTCGGATCCTTTATGTTTGTTGTTTTATGAGTGTGTGTGTGTGTGTGTGTGTTTCTCTGGGTCCTTGTACCAATGGCATGCAACAACCATTAAAGAGGATGGACTGGGAGACAAACGCTGCTCAATTTCAAAGCGAGAGTCGAGACCAAGAAGTCAGAAGAATGAACAGCAAAACTCAAAAGTGTGAAACCAAACTTGCAGTCAAAAAGGAAGTCTGCCAGGAGTTAAAATAATAAAATACACTTGAGAGGTTAGAAACACAACCCTGGACACCCCAAAGCCCACGGCGTCACCTTATAAAGTATCCCAAGAGTGACGTCACTGGACACGACGTCCTGTGACGAATCCCTGAGAGATGCTGTGGGGTCTGCTCAAGATCCCCGTCCTGAGGTTACATCATTCACTTCCAAATAGTGGATAGTAGCAAAACAAACATCAAGAAGGAAAGGCTTACGGGATCACCAGGTGGTCCGGACTTCCCATGCTTGCCTGAAGAGCCCTGAAAGAAGAAGAAGAAGAAGAAAAATAGGATTTGGTGTTATCGGTCCATCTGTTTAGGGTGCAGAATACGAAGCACTGGCCAGGAATGAGTGAATGACAGCCATGCCAGCTGGATGGAAGGACCGGGGGAGAGAGAACACCCACATGACCTTCCCCAGGAGGCTAGAAGGCAGTTTTCCTGGGCAGCTGTGGCACTACAGATTCCCACAGGACACACTGGGAGCTGGTAGATTCCTGCTGGATTCCGAGGGGGCCGCCAGATGGAGCTGCAGAGCCCTACTTGGGACTTTCACCAATCACTTGGGAGTGATTCCAGGTCGGATTAACGAGCCACCCCCAGGACCAGCTTCATTCTGGGAGGAAGAGTCAGGAGGAAGAGGGACAAAGCTTGCTGTGGAGGAGTGGAGGCAGAAAGGAACTGTGTATTTGGTTCTGCTTCATACTGTGCTGCTGGGGGGAGCGAGACAGGAGCGCTTCCTACTTGGAAATAACCGTGTGTTGTGTGGGATATCGTGTCTCTGCCCGTCTGTGTCGGAGGGTTGGGGCAGCCGGGACACCCCTGGTTTCCACACAGCAGTAGTCATGTTGTCACTCCCACTCTGGTTATGTCCTCCACGGACTTCTCCTTTAGACATTTCTTCATCTCCTCACCATTTATTTAAACAAATATCAAACTTTTGGGCACCAGTGTGCGTTTAATCAAAGGTTAACAGTTCAAACCCATTACATATTCATCACTTGACATCACGTCACACGTCCCTTAGCCCATAGGTGGGATATTGGGGTGCCACAGACAATTTCTTGGTGACCCCTCTCTCTCTCTTCATCTCTCCCTATTCATCGCAGCCACCAGGGAGTCACTGAAGTGCATCACTTGGATGTTGCCCTCCCACCTCTTATTTTGTCTGTCTCACTTCCCCCTTCCTGGCACCGTGTCATGTATGATTGTGTTTGAGATGTCTGATGATCTGATGACGTGGCCGTGCCATTTCAGTTTTCATGACAGGTTATCATGAATTCCAATGGCCTGTGTGAACATCTGGTGGATTTCCTTGTTCGTAACATGTCTGGGGCAGCAGCGTCATTAGGGGTGATCAGTCAGAACCCAAATTTACCCATCTAATAAACATATGCTTCTAGCCCCTGAGAGCCCAGGCCTTGCTCCTTCCATTTATTGTTCTGTTTGCAGTCATCAACAGCATGAAATCTCCACTCAGTGTTTCCATCCAACTATCCTATTGATGTAATTGTTAAGGGGGTATCTACGTCCTTAATAAGTCCTGGTCTGGTGTATGAGATGATCGAGATCTTTGGATGTCATCTCATTACCATGGCTTGGATTCTTCACTGCGGCTCTGTTGTGATGCTCCAAATTTCACATGTGTACAACAAAACTGAAATGACAACCAAGGGTGATGTTGTCATTCCAGGTGGGCTTAAGCTGCGTAGCTGCTGCTGTTGTTTTGGCTATCTTGGCTAGGACTTCAGGCTTTGAACCTTCATCTGAGACAACTGGCCCCAGGTACTTAAAGCTCGACAAGTGACTGGCCATGGACTTGAATGTCAGTGTTGATGCCATTGGTGTTATTGGTCATCAATTTCATTCTTTTCTGCACTGATTCCCATAAGCCCTTGAGACGATATCCAGGAGTTCTACTAGGCTGACCACCTCTGTCTCATCCCCAGCCAGCCCATTAATGCCATCAGAGTTATAATTGTGCCCCCCTATGCTGACTGATCTTTCATTTTCTCCTAATGTGTCAGTCATGATACGTCAATATTGAAGGGGACGGGTAACAGTAGACACCCTTGATGGACTAAAACTATCATCTTGAAACCGGACCCCCCACCCCACCCCACTGTGTCCCACAGGTCTTCAGTGACTTTAATGAGGTTTTACTTCCTCACAGTTGCTCATAAGGCTGCATAACATATGAATGTCGCTCACCTTTAATCCAATCAGCCCAGGGTCACCTCTACGGCCACGTTTTCCAGCCACCCCCTAGATTGTTTGAAATAAAAAAGAAAAAGATTAAGATAGATAAAGTTCTGAACAGATGTGTTTTATCTCACTGTCTTCAGTTACTGAGAGCTAACTATACACCAGAGAGCAGCAGCTGTCCAGCCCATAATAAGCCCACTTCATGTTAGATGGAGGCTTGAAATGGCCCTCTCATCCCGTAGTTATACCCAACGGGCAGTGAGGTAGCGTGGGGTCACCCAGCATGATGCCAAGAAGCAGTGGGTGTCAGCAACCGTTGGGGTTGTCAAGGAGCAAAATGGCAGCAGGGAAGAAGAAGTGACAGCCCCACTTCACTTCCTACAAAGACCCAGAGGGCATCGACAATGTACATCTGCCATCTGACGGCTCGCTGAACCTCATCCCAGCCCCTCGCTGTTGGCTACACTTACTTCATCCCCTTTGGGTCCTGGAGGCCCATCTTTTCCAGCGTTTCCCTATGAAAATGAGAGCAACAGAAGGAAATTAAATGCAGCAATGGTGGGCGAGAGCAACCCAATGCCTGACTACCATCAGTGACAGTTTGGTTAATAATAATAATAATACATTTTATTTATATAGCGCCTTTTCCATGTTCAAGGTTAGTTCATTATGAGACAACAATCAGACTGGAGGGGAGGAAGGGGGTCTCTGCACTTCACCGACCATCTCACATTCTCTCAACATCAGATTTTTAAAGGGTGGGTTTCTTGGTTGAAGTTCACAAGCTACTCCAGCCAATCAGGTTACCCCTGGCAGACGTGGGCTGGTTACTCAGCACAACAGCAGCAGCAGTCGTCCATCCTAAGTCACCAAGTGCTCTCAGACTGTGCTAGCATTACTGACGTGTTACATCCTGGAAAAAAGGAATCCCCTTACTGATAGATAGATAGATAGATAGATAGATAGATAGATAGATAGATAGATAGATAGATAGATAGATAGATAGATAGATAGATAGATAGATAGATAGATAGATAGATACTTTATTAATCCCAAATAAGTGGAATGTGGGGGGCTCTGTGCTGATCTCTGGAAGGCTGCCGGTTCAAATCCCATTACTGCCAGAAGGGATCCTACTCTGGTGGGCCCTTGAGCAAAACCCTGAACCTGAAAATTGCTCTACAATGGTTGACACTTCGCTTGGACCCCCTAAGGTCATGCAAAAAGACAAGGCAAGATTAATCTACTCTCCATATATAAAAGCCTAAAAGTGCAACGATTTTATGTCACGTTTTTTGTCACACTTTAAATCAGGCTTATTTTAAAACCTACATACAGTGCATCTGGAAAGTATTCACAGCTTCCGTCTGGCCACTCTACCATACAGGCCTGATTGGTGGATTGCTGCAGAGATGGTTGTCCTTCTGGAAGGTTCTCCTCTCTCCACAGAGGACCTCTGGAGCTCTGACAGAGTGACCATCGGGTTCTTGGTCACCTCCCTGACTAAGGCCCTTCTCCCCCGATCGCTCAGTTTAGATGGCCGGCCAGCTCTATGAAGAGTCCTGGTGGTTTCGAACTTCTTTCCTTTACGGATGATAGAGGCCACTGTGGTCATTGGGACCTTCAAAGCAGAATTTTTTCTGTAACCTTCCCCAGATTTGTGCCTGGAGACAATCCTGTCTCGGAGGTCTACAGACAATTCCTTTGACTTCATGCTTGGTTTGTGCTCTGACATGAACTGTCAACTGTGGGACCTTCTATAGACAGGTGTGTGCCTTTCCAAATCAGGTCCAGTCAACTGAATTTACCACAGGTGGACTCCAATGAAGCTGCAGAAACATCTCAAGGATGATCAGGGGAAACAGGAGGCACCTGAGCTCGATTTGGAGCTTCATGGCAAAGGCTGTGAATACTTATGGACATGTGCTTTCTCAATTTTTTTATTTTTAATAAATTTGCAAAAATCTCAAGTAAACTTTTTTCACGTTGTCATTATGGGGTGTTGTGTGTAGAATTCTGAGGAAAAAAATGAATTTAATCCATTTTGGAATAAGGCTGTAACATAACAAAATGTGGAAAAAGTGATGTGCTGTGAATACTTTCTGGATGCAGTGTAGATGTGTTTGGTATCATTCTTTACAGAATTTATCAAACTTTAATGTGATGTTGTTAGATTTTCAGATTCTTATTCGGTTTTTAAATTATGAACTAAAATATCAATAAGTCACTTCCTGCAAGATGAGACTTTGTGCCAACAAATTTAACCACACCCGGGGCTGGAAATAAAAGACAAAGAGTAGATGACAAAGACAGCTGCTGTACAGGCTTTGAAATGTTTGAAGCGCCGTGCGAGATGCAGGTCACATGACATGGCAGCAGCTGATCGAGCAAAGAGGAGGAAAACAAAACAACTGTATTAGTTTCTCATTGTGTTACCGTTTAAGAGGGGGTTTGGGAGGAGCGACCGTGACTCCTTGGGGTGCGTTCAGCCCCCCTCTTCACAACACGAGTGGCAGAGACATGAAGTGGCTGGCATGTAGCACAGGCCGGCGGGGGGTTGGCGAGCAAAGCGTGCAGGGGGGGAACCCCCTAGTAAAGTATATAAAAAATAGCAATACAGGTGGAATCCTGTTAGAACGAAACTCATGGGACCATAAAAATATTTTGTTACAATGGAAATTTTGTCAGAATGAATATGGAGAAAATACAAGTAAGTATTGTGACTGGGGTCACCAGCTCCGATGGCAGCGGCACAAGGACATCTCCATATCTGCTCTGCTGCGTCCAGTAAACTGAAGCCAAAGTAACTGGTCATCCTCTGCAGAATCAGACTTACTGCGTGCCGTGCTTGTCGCACAACGTCTTGGATATTTAACATCACGCTTGCCTTTCAGATCAACCCACTTTTCATTTATTTTTGGGCTTTGCTTTGTTTCTTTGTGACTTTTTGCTAAGAAAAATATTTTTTGGCAATAGATCCATTTTATCCCAGAGGTTTCTCTCCCTCTTTATTATTATTTTTTTTTCTCTGAACATTAGTAGGGTTGGTTTGGTTCCTGGTTTTCTATTTTTTTTTTAAATTAAAAAAAAAAAAGTCAGATTTCTTATATTTACAAATAAACATTAATGTTTGGTTGAACAACACACTTTTATTTGATGGGTTCTTCTGGCTTGTAACAGGGATTTGGGCCCACATCTTGTCAGGCCCGGGGGTCTGTCACCGAGTCTGGCTGGAGGAGCCTAGAACTTTCTCGCAGAAATTCTCCAAGAGAGTCGGGGCACAGGATGTTATCACGCATAAAGGATTAAAAGATGGCGACCACTCACCTGTGGTCCAGGAACTCCAACAAGACCCTGTGTCCCTTTGCTTCCAGGCTCGCCCTGCAGTCAGAATAAAACATTTGGTTATTCATTGCATTCTGAAGCGGCTCATTCCAGTTGACCTGTCCTTGTGTGACCGGGGTAGGTGGAATGTCCACTCCCATCAGGCTGAATCACCCATTTAAATGTACTGGCATGTGGGAGGAAACCCATTGAGACACGAGGAAGATGTGCAGATAACACAGAGGCGTCAACTGCGGACGCTGAGTTTTGTAACCCTTCAGATGAGCATGTGACCGACGCTTGAGAGACCGGGGAGCAGGAGCGACCAAGTGCCCAGAGTAAGCTACCGCAGATGCAGCGTGATGGCAGCGGTAGACAGGAGGAGGACTCGTGGGGTCCCTGAGAGGCCAAGGGATGGCAGCAATGGACACGAGCCAGGATGTTAGGGATGACTGCGCCTGTTGGTCAGGTAATGGTGAGCAGAGGACACGTCAGTTTTTTGAAAGAAGCACTAGGACTCGTGCTTGTATTTAAGGCACTGGATTAAAGCCTGGGATTTCCAATCTCATTTTAAGAATATACATTATTTGCTGTTCAATTTATTAATTTATCACCTCCATGTGAACATACAGCTGTGCAACCTGTCTAAGATGGACTGAAATCTAAGTAATCAACGTAGACCTCAGAATTAATCTTTGTGGTGCACCAATGCAAGGCTTATGTCTCAGTTATATGCCATCAGATATGGGATTTATAAAAGCAGTGTTAATGTTTATGATGCGTTATCTATTGGAATAACCAACGCAACGTATTTTATTATTAAAAATGTTTGTGACGCGCCATGTGTTGGAATGACCAATGCAAAGTATTTTATTATTAAAAATGACTGAGATGCACCATCTGTTGGAATGACCAATGCAAATTATTTTATTATTAAAAATGTTTGTGATGCACCATCTGTTGAAATGACCAATGCAAAGAATTTTACCATTAAAATGTCAGTGATGCACAATCTGTTGGAATGACCAATGCAATGTATTTTATTATTAACAATGTTTGTGATATACCATCTCTAGGAATGACCAATGCAAAGTATTTTATTATTAAAAATGACTGAGATGCACCATCTGTTGTAATGACCAATGCAAAGTATTTTATTATTAAAAATGTCTGTGATGCACCATCTGTAGGAATGACCAATGCAAAGTATTTTATTATTAAAAATGACTGAGATGCACCATCTGTTGGAATGACCAATGCAATGTATTTTATCACTAAAATGTTTGTGATGCACCATCTATTGGAATGACCAATGCAAAGTATTTTATCATTAAAAATGTCTGATGCACCATCTGTTGAAATGACCAATGCAAATTATTTTATCATTAAAAATGTTTGTGATGCACCATCTGTTGAAATGACCAATGTAAAGTATTTTATTATTAAAAATGACTGTGATGCACCATCTGTTGGAATGACCAATGCAATGTATTTTATTATTAAAAATGTTTGTGATATACCATCTATTGTAATGACCAATGCAATGTATTTAATTATTAAAAATGTCTGTGATACACCATCAGCTGGAATGACCAATCCAAAGTATTTTATTATTAAAAATATTTGTGATGTACCATGAGTTGGAATGACAAAGACATAGCAAGTGGATGGACACACAAACACTTATTCTTTTATGAAGGTGGATTCCTAGTTTTATTTTTCTCGAGGTAAAGATACATTTTCTATCCCCTTGTGTGAGTTCTCACATAAATACAGAAGTAAATCAAAACAAAACCATCCACGTGGCTTAAAGGTTTTACTGTGATTTGGTCTTTGAAGAGGAAATCACATTACAGGCGGTTGAAGGTTACTGCAGAAGACTACAAGTGCTGATGCAGTGTGCACAGCTGACAGACTATCATAATAGTGGCGTTTCTTTTGTTCAAAAATGACACGTAAAAGATATTTTACAATGTGCTTATAATCACGAGATGCTGTACCCGTGTCCTGTGAATTCCAACGTAAAACAGCAGTGTGGCCAAGATATTTTGAAGAAAACACTGGGCTTCTGAACACATATGTATCATGTTTGTGAAGAAAAAACTTGAAAAATACCGAACTTAGACTTTAAAATAGTGTTATGGGAAGGAATTGTTCTGGACTGAAGTGTGCTAAACTTCATTAAATATTTTGTTTGCCCCTCTGCCACAGAATTAGATTCAACGTCTGCTGTGAAGGTGAACACATGATGGAGTAAATACCAATTGTCCCTGTTATTATTAATCATTATTAAATAATTGAACTGTTAGTTATTATTAAATATTAGCATTACATGATATCAATAAGTCCAAATCAAAGCAATCATATCAAAAACACTTCAATCATCCATTGCTAGAATTCCACAGCATGTCACCCGTTCACCATGGCAGAACTTACTTTGCATCCTTTGGCTCCTCGTGGCCCCATCTCACCAGGCTGACCCTGTAAAGTGACCACAAAATGGAATAAGGGAGGGATGTCATTACACGGTGGTGCGTTTGGGAGCAAAGGTTAATAAATAAAAGCAGCCTTCTTTTTTTTTTTTAAAGGGAAACTAAATGTGCAATAAAAGAGGGTTGAATTCTGGGATGCATGCAAAGAGACTAAAGAATTCTGGGAGGATATGCAAATATAAAAGCCAGTGTTATTTGTATTCTTATTAGAATGTACATGTTTAAGCACAGCTAAACTAACTAGTGTGTACATGCTTGTAAGAATTTGTGAACTGGATAATTGGGAACTTTCTAGTGAGCCGTCTCTCATAATTAGTTTAAAGTTACATAACTGACAAGCAACCAGTGTACAAACTGTAGCACACAGGAAAACAGAAAGACATGGGGACCCCCCAGAGTAGAAGGTTTGGGTTCCAAAGAAGTCTATCTTGTCTATATGGTCCTAGAGAGCCACTATGCAAAATTTAGTCCAGGGGTGTGGGATTGTATAAGGAACAGACAGACAGACATTCTGCTTGATATAACAAATAACTTCAATAATAAGAAATAGATAATAATAAAACTCAATCTATCCTCTTACCTGAGGCCCACTCACTCCTGGGACACCTTTGATTCCTTTAGGCCCAACCACACCCTGAAGATAAAGAAATGGTTAAGGATGAGAGCTTCCATGTGCTATATGGTGTTGCGGGTCAGAGAAAGAAAAGACTTACCATGGGCCCTGGGGGTCCAGTAAAGCCCGTCTCGCCTGGCAGACCCTGTTTGGAGGATTACAAACACAGAACAAAGCAGAGGATTAAGCACGTTTATGGCCTAGTTGGCGCCACCTGCAGGTCAAATTAAGGAACAAGAATGAGGCCACCTCAGCAAAACAGAAATCACCAATGCTTCTGAATGCAGCCGATTAGGGGGCTGTCCAGACTATCCATTTCTGTTTCCCAGGCTGAGAGGCTATGGTAACATTAGGGACTGTCATGAGGATGGTGTAATAAAATAACGATACAGAGAAAAAAAAAAATGTTTTAGAAACCAAGTGTTGTACTTACTACAGATTAGAACTACTCTAGATAAAATCTCAGGAACTGACAGGCTAGCTAGCCTGAGGGGATACAGGTAGGATGAAATGAAGGGCCATTTGCATCAAGCTACTTGTAACTGCTGGAGTGGAAGGCATAGGATGACATTATGAGCCTGTGAAAGTGGGTTCAGTTTTCAGAAATATGATATACAAGGTGATACCCCATTGGTCTGGGATACATCAAGGAAGCTGGGCGAGCAGAAAGACAGGGTAACAAAGAAACTCTCTTGTCTCTCTCGGCTGCCATATAGAGACAGGCCATGCTGCCTGTCTCTGCCACTCCATGTGGGAGCAAAGACGAAGCTGGGCCGCAGACATATCGACATATTAAGACAGAGAGCCACCTGTTAGAAAGCATATTGGATGCAAGACAAACCACTTATTATGACATGTATATCATTTTATGAACACTCTTTGTACTCGGCTACTTTGGGCATATGATGTGGAATGCATGATAAATACACGTGTAACTTGTTCTCTTGCCTATTGTGATACTCTCCCTTTGTTTCTCCACCACAACAACAGACGAAAAGTGGGCATTGGTGGGTCTCGAGCTGCTATCGTTTATAATGGTGGGTCATGGTTCTGCCGACTACGCTTGTTCCATCCCTGCTTGCACTCAGTTTACCAGAGCAGTGTTTCTCATGTTTCTCAACACCCACTTTTTCCCCAAGAAAGTGACTTCTCCACCCACTGGGGAAGACCCCCCCCCTCAAGGTTCTGACGATCACTTACGATTTACCAAGGGAACCCCCCCTCCCCAAGAAGGGTCATAAAGAGTGGGTGTTAAGAAACATGAGAAACACTATTCTGTCTTATTTCATCTGGGGAAGCATTGAACTATAGAAGCAGTCAGCCCTGACAGTGTGGTAAGAGGGGGGGGGTTTGGGACATTCTGTTCAGGTCTACGTAGTAAAGTGTAAAAAAAGGGGAGAATGCGATCATTCTGAACCCTACCAGGACAAAACAGGTTTCACCTTGCAGTTTCAGACCCCTAAACTTAGCACCTGGTGATCAACTGCCTTCAACACCATCCAACCTCTGCTCCTTACGGACAAGCTGACAGAGATGGCAGTAGATTCATACCTGGTGGCATGGATCGTGGACCATCTTACAGACAGACCTCAGTATGTGCGTCTCGGGAACCGCAGATCTGACATTGTGGTCAGCAGCACAGGAGAGTATCAGGGGACTGTACTTTCTCTGGTCCTGTTCAGCCATCGGACTTCCAATACAACTTGGAGTCCTGCCACGTGCAAAAGTTCACCAACAACACTGCTATTGTGGGCTGCATCAGGAGTGGGCAGGAGGAGGAGTATAAGAACCTAATCAAGGACTTTGTTAAATGGTGCGACTCAAACCACCTACAATTGAACACCAGCAAAACCAAGGAGCTGGTGGTGGATTTTAGGAGGACGAGGCCCCTCATGGACCCCGTGATCATCAGAGGTGACTGTGTGCAGAGGGTCCAGACCTATAAATACCTGGGAGTGCAGCTGGATGATAAACTGGACTGGACTGCCAATACTGATGCTCTGTGCAAGAAAGGACAGAGCCGACTATACTTCCTTAGAAGGCTGGCGTCCTTCAACATCTGCAATAAGATGCTGCAAGATGTTCTATCAGACGGTTGTGGCGAGCGCCCTCTTCTACGCGGTGGTGTGCTGGGGAGGCAGCATTAAGAAGAAGGACGCCTCATGCCTGGACAAACTGGTGAGGAAGGCAGGCTCTATTGTTGGCATGGAGCTGGACAGTTTGACATCTGTGGCAGAGCGACGGGTGCTGAGCAGACTCCTGTCAATCATGGAGAATCCACTGAACAGGATCATCTCCAGACAGAAGAGCAGCTTCAGCGACAGACTGCTGTCACCGTCCTGCTCCACTGACAGACTGAGGAGATCGTTCCTCGCCCACACTATGCGACTCTTCAGTTCCACCCGGGGGGTTAAACGTTAACATTATACAAAGTTATTGTCTGTTATACCTGCATTGTTATCACTCTTTAATTTAATATTGTTCTTTATCAGTATGCTGCTGCTGGAGTATGGGAATTTCCCCTTAGATAGATAGATGGATAGATAGATACTTTACTAATCCCATCTATCTATCTATCTATCTATATGGCTTGCGTTCTTGTTATGAAATCGTGATGCACAAAATGAGTGATTTAATCCGTTCTCCAAAAATACACACCATCATCTTAACCATAAAGACAAGAACAGGTGGCACTTACTTGGGGACCCGTCTCTCCCATTAATCCTCTTGGCCCACGGGAGCCTCTGAGTCCCTGGTGAGAAAAAAAGAACACAAAAACATACATGAGAAGTTTTATGCCAGCCTATTTTCTTGAATTCATTTTGGAATTAATAGATTTTTATTTGGGAGTTTTTATTTTTTATTCTGGGGATTTGAAATTTCCAGTTTTATTTAATGGCCATATTTGGCATTTGCCACCATGCCATCTTGTTTTTGCTATGGAATAACCTCTTCCTTTGACAGACAATTCCAGAGTAGACCACTTCTCTCTATGAAAAAAAAGGAATCTTGGGGAGGGAGACGAGGGAGACGAGACGTGATCTTCTCGGACGCGAGACAAGGCAGTGAGACAAACGGACAGCTGCTGTACAGGCTTTTAAATGATTGACGCGCAGCACGACAAGCAGAACACGCAGCGTGGCAGCAGCAAGACAGCAGCTGATCCGACCGCATCTCCTTAGCGTGTGTTCAGCCCCCCGCCTTCACAATGCGAGCAGGAGAAACGCAAAATGGCTGGAGCGTAGCGCGCCCCATTGTGGGGATTAGGGGAAGCGATAAAGACGTGATCATCTCAGAGAGACACTTTGACGTCAGGCAAGACTAGACATTACAGCCTTAGGAAGCAAAACCCGTGAGACGGTGACTTTTGCACGTCACGCCCTACTTACAAACAATTTAAAACAAGATGACGGACATCTAACTTGTCAGCTGTTGGAATGCTTTTGGCAGACACACTTCATGTGCTTCCTGCTCTTAAAACAATGACAAGCGACAAGCAGAACACGCAGCTCGCCAGCAGCAGCTCACCAGCAGATGATCCGACCGCATCTCCTTCGCACCCCCTTCACAACAAGAGCGGCGTTTTACGTCCCGCGAGAAAAAGATTTAACCACGCCCAGGGCTGGAAATAAAGGACAAAGAGTAGTGTGGCGGGTGGCTGGGGGTGGTACCCAGCCGGGACGCCTGGAAGTACCGGGAGAAGGACTACGAGAGGGCAGCTGCCCTGGTTTGTATGGGGGCCACGGGAACAGAGCATGGAAGCTCAACCCTACAGGGGCCCGTGGTCACCGAACCCGTGTGAAGCCCTGGATGCCAGCACGAAGGAATACCAAGGACACCCAGAGTGCTTCTGGAAGCTCGTCAGGAGGCACCTGGAGCACATCCGGGTGGACTTAAGAGGGGCTGCCTCCCTCCATTTGTCAGCTGCAGTCGGGAGGAAGAGGACAGAGCTTGGCGGAGAGGAGTGGAGGCAGTGAAGGACATTTTGAAGGACTGGAAAAAGGGTGATGAGTGCAGGGGCACTGTGTGCTGTGAATCGACATGAATAAACGTGTGCCTTTTGTAGATGTCGCGGTGTCTGTCTGTCTGTCTTTTTGTGTCCGGGGCTGTGTTCCACAGTAGATGACAAAGTAGAACGCCGTAAAGAATCCAAAAACGTTGGCGCGATACACATGCAGAGCAGGTTAGAGATAATGAAAGTACGAAAATTCAAAGTCTCAAAAAAAGGATAGTAAAGATCGCATTAGTGCAAACAAATGGAAATTATTACTCGGTGAAACAACGGAACAGCGAAATGAGATCGAATATATTGTTCGGATTTAAACTTAAAGTTGGAGACTTGTAGATCGTCTAATTCATGTTGCCAACGAGTATTAAAAGATTCCAAAAACGTTGGTGCAGTATGAAGTCCCGTGAGATGGAGACTTTTAACGTGAGATTCTTTCAAGTCACGCCCTCCTTACAACTAATTTTCAAACAGGACCACCGACATCTAACCTCTCAGTTGTGTGAATGCTTTGGCAGACACACTTCCTGCGCTCTCAGCTCTTAGAAATTTTATCAGGACAATAATTTTATACGTTCCTGCTGACACGTCAACGACGAAGCGAAGAAGAGAGAGCATGGACAGACATTCGAGAAAGTCGTTTTATTTATTAGAGAGAAAGAAACCATATTCACTCACAGGCAGTAATACGTTGCGCCGTCAAACACGGAATCAAAATTCAATGCAATCTTGAAGGAAAGTTAATTCCGAGTATCCATCCATCTATTATCCAACCTGCTATATTCTAACTACAGGGTCATGGGGGTCTGCTGGAGCCAATCCCTGCCAACCCAAGGCGCAAGGCAGGAAACAAACCCCGGGCAGAGCGCCAGCCCATGACAGGGCACGCACACACACACACACACCAAGCACACACTAGGGACAATTTAGAATCGCCAATGCATAATTCTAAGTATTGTTTTTATAAAAATTTTTAAAGTAAATGTGAAAATATTGCATATGTAACAATTCCCATGAAAATAATAATCTCTTTAAATTGTAAATCTGGTTAACCAAACCCGGGGGTGGGCGAGCAGGGGACAGAGCCCCAGAGTATTTTAAAAAATGTATAGAAAGCGCTTAACGTTAGAACACAACTTTCACGCAGCAAATGCATTTAAACCAAGAAGAAATAATTCCGACTTGAAAAATGCCAAACTTTAAACACGTTAAGTGCACTCGCTATTTTAGTCCCCACACCCTCCTGCGGTGCCTTTCTGCTGGTGTAAGAGACGTATACTTATTACAGATGGCCACTGACTTCACAAGTTTAATATGCCACTGTGCTCTGGACAAAAATATTTTACTATTCCACGTTTCTTTCTACTCACGTGTACAGCTAACACAAGGCCAGATTTAGCACACAGGAGTTCACCGTAGAAGAACTGCTAGGCAAGCATTAGAAGACAAGACAGTTAGGGACAACTGAGAAACGGGCATTTCTGGGTGTCAAAGTCAGCATGAAACGGTCTCCTCTGGGTCTTGTTTGGAATGGCCCTATTCACCGAAATGGGGGTCTGCACGTGAAGGAAGAGTTTAAAGCCTTGGAACATTGCCCGGCACACCATTGAAGCCGATGGACGGATGGGAGATAACGTCAATCCTTCCAACGCAGCAACGAAAATGGCAGACTGTATACCCTGGGCTCCCACTCCTGAACTGGGTTTTTGCCATTGGCTTCCTTCATCTGTTATGCAGCGTCACTAAAGGAAGCGAAGTTATTTCTGCTATGTGATTTCTTACCGCCGTATCACTAAGGGAGGGGTATCGCCTTTTTAGATTATATCTATATAGTTTCAGGTTAGACCCGAGATGAAGACTGGACTCCTACATGTGTGTCTCTCCGGAAAATCCTTAGTTCCCGTTGGTTTGACTTTGTGTTGCTCATGGAGTCCCGAATGAGGCACATGACCTGCATTGTGAGGGAGCGTCAGTTACGGCACTACGGCCATGTGGCACGTTTCCCCCGAGGGTGATCCGGCTCGTAAGATCCTCATTGTTGGGGACCCGAGTGGCTGGACCAGGCCACGTAACACCTGGCTGCGGCAGATAGAGGGTCATTTCCAGAGGGTGGGACTGGACCGCGTGTCTGCCTGGGGGGTTGCCAACCGAGATCCCGAGTTGTTTCAAGTTCAAAGTTTATTGTCATGTGCACAGTAAGGAGACACGTTTCCCTGTACGATGAAATTCTTTCTTTGCTGTCCACACCAAATGACAAAACCAACGTCTAAAGATAAACATAAATAATAAGTAGCAGATAGATAATAAGTAACAGAGGCAGTATAAAGTATAAAAACAAAATAGAAGTATAAAGTGTAATGTGCAGGTAGGTGTGTGATGGACAAGTCAAATATAGTTGTGTGAGGTCGATAGAATGAGGTGGCCCATGGTTATAATCTCCAGTTAGTTATTTAGGAATCTAATGGCTTTGGAGAAGAAAGAGTTCTTTAGCCTGGACGTCCTGCATTTCATACTCTGAAGTGTGAACAGTTCGTGTTGGGGGTCCCTGAGGATCGAGGCACTTCTCCTGCGGACTCTGCAGTTGTAGATGCTCTGCAGAGAGGGCAGTGGGGTCCTGGTGATCTTCTCAGCAGTCTTTACCACTCTCTGCAGGCGTTTGCGGTCCATAGCAGTAGTGTTGCCGTACCACACGGTGAGGCAGCTGGTCAAGATGCTCTCAACAATGCAGCTGTAAAAGTTGCCGAGGATCTTAGTCGACATACCAGACTTCCTCAGCCTCCTCAGAAAGTACAGATGCTGCTGGGCCCTCTTGACCAGTTGTGTGGCGTTAAGTGTCCAAGTGAGGTCCTCACTGACGTAGACACCCAGGTATTTAATACTGCTCACCCTCTCCACTTCAAGACCTCGGATGAACAGTGGCCAGTGAGGTCTTCTCTCCTTCCTCATGTCCACTATCATCTCCTTTGTCGTCTGCGTTGAGGGTGAGGTTGTTGTCCTCACGCCATGACGCCAGACCGTCCACCTCCCTCCTGTAGGCCACCTCATCCCCACCAGTGATGCGTCCAATCACTGCGGTGTCACCTGCGAACTTTAGGATGACGTTATCTTTGTGGGAGGCGACACAGTCATGGGTGAACTGGGTGTAGAGGATGGGGCTGAGGACGCATCCCTGTGGGGTGTCTGTGTTTGTGATAATGGGGGCTGAAATCCTATTACCAATCCTGACAGACGGGGGCCTGCCAGTCAGAAAGTCTAGGAGCCAGTCACAGAGGGTGGGGTGCAGGCCGAGTGCAGACAGCTTATGGGGGATAACCATGTTGTTTCGTCGTGTAGTGGGTGCAGCAACGCGCTGTACCAGTGTATGCTCCCCAACTTCACTTGAACTCATTCCAACAAGGGAGCTAGCGCCCCCTGCTGGATACACCATCAGTATTTTATATAAAAAAATAAATACAAGAAAACTCAATAAAAGTTTACTGTAATAGAAATTTGTCGTTTTTCACTCTCTGACAGAGGTCTGTAGATTCCTAGTAAAGGATAAGAAATCCTCATGTTTGTAAAAACTGTGATTGAAATAGTCTAAAGAATCAAACTTTATCAAACGTTATCACGTTCGTGATTGGAAACACAGAAACAGCATAAAACGACACTCCACATGCCAGTATGACCGATCCCCATTTTTTTCTAAAGTTTTTTAATTCCTCGTATCACATTTGGGGGTGAACCCCTGGGGTCGGCTGACGTGGCCTGCACAACTTCAAGTCCTTCTGATCCCCTTTTACTGATGACTCCTATTGGTTTACTCTTCATCATAGGAGGGTGTCGTTTCCTGCAGAAAACGTGGTCCTAAAATGGCCTAAAAAAATGAGAGATTTTAAGGTCTGGAGGGCTATAAATGGCAGGGGACCCCAAAAAGCTTGACGTATTTCATATCTAGACATCAAGACGTGCTGAATGGTCGATCACATGTCGGGGTTTTCTCATACCGGTGTATCACATGGCATCGGACTTCAAGGCGTGCAAACAGAACAAGAAAAAAAAAATGTATTCCTTGTTTTTCAATGAAATGGGGTCTCCCTGGCTGGGGAGTTGTTCCTTATAAATTTTTCCAATTAACAGGCATGGGCAACATAAAAAGGAGCCCCAGTGAGGTTTGGATAAACCACATCAGAGTGCCCTGCGGTGGGCTGGCGCCATGCCCGGGGTTTGTTCCTGCCTTGCACCCTGTGTTGGGTGGGATTGGCTCCAGCAGACACCCGTGACCCTGTGTTAGGATATAGTGGGTTCGATAATGGATGGATGGATGGACATCAGTGTGCTCAGTATCAAGTGACATCAAACAAATCCATAAATCAGGTCTTCGGAACGATAAATTCAATGGAAGAGTCAAATTAGGATGAGAAATTTCCTTATCATCTCATTTCATAAAGTAACATGGCAGCTGCTTAATCCAAATCAGGGTGGCCAGTGTGGCAGCACAGTGGGTGCAAAGCAGGACCTAACCCATTTACAGACATGCCAGTCTACCATGCCAGGATAGGCTATTGGAAATCAATGAACCCCCCCCTCTCATTTGTCCCCGTGCCCCAGACACCACTCACCCTGTTTTACTTACTATATAGCCTGGTACTCCAGCGAGTCCCATACTGCCTTTACTTCCCTGTGGGCAAAAAGAAGTCGTCAGAGAAGGTGAGGCATTCCAGGGTTAGCCTGGCACCCTGCTTTCTAATGATAGGCCTGGCGTAGCTCCCACCTTGATTCCTTTTGTGCCTTTGACACCTTGAGGCCCGGCTTCTCCCTCATATCCCTAAAAATGGAAAATAAAGATGGGTTCATATTTTAGCTTGTAATCACTTTTACATTTTATCAGTCATGGTCATAAGACCTACAGATGACCAGCCAAAGAAAAAGGGGTGCACAGAGGAGTCCTGAGGGGGCATACCAAGGATACCAAGTGAAGAAAATGCTGCCAACAACTGGAAACATTGGCACAAGAAGACGTTGTGCTCTTTGATTATGGAAGAACCCCTGAAAGTAAGCCATCTAGGAATTTTGTACAATGGATGGACAGCAGGAATGCTGGGTAATGCAGCTGAGGTCCCACTGTACGATAGGTGGCAGCATGGCGACACTGTACTTTATGTATGGTCACTTGGAACCGTCTGGATTAGGCAGTTGACAGGACGGAGTTACCTGACCCTTTAACAAAGTACTAGAGCCTGCAGGAGGGTGGGAAGGTGGCTCTCCAAAAATTTGTAGGGTTCATGGAGCCATTATTGCTGCAAGAGTAGAGTGAAATTATTTTATACTAACTCCTGATATCGGCACATCAAATGATCTAAAACAATGGCACTAGGGAATGTTAACATAATAAAATTCTGTTAATGAAATGCCAGCCGCTTCTGAAGCCTGGTAGATCTGTCTAACGGAATAGCAGAGAAAATGAAGGAACGGATTTGGGGCCTATCCAGTCCGATTGCAGGACCTTAAGGGACCTGAGCCCCATGCTGCAGTTCGGGACATCCTGAAGTCAAATTCCACCTTCTTCTCAGTGTGTCTGTCAGGTGAAAAGACGCACACCAATAAACAAAGACGACCCTCCCCAGACCACCACCAATAATAGGGATCCTGTTAAACACGTCAGGGTCCGGGACAGAACTGTACTAATCCAGAGCAGCTGCTCGTACTTCATAAATCATGAAGACCTCTGATTTCAGAACATCTCGATCCTCCTATCAGACACATGTAAGGTGTGGAAGATGCTCTGATCTCCACGCTCCACAAAGTCTACTCCCACTTCGACAAAGCTGCCGACACAGTCAGGATTGTGTTCTTTAATTTTTCCACTACCTTTAACACCATTCTGCCTCGTTGACTGGGGAAAAACCTCAAGACTTTGCATTTTGATGCTTCCACAGTCTTCTGGATCATGGACTACCTGACCAACAGACAGCAGTTTGCGAGACAGAGTCTGAGTGTCAGAAATGGTGGGGTGTAATACAGAATGCACCTCAGGGAATGGACATGTCTCCCTTCCACTTCACCCCCTACACTCCCAGTGCAATTCCAGCACTTGACACCTACAGAACTTCTCAGATGACTCCTCCATCATAGGCTGCATTACTAATGGAGCACAGGAAGGCTGTGGAGGACTCTGTTGTGGTGCAGGAGAAGCACCTGCAACTCAACATCAGCAAGACTAAACAGCTGGTGTTGGACTTCTGACGTGAGACCAGTCACCATTCAGGGGGAGGGCATGGAGGAGGTGGAGATCTACCAGTCGGCTGTCTGTCATGCAAAAACTCAGGAACCAATGGGACTTGAACCTTGATCTTGGTCTTACTCCACAAGGCTGACACACTGAACACATACACAACACCTCATACCACAAAAAAGAACAAGAAGAAGAAGAAGAGATACAACCTCAGCTCAGCATCAAGCCAAACGGATGAGACGTTTCACCAAGCATGGACGAGAAACGACGAGACAACAGGGCACTGAAGCAGATACTAAAGCGAGACTCTATAATAGGAAAGTACGGTGATTGACACAATGACATGACAGACAGAAAAGTGTGGCTGGACCAGAGGTCCGCATCTTTCCTAGCAGCAGATGACAGGTCCTATGTTGCTGCACTAAATTTTACAGAATCCACCTCTGAGCTTTCGCTTTACTGACATCGACAAAACTCACTTGACATGCAAGCTCTTATTGTTGACCCTTCAGTCTTTCTTGGCTCATCGATCTGCATACGCGAGTCACTTCCCATTGATTTCAAACCAATGTGGAATAATGGAAATCTGGCTGAGAGAAGAACTGTGGGGTGGCAGAAGAAGGGAGATGATGTGCATAATGGCCACTCGGGTTAAGTCATAATGCATTCCCATCTTTCCGTCAGCCCCATGTCATTGTTGCCACCACTCTTCCCGATATTGTTACTGATGCTGTGGTTACAAAAAGAACAAATTCCTCCACATCCCATCCTGGGCTCCATTTCTCATTCCCGGGAATTGTACCCCCCTCGTCGGTGCCCCTTATCAAGGGCAAGCATTTTGCCTACAGAGTCCTTGGTAGAGCTGGACCAACATAATTCACACAAAGAACCATGTCATCCATCCAGACTTACCATCTCTCCCGTTTCTCCTGGGCTTCCCCGGTCTCCTTGGTACCCTTTCAGACCCTGACAGAGAGAGACAGAGAGAGAGACAGACCATCATTTAGTTCTACTGATGTGGAGTAACAAAATGTATTTTTATGAGGCAGAGACTGCGAGATGAGAACAAAAACAAATCTAATCAAGTTCTGAGATAGCCGGGAACATCGATAATATATAGCGCGTCACTAGTGGTGCAGGGAAAACGGGAAATCATCAATTGACGTTCAATGCATGAATAAACACTGTGGAGAGCGGCTGGGGGCATTACCCAGCCGGGATGCCCGGAAGGACCGGAAGAGATATGACACCTCCTCCAGACCACGAGGGGATAACTGCCCTGGTGGCTTTGGGGACCACAGGAAAGGAGCTTGGAAGCTCATCCCTATAGGGACCCATGGTCACCGCAGGGCGCCCAAATGCCTGAGGAGCCCTGGCCCTCAGCAATTCCTCCACACCCGGAAGTGCTGGGGAGGAGAAGACCAGGGACACCCGGAGTGCTTCTGGGTGCACAGCCGGCACTTCCGCCATACCAGGGAGTGCTGGCAGGCGCTCACTGGGAGGCACTCGATGGCTGGAGTCGGGAGGAGAGGAGTGGAGGCAGACCTGAAGAGAGGCATTGTGAGAGGTCTGGACTTTGGGGGTGAAAGTGGGGTTGTGTGCCGTCTTTCACTGTAAATATGAATAAACGTGTGTTGGTGCTCAAACCATCGGTGTCTGCCTGTCTGTGTCCGGGCCGTATCCCACAACACATTACAAAATGCATCTAATGATGAAATGTACTGTACAGGATATGCAATTAATGATGGTACTCGATATTCACTCAATAGTCATTTTATGTGTTGAAGAAAACATCATGAAGGCGTTGTCCATTTCTCCGTACACATTCTTGACAGCCTGTGGTGGAAATTCTGCATTGCTCGACGCAACGTGTCAAGAGGGATGCCAGCGATTTCCTCTTCAGTCCTCCTTTATAGTTCAGCAGTGGTTGCAAGATGTTTGCGGTATGCTTAGCTTTTTAAGATGTCCCCACAGAAAACAAATCAGACACGGTGAGATCTGGGGATCTCGGAGGCCATGGAATGTCACCGTTGCGTGAAATGACACGCCTTCCAAACAGTCGTCTAATAGCTGCCATCGATTTTTGGGCAGTATGAAAAGTGGCTCCACCTGGGGACTTCTTTTTTAAGGCTGAACCCGTTTCTTCGCAATGTCACATGAGCAGATGGGACAAGATCGTGACATCCTAAGTGGTAATGACACCGAAATTTGTACTGTCAACATTCTTATAAAAGGCTTTCACAGCAAACACTCCTTGCGCACCACTCCACTGCTCCAGAATAGCTAACGGCAAGGGGTTCTAAAGGAGGTCACATTGGTCCCAAACAACTGCCAATGCCCCGGGGTCACCAATTCCAAGTTCCAAAATTTCACGTTTCCCTGCACCATCCTGTATATTCTTTGATATACTGCTAGCCACATTCCCTGTTGACGACACAGAACAAATTTTAAAGTACACTAGGGGGCTTCACCCCCTGCTTGCTTCGCTCACCAACCACCCCCCCAGCCTGCGCTACACGCCAGCCACTTCACGTCTCTGCCGCTCGCATGTGTGGATTTCACTTTCACCAAACAACAAATCTTTTAATTCTCGCAGATAGGCCTCTTCATTGGAAAGAAACTCTACTTTTCCCTGATGGCAACACGAATTAGACGATCTACAAGTCTCCGACTTTTAAATCAGTTTAAATCTGAACAATATATTCAATCTCTTTTCGCTGTTCCGTTATGTCACCGAGTAATAATTTCCATTTGTTTGCACTAATGTGATCATTACGATCATTTTTTGGAGACTTTCGAATTTTCGTACTTCCATTATCTCTAACCTGCTCTGCTTGTGTATCGCGCCAATGTTTTTGAATTCTTTACGACGTTCTACTTTGTCATCTACTCTTTGTCATTTATTTCCGGCCCCGGGAGTGGTTAAATCTTTTGGCACAAAGTCTCATCTCGCAGGATGTGAAAGTATATCTCTGAGAAAGTCACATCTCATCCCAGGCTAAAAAGTCTCATCTCGTCCCATGATTTTTTTATTATAATAGAGAGATTTGATTTTTCTTGCCTTACTACGTGTTCTTTCAGCATATCCGCATGTGTCTCTTGCCGGTGCTCTCTCTGTCAAGCACGTTCCTGTAAAGCCTGCTTCTCTGACTGGGTCATTTTGAGGTGCCATGTTGCCTCCTTTCTGCTTTCATACTTCCCGTTGTCCCACATGTGCGATTGGGAGACACCATCAGGACTCGTTTGATAGAAGTTACCGTCCAAATCAGAGGCTGGCGCTGTCAACTAATGCCTCTCTTCTACCACCCTTCAACCTCATTGACAGATTGTCCTCCGGTTACGTCACTCCTGGCAATGTGGTCTACCAAACCCACCTCTTCCTATGAGTGTCCTAGTTAAACATCATCTTGGGAGAGTATGGATCGCACCTTCTGAAGAAGACTTGTTTTGTTCTTTTTTTCAAATTATTTTCCAACGCAAAATATGGTGGATCACTTTGGTGCCCCAAACCTTTATGATCTCTCTGTTTCTTCAGTCAAGTCAAGTCAAGTCAAGTCAGGGAGCATGCACTGGTACAGTGTGTCGCCGCACCCACTAGACGACAAAACAACTTGAGATCCCGGTTTGCAACCCCCCAGGCAGACAACAAGGTCCAGTTCCACCCTCCGGAAATGACCCTCTATCTGCTGCAGCCAAGTGTTACGTGGGCGACCCCTTGGCCTGGTCCAGCCACTCAGGTCCCCAACAATGAGGATCTTACAAGACGGACCATCCTCAGGGAAACACGCTACGTGGCCGTAGTGCCGTAACTGATGCTCCCTCACAATGCAGGTCATGTGCGTCATTCGGTGAAGTCAAACCAGTGGTAACCAAGGATTCTCTAAAGAGACGCAATACCAAAGGAGTCCAGTCTTCGTCTCAGGTCACTGGATAGCATCCATGTCTCACAAATAGCAAGACAGGAAGCACCAGGACTCTAAAGACTTGGACCTTTGTCCTTTTGCATAGATATCAGGAGCACCACACACCCCTTTCCAGCAAACTCATGATACCCCCATGCTCTCCCAATCCATCTACTGACTTCATAGGAAGAGTCACCAGAGGCATGAATGTCACTGCCAAGGTAAGTATACCTCTCGACAAGGTCAACACTCTTTCCGCAAACAGACACACTGCTGATGGCCATACCCAAAATGCCCTGATCTTTGGTTTTTATCAGGACACTCACAAGCCCAGACACTCAGACTCCTCACTCAGTCTCTCGAGCGCCCCGATCAGAGCCTCCATGGACTCCGCAAAGATCACAGCATCTTCAGCAAAGTCAAGATCCGTGAATCTTTCTTCACCAACAGATGCCCCACGACCTTGCCCAACACCCAGTCCATACAAGCATTGAACAGAGTAGGTGCAGAACACACCCCTGACGAACCCCAGAATCATCTGGGAAAAACACAGAGGTCCTGCCTCCACTCTGCACAGCACTCACAGTACAAGTGGACAGGCCGGCCATAATATCCAGCAACCTCGAGGGGATCCCACAAACCCTCAGGATGTCCCACAGGGCAGCTTGATCAACTGTGTCGAACACTTTATGAAAATCGACAAAGGATGCAAAGAAACTCAGCCGATATTCGCATTTACGCTCCATGAGAACCCCTCAGTGCCAGCATGCGGTCAATGGTAGACTTCTTAGGTGTAAAAACCAGACTGTTCCGGTCACTGGTAGGTGAGCAAGTGATCACGGATCCTATTGAAGACGACCTTAGCAAGGACCTTACCCAACACAGAGAGCAGAGTTATCCCCCTGTAGTTTCTGCAATCCAGGCGATCAACCTTCCCTTTCCAGATAGGGACGACATGTCCCATTTTCCAGTCAGTTAGGATGATCCCATTCTCCCAAATGGAAGCAAAGATATTGCACACCATCAGTGGTCTGGCGACCCACGTCCTGCTTACAGAGGAATCTGTTCCTCAGAGAGTTGCAGTCCGGGTGGCTGATGGAACAGTCCTTACGGATGACACTGCAGTTGTGACCCGCTGGGCTCGCTATTTTGAGCAGTTGTTCAAAGCCGATCCTCCGGCTAGGACGTTGGATATCTCGGGGTCCGCGGTCCTTGAGGCTGATCCTCCAATTAGCTGTGAACCACCCAAACTCACTGAGATGGCACAGGTGGTGAACCAGCCGAGGGGTTAAAGGCTGCAGGGATCTGTGGTATCCGGGGTGAACATCTTTCTAAACTTCTCCAAGGGGAAGAAGGTAAATAATAAAAAGAAGAGGCCCCAGGACAGAGCCCACCTGAAGGAACAACGGTGGGTTGGGATGTGAAAATTATAGATATATAGCACCTTTCATTATCTATCTAACAGATAGATAGATAGATAGATAGATAGATAGATAGATAGATAGATAGATAGATAGATAGATAGATAGATAGATAGATACTTTATTAATCCCTAAGGGGAAATCCACATACTCCAGCAGCAGCATACTGATATAAACAATATTAATTAAAGAGTGATAAACACAGTGCAAGTTAGAAAGTGCAAGGTGCAGAGTGCGAGGCAGGTATAACAGTCAATAACTTTGTATAATCTTAACGTCTACCCCCCCGGTGGAATTGAAGAGTCACATAGTGTGATGGAGGAACGATCTCCTCAGTCTGTCAGTGGAGCAGGACGGTGACAGCAGTGTGTCGCTGAAGATGCTCCTCTGTCTGGAGATGATCCTGTTCAGTGGATGTGGTGGATTCTCCATGATTGACAGGAGTCTGCTCAGCGCCCATCGCTCTGCCATGGATGTCAAACTGTTCAGCTCCGTGCCTACAATAGAGCCTGCCTTCCTCACCAGTTTGTCCGTGAGGCGTCCCTCTTCTTTATGCTGCCTCCCCAGCACACCACTGCGTAGAAGAGGGCGCTCGCCATAACCATCTGATAGAACATCTGCAGGATCTTATTACAGATGTTGAAGGACGCCAGCCTTCTAAGGAAATATAGTCGGCTCTGTCCTCTCTTGCACAGAGCGTCAGTATTGGCAGTCCAGTCCAATTTATCATCCAGCTGCATTCCCAGGTATTTATAGGTCTTTAGGTTTTAAGCTGAATGAACTGAGTGAATGAGCTGAATTACATCCCTCTTGAGTTTGGTTCTCATTATTATGCTCAGTCTGACTGTAAAGAGATGTTTCTTGGCTCTGCCAGGAGAAACGCAGTTCATTAACTTGTTATCGTTCACTAGACCCCCCCCCCACAACACGTAATTCCAGATTTGAAATCAAATGAATGTCGCCAAATGTCATGCCGGTCATAAGAGCCATTTCCTAGTTACATAAGAATCATAAATGTTTCACTAAATGATAGTGCATAATGTACGGGAGGTTCCTATAGCCCTCATCAGTTGAAATGAATTGGTATATTCTAACTATTTCCAGCTTATCTGACTAAACATTACTCTCAGTTAGTGATCAGCCTTGCCATGTGTAAGGTGTAGAGGGCACACGGTTTTAAACTGGGCCTTGTGTACCGTGTCTGCGTGTTTTTTGGGTGTCAAGTAACATGCAAGACAAAGCACTTAATTGAAAGTGCTGCGCCGTACGTTTAAAGCGTACAGAAGAAGAAGTAAAGAACTTTTCAGCATAGAAATAACTAGATTTTACAAGAAAAGCAAAGTTTAGAGAAGATACATTTTTCCTTTTTGTTGCATTTTATTCTTCGTGTGTAACAACTTTTTTCTTTATTCTTTTGTGGATTGTTTGCTTTGAATTTTCACGAAATATTTTGTAGAGAAAAGCCAAGCAAAATGACCCCTTTTATTGGCTAACTAAAAAGATTACAATATGTAAGCTTTCGAGGAGACTCAGGCCCCTTCTTCAGGCGAGATGTAATTGATTATAATTATTGATATACAGTAATCCCTCCTCCATCGCGGGGGTTGCGTTCCAGAGCCACCCGCGAAATAAGAAAATCCACGAAGTAGAAACCATATGTTTATATGGTTATTTTTATATTGTCATGCTTGGGTCACAGATTTGCGCAGAAACACAGGAGGTTGTAGAGAGACAGGAACGTTATTCAAACACTGCAAACAAACATTTGTCTCTTTTTCAAAAGTTTAAACTGTGCTCCATGACAAGACAGAGATGACAGTTCCGTCTCACAATTAAAAGAATGCAAACATATCTTCCTCTTCAAAGGAGCAAACAAATCAATAGGGCTGTTTGTCTTGTAAGCACCACGGCACAAAGCTGTTGAAGGCGGCAGCTCACACCCCCTCCGTCAGGAGCAGAGAGAGATGGAGAGATAGACAGATAAAAAAATCAATACGTGCCCTTTGAGCTTTTAAGTATGCGAAGCACCGTGCAGCATACTTAAAAGCTGCACACAGAAGGTACCAACGTGAAGATAATCTTTCAGCATTTTTAGACGAGCGTCCGTATCGTCTAGGTGTGCGAACAGCCCCCCTGCTCAATCCCCCTACGTCAGGATCACAGATAGTCAGCGCAAGAGAGAGAGAGAGAGAAAAGTAAGTTGGGTAGCTTCTCAGCCATCTGCCAATAGCGTCCCTTGTATGAAATCAACTGGGCAAACCAACTGAGGAAGCATGTACCAGAAATTAAAAGACCCATTGTCCTCAGAAACCCGCGAAGCAGCGAAAAATCCGCGATATATATTTAAATATGCTTACATATAAAATCCGCGATGGAGTGAAGCCGCGAAAGGCGAAGCGCGATATAGCAAGGGATTACTGTAATTGATTGAACTCCCTGGGACCCAATAATCAATTACATCTTGCCTGAAGAAGGGGCCTGAGTCGCCTCGAAAGCTTACATATTGTAATCTTTTTAGTTAGCCAATAAAAGGGGTCATTTTGCTTGGCTTTTCTCTACATTCATAATGGCTAACACGGTACAACACCCTAGTACCACAAAATATTTTAAAATGAACTTTTGGACTGAGAGATCTCTTTCAGCACGCGTTTTACCCGTGCTTGAACTCGCCTTACACCCCAGCGGCTACACCAGTAAAGTCAGAAAGTGTTTGCGATTATTCTTTGTTATTAATCCACAATCTCGGATATCAGATGACGCACAATGACGATTTTTGATGAATCCACAAAGAGCAACACCCGGGACCGTGGTAAAGTTGGACAGCCTGCGAGGAGACAGCGTTCTAAAGATTTCATGTGAGAGCCAGAAGGTTTATTAAATTAATGAAGACTTACCTCACTTATGCTTTTTTGGACGCTGTTTATTGATGATTGTAATAAAAGCAGAGAATTTGATGCACAAATGTCCTCATTGCCCAGTCCATCTTAGTTTCATGACTATCGATGACCCGGACATCACAGTGGTTTTCAGATTATGGCCACTGCTGCTCCTATGATCCTATGGTGAAGAACTTGGTATGCTTTGTCTGTACTCACCTTTATTCCATGAAGACCAGGAGGACCAGGTTTGTCATCCAGTCCGGGGAAACCATCCTGACCTGGGCGGCCTGGAGGGCCAGGCAGTCCAGGAAAACCTGGATACCCCTGTGAAATAATCAGAAGAAAAATGGTTTAACGATTAAAGTAGAAAAGGTAAAACCTGGCTGGCTCTCTGGGAGCTTTGACCACTGCTGCCGATGCTAGTTTTAAGTATTTGATCATTCAGACATGAGTGGCCAAACAGATTGGGTTCAAAAGGCCTTGACAGGGCCTCACAGGGCTGGTGAAACTAAACAGAGGCGGGAATACACTTCAAGATGACTGCAGAGTACCATCAGAAGGTGCTGCTAAAACACACAAAAGACTGGCACAATGGTTTTGTTATTTGCAGAAGCTGTAGGCATATGCCAGCGTGTGGGAGGCAAGAATGTTGCTGAAGATTGGCATGTCATCAGTAAAGTGTGGGGTATAAGAATGGCAAACATGGAAGACTGGCATGTGGCAGCAGAAGTTCATTGTGGACCGCAATGGTTGACTAATCCATTGAAAGGCTAACAGCATGTTGGAGAAATTTAGAGAAGGCTGGCACGTGGGTGAAAAAACCTTTAAAAAGCTGGCAGCAGAACCCATGTAGAAGGATGGCATCTGCTGGGAGAAGCTAAAAAGGATCAGTGTGATCAGTGAAATCTATGAAACAGAACCCTGATGCTTTCAAAATGAGGAACATTTGTGGAAGTTCAGTGGAAACCTGCTGTGACCTTCTTGTGCTCTGTGGCATAGCTGGGGTCGGCACTGTGATCTCTGCAGAGCCAACTGTCACTTGTACAGCCCACAGGCTGATGATTCCAGGCCTTTGGCGGCTTCCACAGTGATTTCCACCAATGCTGGAGACATTTGGGCCAAACGTGACCATCACAGCCTGAGCTGGGCCTTCTCGTTTCACTTCACTGCTGTGCAGAAGCTGAGATAAGTTCAGGTTTTTACAAAAATTCCACATCAGGGGTCCATAACAAGTTACATACCCTTTTCCCAGGGAGGCCTTTCTTTCCTTGTTTGCCGGGAATACCAGAAGGGCCCTAAAACAAGAAAATGAAAAAGAAACAGTAAGACCTAAGAGGTGGGACAGGCTGAGCTTCCCTAGCATCCTACCTTCAGTCAGCCATTTCTTGAACCTTCTTTTTCCAATACTGTGGCTCAGGACTCCAAAGTCCTGTAAATTGGGAGGGGTGGGTCGTGGGAGGTGCAGTGATAAATGAACCAAGATGTGAAGCCCACCCATCGCAGGGCACATGCACACTCACTCATATGGAGCGGCAAAAGCATACAGCGAGAACATGCAATCTCCACATAAGCAGGGACTAAGCGCAAGCTGAACTTGGGTGTTCATCACCAGCTCATTCATATTTTTTAATTCATTCATTTTGTCTCTTCTTCACATTCTCCTAATTTAAATGAAGGGCTCTTGCCCTTAAGTGATTGGACCCATCCAGCCTGCTTCCACTTAAGCATCATGTGCCGCCCAATCTGCTTCTGCTTTACTGTCTGGCTCCGCCCAGCCTATTCCGCTTTACTGTCTGGCCCTGCCCAGCCTGCTTCCACTCAAGTGTCTGGCCCCGCCCAGCCTGCTTCCACTCAAGTGTCTGGCCCCGCCCAGCCTGCTTCCACTCAAGTGTCTGGCCCCGCCCAGCCTGCTTCCACTCAAGTGTCTGGCCCTGCCCAATCTGCTTCCACTTTAGTGTCTAGCCCTGCCCAGCCTACTTCCACTTTAGTGTCTGGCCCCGCCCATTCTGATTCCACTGGTCTCTGGCCCCACCCAGCCTGCTTCAATTGAAGTGTATGGCCCCGCCCAGCCTGCTTCCACTTTATTTCTTTCTTTATTTTATTTCAGCCAGTGTTCAAATCCTTGTTTTATGTCTTTTTTTGTTAAGGTTTGAATAATTTACTTATGTCAATGTTTCTTTTGTTTATTATCTGCATTGTGTACTATATCTTGGTTAATGTCATTGTGTTTAGTGGGTGGCCCCTCAAGAAGCGGGGTCACCTGTCAATCACAGCCTTATAAATCTGGGGGAACACCACCAGAGTGTTTCAAAAAAGCTGTCAGCCATTCATTGTAGCTCCATCGAGCGCGTGTTTTGCTTTTCTGTTTTTCTTTTGATTCAAAGTAAACGGGGTTTTGCCTGGTTGGCACCCCCAACTAATTTCTGGTCTTGCCCCCGTTACATTGTCTACAACAAGTGAGAGTACATGTGGTAGTACACCTGAATTATCCTACAGGATGTGTCTTACCGGTGGCCCACGCTCCCCTTGAGGGCCAGGTGGTCCAGGTGGTCCCGTTCGTGTCTAAAAGTGTATAAAAAAAAATAATGGTTCAGAGCAGATCCATAAATGTGATTTTCTATAGCAGATTCATGGTACTAACATCATGGGGGCCGCCTCATTCTGTGTTTTAGCAGGACATCTCTGCCCCAAAGTGAGACATCATTCCAGCCTGGATAATTTAGCTTGGTGGGCCATCTTTGGACTGTGGAAGGAGGACAGGCCAATTATTAATTAATTAATTAATTAACCAACCACAGATTTGGCTCAGCTGTCTCATACAGCAATGGGTGTCACCACAGCACTCCACTATACCCAAAAAAAACACAACCTTAAAGAGGTGGCACACAGGTGCGGGCATCACTGCCTTTATCCACACAAGGAATGTGGGCAGAATAGCCAATTGGATGGCTTTCTATATGGCCAGCTAGTAAAGACAACGTCTTAGTAAATGAGCCGATTCAGTTCTGAAAAGAACAGCAGGGGACAAGGAGCTGTCATGAGGGGCACTTCATCAGCTGTGTGAAGTCTGCCATTCTCACGGTTCTTCTTATTAAAGATCGACTTGGGAAAGAAAAGTGAATGACGTGTCAAAGGAAAGAAAAATTCAGGAGGCTCATCTGCAGCCAAATTCAATCAGAAATTCATCTCAAAGTGAAAGCATATCAGTTACGGGATAACCCAACCTTCAGGAGAAAAGGGTGAAGAAATGAACTTCCAAAGCTCAACGGAGCAACCGCGAGGTGCACCTACCGGCCAGAGCTCCAGCAGCTTCTTGTAAAACTTCATCTTCTGGAAAGCAAAACCAAATGTTAAAAGAGAAAGAGAAGCTGAAGGGTACAAGAAAAACAAAGAAATGAAACAAAACTAATTAACGAGTTAATAATCAGTACATATATTAAAAAAATGAATGAATCAATCAGCTAATCAATGATGGAGTTACCACATTATAGTAACACAAACAAATAATGACCAATGGAATGGATGGCTAACAGAAGGGTGATAGACAGATAGAAAAGAGCTATATGATAGATAGATGTGAAAGGCACTATATGATAGTGTGAAAGGCACTATATAATAGATAGAGATAGATAGAAAAGCACTATATAATACATAGTGTGAAAGGCACTATATAATAGATAGATAGTGTGAAAGGCACTATATGATAGATAGTGTGAAAGGCACTATATGATAGAAAAACACTATATAATAGATAGACAGATAGTGTGTGAAAGGCACTATATGATAGATAGAGAGATAGAAAAGCACTATATAATAGATAGATAGTGTGAAAGGCACTATATAATAGATACATAGTGTGAAAGGCACTATATGATAGATAGATAGTGTGAAAGGCACTATATAATAGATAGACAGATAGTGTGTGAAAGGCACTATATGATAGATAGAGAGATAGAAAAGCACTATATAATAGAGTGTGAAAGGCACTATATGATAGTGTGAAAGGCACTATATAATAGATACATAGTGTGAAAGGCACTATATGATAGATAGATAGTGTGAAAGGCACTATATAATAAATAGATAGTGTGAAAGGCACTATATGATAGAAAAACACTATATAATAGATAGACAGATAGTGTGTGAAAGGCACTATATGATAGACAGATAGTGTGAAAGGCACTATATAATAGATAGATAGTGTGAAAGGCACTATATGATAGATAGTGTGAAAGGCACTATATAATAGATAGTGTGAAAGGCACTATATGAGATAGTGTGAAAGGCACTATATGATAGAAAAACACTATATAATAGATAGACAGATAGTGTGAAAGGCACTATATAATAGATAGATATAGTGTGAAAGGCACTATATAATAGATAGATAGTGAGAAAGGCACTATATAACAAAGTGACAGACTGCCCAGTCAATGGTTTGTGACCTCACAAAGGCTGATGAGTCGGTCACAGATGCCCCCAGACTGGCATTTTCTCTGTCCATCAAATGGCCACGGCAGTCAGAGGCAGATTTGTACGACAAGCGAGGCAGCACAATGACATCAGGCGTACTTTGAAAGACTTCCATTCCTCCACTGACGTCTTCCACACAATGATGCCTGGCATCCCTGGAGCGTCAGTTGGGTTTTGACTTTCTGTTATTCCCATGTGCCCAGTCACTCTGTGGTGTTCCTACATGTACAGATAAAGGAGGATTATTAAACAAAGACACTTCATGCGATTTTAAGGACTTTTTCTGGTAAGGACGACTTTAAGATTTGTTATCACAGAGGACGTTTGGAAGTCGACACGCAGTATGCCAAGTGTCACACTTCACCCTCACCCATTTTTACACCCTCAGTAATCCTTGCCACCACCAGACATGGGTAACCCGCTTACCCCCCAGGTGTCACTTTGGGCTTGCCTGTGAGGCACTCAAATCACAAGGTGGTTAATATCTTTAGGTGGGTTCACTCCAACGTTCTGTTTCAGCCCCTTTGTTCCTCTCATTTAAGTTCAAGCATTTTCAGCTCTTTGACTGGACGGCTTCTCTCTCCAGTCAGTTCTACATGACCTCCATGTCTCCCTTCTGCTCTTTTTGCCACCTGCTGCCCATTTCTGACAGGGTCTTTGTCAGCCTCTAACTTTTCTTCATTACTGCCCTCATAACCTGCCGGACTATAACTTGAGGCAGCCATTTCAATTTTGCCGCCTGCTGCTGCCACTGCTCGTTGAAGCACAACATGGCTCCCCGATGAAGGCTGCAGAGAAGTGGCAGGGGAGTGGTTAGGACTAGACACTCTTGGTTGGTCAAAAGGAATGGCAGAATGGTGGCCACTTGAGCTCGAGACGGCAGAGCAGGCTGCCACGCCTAGTGCTTGTCTGAAGTGATCCTCAACATCCAGCATACAAGAAGCAGAATAGGGGACACGGTGGCCTAATGTCCACCCCTGTTATCTCTGGAGACCTGAGTCCAGTTTGACACACAGTGAGTTTCCATGTGGAGTTATTTTTTGCTTCGTCAGGTTCGAGGCCACACTCTCTCGTCAAGGACTCGTACCTGATGGAGGCTCCTCATGACTCTTCAATGCAAAATGGAAATTCAAAAAATGTGCGACATCCATCCCTTCACAATCCTAACATAACATTTTCAAATACAGTTAGCTTAATCCAGGTTATGTTCGTCGAGGGATCAGAGCCTGTCCCAGAAGCACCGAGCACAATGACAGATGCCAATCCTGGACAGGCCCATTCTCATTGACACAGCCACTGTACAGCTTTGCCAATGAACCTGAGAATGTAAGGGGGCATCTACACAGACATGAGGGGGACGCGGACAACTGGGATGTGAGAAAAGGGGGCTAGTACTGTTCTGACCACGGCATCACTGTGTCACACCATCATGAAAAATATTTATTTAAAATATGAATGTGCTGCCTTGCAGTAAGGAGACCCGGGTTCGCTTCCTGGGTCTTCCCTGCGTGGTGTTTGCATGTTCTCCCTGTGTCTGTGTGGGTTTCCTCCCACAGTCCAAAGACATGCAGGTTAGGTGCATTGGTGGTCCTAAATTGTCCCTAGTGTGTGCTTGGTGCGCCCTGCCCATGGATTTATTCCTGCCTTGTGCCCTGTGCTGGCTGGGATAGGCTCCAGCAGATGCCCGTGAACCTGTGTTAGGATATAGCGGGTTGGACAATGACTGACTGACTGAATGAATATGAATGGATACTAATTTAGAAAAATAAAAATAGAAAAAGCAAGACAGCAGATAGGAGCAGGCGACCAATGCAATGTAAATTTATTGTTATTCCTTTGGGCCACTAGATGGCACTCTGACCTTGCGGATAGTCAGGTTGCCTAATTCCTGTCTTTGCTTCGGACCACATGAAGCTTTTCCTTTTATTTTGGTCTCTCCATTTCGGCCATGATACACCTGATCCTCTCGCTACTGCGGCCCACTGGATCACTAACCCTGCCAGAACCAGCAGTCCAAAGGGAAATGCCCACCTACAGTATTTCATGCTGGGTCTCCAGGTAGGCAAAGCAACTGAAGATGAAGGCTCCACAGGGTAATATGTTAGTGCGGACCAACTCAATGGGCATCCTGACTCTCCAGCCTTTTTGAGGTCCATCACAGTCTCTGACAGACGGGACCAAGCGCGATCACATCAGCTGGTGCTTCACATCCCTGGGGACAAACTGTCATTTGTAGTACTTTGAGGTGACAACAGGAGATGTTAGGTTTAATTGACCTGCAGTCCGTCAATAGCACTGCACACTTAGCGAAGCCGACTCCTGGAGTTGGCTAATCATCCAATGTGTATTTTTTTTCATATAAACGCGGATAACCACCTACCCCCCATTTTTAAATCCGATGAGATGATCATTTCACTATGGAAAAAGATGATCCGCTATGGCGATCCCTAACAGGAGCAACCAAAAGAAGAAGAAGAAGTTCATTTCTCAAAAGATCTATGCAAACATCTGCGGTGGGCTGGCACCTTGCCCGGGGATCGTTTCCTGCCTTGCGCCCTGTGTTGGCTGGGATTGGCTCCAGCAGACCCCTGTATCCCTGTAGTTAGGATATAGCGGGTTGGATAATGGATGGATGAATCTATGCAAACCTTTCAGCCACGTCTGCATAACCAGGAGTTCATTTCAGGCTGATGAGAAGGTACAGTACATGAACGTTAATCCCATCTATCATCAGTCAATTGACACTGTCATTTAAAATATTATGGGGTGTTCAAACCCAAACACCCCGCCCTCCTGACTAAGCCTACAGAGAACCCCATCTGCCTGCAACCACTGAGATTAAAAGAAACTGAAAGCAAAATCCTTCACAAGAATGAAAGGGATGTGACCGTCAGCTTCCAGAACATTTCACTTTTGACTCCTTCCTCCGAATAAAGTGGCCATTCACTTTATTGCAGGGAAAAATGTCATTTCCAAGCGAAATCGATGGCAGAAATTAAGAGCGCCGTCTTATTTAATAGACAGCATGGGCACTGCGGCAGCTTCATTATGGGTCCCATTTTTCTCTTTCAATTCATGAATATTCCTAAAGCTGCTCACAAAAAAATCAATGGCGAGCAATCTCCATTGTTGGCAGCCTCCCGGGGAGTCGGGACGTGCGGCTTCTCGCTTCTATTTAGTCTGTAGTGCGCGGCTTTCATTTAGGCAATTATCTTTTAAGTGTCTATGCCTGCTGCCAGATTGGCAAGAAGCTAACCTCTACTCGCTACTCCTGGCTTGTGATGCTATCAATCACATCAGTACCTTGTGCGGAGCCCAGCTGGAGAGGCCATTTGGGATGACACGGACAAACAGGACAGGGATGGCCACAAAGTGACAACTGATGGTGCTGAGCAAGACACAGAAGCAGGGGCTTCAACGTCCCGAGGAAGCACCAAGGAGCAAAGCGGCATAGCGGAAACGGGTCCTTCAGGGTTATTGCTACGTTAGGCATCTTCTAGAGATGACTCTTCTGTCAATAGGAGGAGTGTCGCACTTTTAGGAAAAAAGAACAAAACGTTCTTGAGAAAACAGGCTGGGGTTTGTTCCCTGAAATTCTGTTAATCATGACGGCTCAGCCAGGATAATAAACTAAAGGAAAGTCAGAATACCGACAGGAAGGATCGAGAGCCAGCAATGCTAAAATCACAATGACAACAGACGAGTGGCTTGGAGTGAATCCGAAATCTTGGACAACCAAAGAGTAACATGTCGTCACCCTTTGTGTGGCAGCAGCGGTAACGTCACATGCTGCACACTCCTATCACGATGCAGAATTGACTTTCATCTTTTTGTCTACGTTGTAGGGTTTGGTTGTGACCTTTATGAACCCATTTGCTTTGACAAAGCAAATTTGTTTTTGACATGAATTTGTCCAAAGACGACATAGAAGGCTTTCTGATCTACACAGTTACCACCGATTCAATGCCCGACACCCATTTTGGTATTTCAGTTAAATTTGTTGATGTTACTAATTCCAGTTTTGGTGTTTTTGGACTATCAACTGTTTCTCGACGCTCTACTGCCACATCCAGCTCCACTGATAACGGCTGGTGTTACACTTTCAGTTGTAGTCCACGTGCGGATGGCTGCAGAGCCCTCTTAACAGCACTATAGGCCCCCGGGCAAAGCAATGCACCAGGGCCCCTACCTACACAACCACTTGGCAAGTCACAACATACATAGATTAGCATGGGGCCCCTGAGCTGCTGCCCAGTGTGACCATGCGCTAAGATGGCCCTGGATGTCTGGCCATGCTGTATCACGGGTTAGTGATACTTCTGTAAAAAGGATGGACCTCTGAAATGAATTTATTGGTTGTGTTGGTTCCATTAATTGATTGGTGTCTAACACGATAAGTGGCTCAGTAACATCGGTCAATGATTCTGTTGACTCTTCTTATCTAACTGATGATGGAGTTGGTATTGTTGTTAGGTTGGATCCAACTATATACATAGGCTCTGTTACATTGGTTCTTGATGTATTTTTGGTCTGTTGGCCCAACTGGTTCCATTTCTTGGATAGGTTTAACTGGCTGGTTTGACTCTGTTGGGTCCACAGACATTGTCGACTCGCTGATGTCTTCTAGCTTCTCTGGTGTACTTGGTTTTATTGAGTCAGAACAATCTGTTGGATCCATCAACTCATCCAAGGTGCAAGACTCAATTGGTCGTGTGGATTCATTAACTTCTTTCAAGACTCCATAGATTTTGTTGACTCAGCTGGCTCCAAATTTGCTTGACTCCTTCAATAGTTTATGACTTTACTTGATTCTGTTGCTTCCACCAATTTTACCAGGAGATTTGACTTTTTTGGTTCCATAAATTGGCTGAATATACGCAACTCAGTTGGTGCCTTCAACTTTTCAAATTAAGTTTGTAGATTCAGTGGGCTATTTAGGATCAATGGATTCTCTATACCTCCTGGATTTGGTTGACTCAGTTTGTTCCACAAATTCCATAACGTTGCTTGGCTTTGGTGGTTCTATGAATTCCATAAATGTGTTAAATTTCATAGAAGACTGGGGGGAAAAGTTTAATTTTTTTTTTAATCATTGACTTGCTAAGCCATTTTTGCGGTCTCCAATGGGGATTTTCCCATGATGCAACCTTGGTTGCACCACTTGTGACGTCAATGGAGTGCCAATATACAGTAAAAGTCACCTCAAAACAGTCACTAGCATCCGAGATCGGACCAAATTTTGGTAATTTGAACCTAAGCTTTGCATTTTGACTACGATTTCTGGTTCACGTATTGCTTCTGTTGTCTCCATCTCTTTGACTTTTGGTTTTCACCCTTGCTTGGTCCGTTCACTCTTATTTCTCCTGATTTGTACTCTTTGGTCCAGAGAAAATCCAATGGGATTTTAATCTTAAGCAAAAAGGGCTAGTCGTTGCACATGTCATACTACATCACTGACTTTCACAGAAGCTCATCACGACCACTCAAGACTAACCAAGATTACGTAAATTGAGTCGACAAATGAAAATTGTTGGACAGATCGCATGATGTGACAGGGTCTTTAATATAGAATGGTAGACTCCCTTACCTGTAGCTCTTGAGTGGTGTTCTGTTGGGGTTTCCTTCTTTTTGATGGCACAGAGCTGGTTGAACCACCTAAAATGAAAGGAATCATTATTGGTTTCCTCCTCAATTTAACTGACATCCACTGAGAGAGTTCTAAGATCACCTTTGATTGCTCATTACCCATAAAGCACTGTTCTGAAGAGGACAGTCCCCAAACCCCGGTCTACACTGCCCACTCATTTGGCAGACCCCGTTTACTTTACCTGTAGTGCCGGTTAGAATGTCCTGGCAGTAGGATGCATGAGTTGTCTTAGTGGTATCATTTAACGCGTCAGTTGTACGATTCTTTTCTGAATTTGCATCTAGGCATTCATCAGGAGACAGGCCAGGGCTGGGCTCCAGAGATGAATCAGTTACCATCGCTTCAATGCCTGACACTCGTTTTGGTAAGTCAGTTAAATTTATTGATGTTAATAATTCCACATTTGGTGTTTTTGGACTTTCAGCTATTTCTTGATGCTCTGCTGCCACATCCAGCTCCAGTGATATGGCTGGTGTTACACTCTCGGTTGAAGTCCACGTGCGGATGTCTGGCTGTGTGGTATCACGGGTTAGCGGAACTTCTGTAAAAAGGATGGGCCTCAGAAATGAATGTGTTGGTTGTGTTGGCTCCATTAATTGATTTGGGTCTAACACAGTAAGTGGCTCAGTAACATTGGTCAAAGATTCTTCTGATATAATTGATGATGGAGTTGGTGTTATTGAGATGTTGGGTCCAAATATATACACAGACTCTGTTACATTGTTTCGTGATGTATTTTGGTCCGTTGGCTCAACTGGTTCTGTTTCTTTGATACTTTTAACTGGCTGGTTTGACTCTATCTGGTCTCCAGACATTATCGACCCGCTGATGTCTTCTGGTTTCTCTGGTATGCTTGGTTTTATTGATTCAACAGATTCGTCTGGCTTGCCTGAATCTGTTGACTCCATCAACTCATCAGAAGTACTGGACTCTGTTTGTCGTGTGGATTCATTAACTTGTTCCAACACTTCTGGTCCAACGGATTCCATAGATTTTGTTGACTCAGCTGACTCTATGGGTTCTCCAATTTTGCTTGACTCTATTTGTTTAATAGTTTCTATGAATTTACTCGATTCTGTTAGTTCCACCAATTTTACCGGTATATTTGACTTTTTTGGTACCATGAAATGGCCAAATGTACCCAACTTAATTTGTGCATTCGACTTTTCAACTTTGCGCAAGTTTGTGGATTCAGTGGGTTTTCTAGAATCAATGGATTCCGTATACACCTTGAGTTTGGTTGACTCAGTTGGTTCTACAAATTTCACAGACTTGTTTGACCAATTTGGTCTCACAAATTCAGCAGATTTGTTCGATTCCGGTGGTTCTACAAATTCCATAACTTTGCTTGGCTCAGTTGGTTCTACGAACTCCATAACTTTACTTGACTCTGTTGGTTCTACAAATTCAGAAAATGTGATTGACTCTGTTGGGTCTACAGATTCCAGAAATGTTCTTAACTCTACTGGTTTCCTGTTTTTGCCCGACTTCATTGGTTCCAAAGAAGTCCGGGAATTTTTGAACCTACTAAATTTCATGGGTTTCCGCTGTGTTCTTAACTTGGGTAGTTCTGTTAATGTTTCAAGTTTCCTCAGTTTGACTAGGTTCACTGATCTGCTGTGTTTGCTGGAGTTCACTTGCTCTGTGAACCTCGGAAGTTTGCTTGGCTCTGTTGGTTCCATGAATTCTTGGAATCTGCTTGATTGAATTGGTCCCATGGATTTCCTAAGTGGGTTTGACTGGATCAGGTCTATTAATTCAATAGCTCTGCTCGATTCTGTTGATTTGTTGAACCTACTGGAATGTATTTCTTCCACAGATCCCCTCAGGTTGGTTAAATCTGCTGGGTCATTCAATTTGCTGAATTTCCTGAACTCAGTTGGTATTATGGATTCTGTAGATTGTTTTGGCTCAGATTGTTCTATGGATTTGATCAATTTGCTTGGCACTGTTGGTCCTGCGTGCTCTACTTTCTTAGATGATTCTTTTGACTCTTCCCCTGCTGTGCTCGACTCAGGCACTTCCATGGATTCACCTGGCTTGTGTGTCTTTGTTGCTTCCCTTGGCTTTTGTGGTTCCGATTGTTTCTCTGGATCCCTTGATTTGCTTGCCAACGTTGGTTGGACTGACTTTCCTGCCCCGCTCGATTTAGTTGATTTCACAGACTCACCTGGTTTGCTTTGCACAGTTAATTTAATTGACTTGGCAGGCAAAGTGGGATGACTTGATGGGGTAGGTATCTGCGGTGTGTGGCCTGTCTGAATCAATTCAGGAACTTCTGATTTACTTGGCCTAGTTGCTTTTGTTTTCTTGACGGAGTGTGAAATCGCTCTTGCCTGGTTTGACACCAATGCCACTTTTGTCGGAATTAATTTGAATAAACCTCTTTGTCCACTGGGATTGTTGTAGCGGGATAACGTGTTCCTTCCTCCTTCTTTAGACACCATTTTAGACACGCCTGCCTCTGAGGATGAGCCTCTTTTAACTCTGTTGGTGTAATCCACTGACTGTGGCCTAATACTCATGAATTCTAACCTCAGAACTGGTACACTAAAACTCTGCTCTCCCATTGGCTTCCGTGATTCTCTCCTTGGTGACACATTGGCATGAAAGTTGCCAGACATGGTGTCGTTCATAAGAAGCAGAGTCTGATTCTCTGAAAGTCCATCTGGAGATCCATCTTTGATTCTTGACATTCTCATATTGCTTTCTGAATATATGACCTGGAAATCGAACAGATGGCACATTAATGAACAGACAGCAATAGAAGAACAAAAATGAACACAACATTACTGCAATTGGAAGAGGCACAACTTTAATTTGGTTTTATGAAGAAATGGTAAACAAGAAATGTTACGAATTTTAAACCAGAACACTGAAGGGATCCCACTCTGTTGGGCCCCTAAGCAAGGCCCTTAACCTGGAAATTGCTGTATAATGGCTGACCCTTCACTCTGACCCCCAAAGGTCATGTGAATCCATTGGGGATTAATAAAGTATAACAAATAAAATAAAAAAATCACAGCTTCGTAATGTATCTGGTCATTTTTAAAGATCAAGCAATAAACAGATAGATATTTGCCAAGCTGTAGTCCATAAACCTAAAATTCGAAATAAAGAGATAAGAATAATAATTCAAGAAGGGGGAATCTAAAAGCAAAAAATGGCCAAAAGGACCACCAAATTAAACAACCGACAAGAGCAAAGATGAGCAGAGGAACACTGCTGCATAAAGAGAGCTAATGTCACCACAACAAGGCAGTGGCAACAAGTGTCTTAAATAGCCTTCAGGTAACTGCAACCCAAATGATTGCAGCACCTGCCTCATACTATACTGGCAGTGCCCTTGTCCTCGTCAAGCTTGTGCTAGCAAGGCACAGCAGTTTGGAGATCAGACGGTTACAATGGATCCACAAAGTATCCTGACTCCTTCACTTTCTGTTGCATATTTCATTTTAAACGCATTAATTTGCGATTTTTGCCCATCAGACTACACTCAATATTCCACAATGACAAAGGGAAAACATGCGATCAGGAAAGGTTTGCACCTTTAATTAAAAGCCAAATCAATCTCCCATTTCTAGAAGTAGTGAGACATTTTTCTGTGGATCACCACATTGTGCTCAGGAGCCTCCTGTTTGCTTTAATTCTCCTTGAGATGTTTCTAGAACTTGATTCAAGTCCACCTGCAGAGTTTAGAACGGCAAACGTGTACCTGTATATGGAAGGGTCCCACAATTCACACTGCATATCAGGGCAAAAACCAAGTCATGAAGTCCAAGGAACTCTCTGTGGACCTCTGTGATCGAATTGTGGTGAGGCAGAGATCAGGGATAAAGGGGTAAAACCATTTCTAAAGGTCTGAGTGTTTTGTAGCCTCAATGGATTGTGAAAAAGAAGAAGTTTACAGTTGGCTGTGTGGCCAGTGATGTCCACGGAACTCTCTGTAGACCTCCGTGATCAAATTGTGGTGCGACATTAAAACAATTTAGACAAGAAAAAGGCCATTGCCTGACAAAGCTCACCAGTACTATCCAGAATATCAGGCCATAAATAGGTGATATCAAACCATTCCTAAAACTTTGAGTGTTCCCAGGAGCACAGCGGCCTAAATAATAGTGAAACGAAAGAATTCTAGAACCACCCGGGTCTTCCTAGAGTTAAGCATCTGGTGTCACTCACACACGCACGCACATCAGAGACAGCAGCAGGATCTAGTTATTCCGCATGGGACTGATTATGTGCACTAATACCTTCTCTCATTCTTTGCAGGAACAATTAGGAACAACTCCACTTCCTATTTCAGCATTAGACCGCCCCTGGGATGATGTCACTTCCCATTGATGACCCGCCTCTTCCTCCCTCTCCACCATGTAAACCTGACAATTCTCCTGTTCTTCAGTCTGTTATATGACTCAGTCTGAAAAGATTACTCTCTTTGCTAATCAAAGATACTTTGCCTGACAACAATCCAGACAATATACAGGACGGATCCCCCCAAACCTTTATCTTGTTCCCTTTATTTTCTTACACTGGTCAAACTAAGTAACCTCAAACCAAAACATTTAACACATTGACTGCATTGAATTAACTATTAAAATGAGGAGCAGACGTCAGACACATTTGATAGGAGGTGACGCAGGCGAGCGATTTCTCTTGGTTTATGGTGCACATTTATAGGATGGACCTACTTTGAGTTCTCCCCAGTATTATAGCTCCTTGTCTTTATCGTTTGTTTAATAAGCCACAATATCTCGGATAGCTTTAGCCTCTGTGAAGCATTTCCTGGGTTTGAGAACACATGAAAACCCCCACTGTAGAAACCTGATAGAAGCCCCCTGGACTAATCCAGTGCTCCTCTCTCCCATCAACCTGACAACTCCAGTCCGGATGATCTTGAGGTCTTTCGAGGGTGACATCCAGCGACAGAAATCTGCACCCCCTCCACCCACTCAGTGCAGTTTCCTTGTGTCGTTAGAATTTAATGGAGTGTTTGACTCCTGCTGAAGTCTAATCTTATAATTTCGTTTGACAAGCACTTTGTGACGGTGATCACCACGAACGTCTGCACCGGCAGATTGATTAGTGTTGAAACTGGGGATTTTATTACAGGCCTGTGTGACACTCGACAAACGTGGTGCCTCAACTTTGTGTTTAATCGCAGCAGGGAGACGGCTTCATGGCTGCTGCCGGTTAACCAATCGTATGCCACCCCTTTCATTTCAGTGTTTGATCACAATACCATTTACAAGTCCAGTGTGCTCATGATCACTACGGGGGGCAATCAAGCATTGTTTATGCCAGCGTTTCTCAACCTTTAAGTATTTGCAACCCGAGTTTTCATATCAGTTTTAATCGCGCCCCCCCTAAGGTTTTTTTGAAAGGAGCCCACTAATACTAATTTGTTCTTTTTTAATTAATGATATATCATAGATGCAGATTTTATTATACCTACTTAACTTTAATCGACATTATTCTAACTCTATATTTATTTTTCTAGTATCAGAATGTAGTTTAAGTTAAATACATCTATTGAAACCAAAACAAATTTTTATATTTTCGATTCTTTTCTTCTTTTCACATCTTTGCGCCCCCGCCTCACAGATTGAGAACCACTGGTATATGCTAAGGAGATAAATTTAGTTTAAAGCAAAACATGATATATAGGGACATTCTGTGTCACAAAGCCTTGGGTAACACAGCTAGTGTAGTTTTCTTTAGTGAAAGGGGAAACTCAGGTCTGCAGTGTATGTAATGTGAGGGCTGGGAGACTGCTGGCCATGGAGGGCTTAATGAGGAGAAGTGGCTAATTTATTTATTTTTTTTAATTTTATTGTAATCACACAACATTCCATACAAATAGATCAATTTTTACAAAAACAGGATTGAAAACAAATCAACCCCTACCCCTGAGAAAGAGAGCATGGCCAGCAGTAACTTAAAGCTAGTAAAAGTAAGTAAATAGATGAATTAATACGTGAATAAAGATACATGGAGAAGAAAAAGGATTCTCTCCCCATTTCACTTCCTCAGTGCTTTAGATGCTTATTCTAAAATGTTATTGATCAGATCCTGCCAGGTTTTGAAAAATTTCTGCACGGATCCTCTAAGTGAGAATTTGATTTTTTCCTGTTTCAAATAATATAAAGCATCAGTCACCCACTGACTTAACAGAGGAGAGTTAGGATTCTTCCAGTTGAGCAAAACAAGTCTACGTGCCAATAGTGAAGTAAAGGCCATTACAGTTTGTTTGCCCCTCTGTGAGCCCACCACACACAGCTGTTAATGGGTTAGAAGGAACTGTGACCCCAAGGCTGTCTGAAAGGCATTTAAAAATTTTGCTCCAGAATGATGTTAATTTGGTGCAGGTCCCGAACACGTGACCCAGTGAGGCTGGAGCGCGATTGCAGCGTTCGTAAGTTGGATCTTACTCTGAAAACATTTTGGACAATTTTTAACGAGGCAGATGTGCTCGATATATAAATTTTGAGTTGAATAATAATTGTTTGCTATGCACACGGAGCTCGAGTGAATTCTGTGCATTGCTACCTTCCACTCCTTTTCTGAAATATTGAGTGAGAGATCCTTTTCCCAATGTCCTCTTGGATCTTTGAAAGGGAGGGACTGTAAAATAGTTTTATATATTACAGAAATGATGTCCAAGTCCTCGAAACTGAGAAATATTTTTTCCGGCATAGAGGGAGGTGGGAGGTGAGGAAAATTGGGCAGGTTCTGTTTAACAAAGTTTCTAATTTGAAGGTAGTGAAAGAAATGTGTTGCTTCTTCTTCTTCTTCCAGCTGCTCCTGTTATGGGTTGCCACAGCGGATCATCTTGTTCCTTATCCTTCTGTCCTCGTCATCTTGTTCTGTTATACCCATCACTTGCATGTCCTCTCTCAGCACATCCATAAACCTTCGCTTAGGCTTTCCTCTTCTCCTCTTACCTGGCAGCTCTATCCTTAGCACCCTTCGCTCATTATACCCAGCATCTCTCCTCTGCACATGTCCAAACCAACGCAATCTCGCCTCTCTGACTTTGTCTCCCAACCTGAGCTGACCCTCTAATGTCCTCATTTCTAATCCTATTCATCCTCGTCACACCCAATGCAAATCTTAGCATCTTTAACTCTGCTACCTCCAGCTCTGTCTCCAGATATTAAAAACTGCGTATGTTTGAGAGGGTGGAAAAAGGTAGTTCTCCTGCAGAGGTGCCACCGATAAAAGCTGCTCTATCTTAAAATGCTTCTTACATTGGTTCCATATTCTGAGTGAGTCAAGCACCATTGGGTTGTTAGTATATTGGCGATAACTTGTACTTATTGGGGCACAAAGCAAGGAGTATAAAGAAGTACTGTAGGATTTTATTTCTATTGTGGATCAAGCCTGTGTATGTTCATCTATTTGTGTCCGTGTCCAGGTTTTTATAGTTTGTATGTTTGCTGCCCAGTAATAAATTTGAAAGTTAGGTAGTGCCATGCCACCTTCCGCTTTAGGTCTTTGTAGGGTCGCGCTTTGGATATGTGGATGTTTGGAATTCCAAATAAATGAGGTTATGGTTGAATGTAATTTCTTAAACAATTTATTGATGAATATTGGAATGTTTTGAAATAAAAAGAGAAGCATCTTAACAGTGTTAATTCGTCCAGCTAAAGTGAGATGAAGTGTTGACCATCTATGCAAGTCTTGCTTAATTTTTTCCATGGAAGTGGCTAATTAAGTATGAGCATACCAACGCGATCCACGCAGTCGCCCCTCATCACCAACTCTGTGTGGCAAGATGTGTATGCATAAGAGCACTGAGCGACGGGACAAGGGGTAGGTAAGAAGCCACATTAAAAGGTACTGGAAGGGAGAAATTGATTACGAAAAACAGCAAGAAGGAGAGAGAAGTCCAACATGACTATGCCAATTGTTTTGTTGTGTTAGGGCCTTAGGGTGACCCTATTCTCCCCTTCATACTCTTTACTATGCAGACCTGGAACCATCCCAGAGTAGGGGTCAAACTTGCTGGGAAAACAGAAGGAGCGGAGGAGATCAAGGGCTCACATGGACTGCTCCGAGGTGGCAGAGAGGGAGAACCTGGCTCATAACTTGCTGTGGGTACCACAGGAGATGGCAGAGAGAGAAAGAAAAAGAAAGAGGCCACGCTGTGGGAGTGTCGAGTCTGCAGAGCACTGCACCCTTCATGCCCCTTGTGAACAACAGTCCTTTGATACGTGAGCAGAGGAGACGAAAGGTTTCACCACTGAACGTCTACGCATTTCTATTCTTCTCAGGCTAGTTGGCCAATTTCAAAGGTTTGTGGGTGGAAGGATGGCTCATAGAATGTTCTTGTGAAATTGGTCTCAAGGTAGATTGATGAATGCCCAAGCACACATTCAAGATTGTGTATGGTGGATTCTACACAGGCTAGCTGGTCAGTTTCAAAGGTTGACTTGGCCATTCCTGGGTGGATGGCTCATAAGAATGTCCTTGTGAAGCTGGTCTCTAGTAGATTTATGAAATCCCAAGCACATGTCCAAGGCTGCGGATTCCTCTCAGGCTAGCTGGCCAGTTTCAAAGGTTTTCTTATTCCTTTGTGTGTGGATGGCTCATAGAATGTCCTTGTGAAGTTGGTCTCTAATAGATTGATGAAATCCTAAGTATGTGTCCAAGACTGTGGATTGAGGACTCCTCTCAGGCTAGCAGGCCAGCTTCAAAGGTTTGCTTGGTCATTCATGGATGGATGGCTGATAGAATGTCCTCGTGAGACTGGTCTCCAATAGAGTGATGAATTCCCAAGTACATGTCCAAGGCTGCAGATTCCTCTCTGGCCAGCTGGCCGATGTAAAAGGTTTTCATGTTCCTTTCTGGGTTCATAGAATTCCCTTGCGAAGCCAATCTCAAGGTAGATTGAATGCACAACCACATGTCCAAGATTGTGGATTGCGTATAAAAAAAAAAAAAAAAAAAACTGCATGCGAGATTCTAGCTTAGTTTCAGTTCCGACTTCTTGCAGATCTTCTTTAGACTCCGTTTCTTGATTAGCGTTGGCGACATGTTCACTATGTGTTCTGGTTTCGACTTCTGTTGCATATTCAGTTATTTGATTCGACTCTTGCTGCTTTCTTTTGACGTTGGGCCGGCCAAGTTCCAAGTCACTGGCACTACAACACTGTGCTTCTTTGAATCTCTGAGGAGATGCCACATAAAACAAACACCACCTGATTAATCCTGGATAGAGAGGTGAAGTTCCAACATGGGCTTGAATTAGCTTGCAGCCGCAACGCAACAATATCTAAATCCCAGTGGAAAAGCCAAACACGATTTTTCTGTCTTATAATTGAATTCATTGCCATGGTGAGACCTAACAAGCGCCGACAAGCCTGGTGATCTTTATTTTATTTTATTTTTTCTTGACTGTTTGAGATGGGATTCATTTGTTTGATTACGGAATAATTAAAACAGCATCTGCGGATTCATAACAGTGATTAAGCAATTAATTTAGGAGTAAGATTAGGTGGCACTCATGCTAATGATGCACCTCTAATAAAGAAATCAAAACACGAATTTTAACAATGAGTTCATCTACTCTTCCGTGGCACAGCAAACAGCCTCCCGCGTCTGAATGTGAACGGAATATCAATTGACCGGAGAGGACGTGCAGCTACCACTGAGAGAAAGGCCTGAAACTGCATGTGGGCTCGGGCACAAAAGACGTGGGAAGTCCACTTATTAGATCCTCCGTTCTTTGCGTTTCCCACGTAATCCTGTTCAGGGTGTGAGATGTGAACCAACCATAAATGAGACACCGGGCCAATCGAGGGGCAAAACAAAAATCCGTCAGATAGGGTGTAGTCGGAAGGATCTTTCTGGATTGAATAAGACTAATATTGTCGCAAATGTGGCATATTGTTGACTTGTTTCTAGGGATTGACAAAATCTCTTATGTCCTAAATAGTTATTACTAGAATTAACAACAGAGAAGGAAGGCTGCGACATTTCAAGAAAATAACAAGCCCTTAAAAGGTCTCCATACCACTTTCTCTTGGTACAATTGGTCTGCTGATGTCTCCTCTAATTTTGCAGATCAACTCTATGATGAGATAAAAGTTCAGCTATGGTGTTATGGTGTATAAAATCTACAAATTATTCTCTTTATTTTTATATTTTGCTCAATCTCAACAAGGTGAATTACATATATAGGCATTAAAATAAAAAAGGCATATCCTCTTCCCTTACACTTCACTTTTATAACAGTTGTTCACAGCGCAGTACTAAATTGATTTTACAGCCTGGGAAAGGAAGACTGAGCTGATACCTCAGGCTATTGATTACTTTACTTCATGGATGGACATCTGGGACAACAATTTGGTTTACAGCCTGGGAAAGGAGGACATGCCGATGTTTTAGGCAACATCAAAAAAAATGTATTATCTGGGAAAAGATAGATTAAAGAGTTTGAGCAAAAATTCATCCATCATATTGACAGCCGGCCAATCAGGTGCATGCAACAATCATGTGTTGTGAAACCACGGCATGAAATTTTATAATAAATATGCCTCGTTTGAAAGCAGAGAAACAGCGACAACGGAAGAGAGACATCAGAAAAGAAAACAAAGACATGTGTGGCCAGTTTTCATCCGATCGTCAGTTAACAGGATTTTCATGAACGTTGATTGCTAAATCAAACGCTGCCCTGGGACATTCACCCTTGACATCACTGATTCCTTTCAGTAAGCTTTTTCTAAGACTATTTTATCCAGACTTTACTATCGATCTTATTTTCTATTGCTTATTGTTGTTGTTTAATAAACTAGAGGGCTTTGCCCCCTGCTCGCTTTGTGAGTCCTCCCCACCACCCCGGGGTACGCCACGCGCCAGCCACTTTGCGTCTCTGACGCTCGCGCTGTGAAAAGGGGGGCTGAACGCACGCTTTGGAGATGCGGACAGATCACCTGCTTGCTTACTGCTCCTCCTGCCGTGCTGCGTGTCGATCATTTCAAAGCCTGTACAGCAGCGGTCCTCTCTTTGCTCGCTTACCCCCTTACTGCCACTTCGCGTCTCTGCTGCTTGCGTTGTGAAGGGGGGGGGCTGAACGCACACCAAGGAGATGTGTTCAGATCAGCTGTTGTCTTGCTGCTACTGCTGGCGAGCTGCATGTTCTGCTTGTTGCGCTGTGCGTCGATCATTATAAAAGCCTGTACAGCAGCGGTCCTTATGGTCTCACTGCTTTATCTTGCGGGATGTCAAAGTGTCTCTCGCGGGACGTCCGCGCCGATCTATCTATCTATCTATTATTACTTCCCTTATTTTCTGAATTTGCACATATTACTATTACTGTTCTCTTGTGTATCCTTTTTTTCCCTTCTTTTCTCTCCAACGCTTTCGTGTCTCTTTTTGATGCACTGCTCTTTCTTCTTCGCTTAGTCGTTCACGTGCCATCTAGAACGTATAACATTTTTAAGAGCCGAGAAAGCACATGAAGTGTGTCTACCAAAAGCATTCCAACAACTGTGAGGTTAGATGTTCGTGAACTTGTTTTAAATTGTTTGCGAGTAGGGCGTGACGTGCAAAAGTCACCATCTCACAGGTTTTGCTTCCTAAGGTTGTAATGTCTAGTCTTGCGTGATGTCAAAGTGTTTCTCCGAGATGATCACATCTCGTCCCAAGATTTTTTTACATAATAGATATTAACTTGTTTTTATCTTTCTATGCTTTGTCGTAATGTCTAGAGTGACTGAAATAATAAGGTAGATTTCTTTGAGCACCTGGTGCAGCCGGAGATTTGCCATATGCTCTGTGCTGCGAGGTTTATTAAGGCTGAGGGTGAGAGCTCCACTCAATAGTAGGGAACAGGACGTAAAGTAAGGCATTCTTGGCTGATAAATGGCCGATAGTCAAGAGTGCTGAGCCTTAGTATGTTTAAATATTTTCTTGGAGACCAAAAGTAATATTGAGGTCTGAGATCTATTTAAAACATCGTATGTTGCTCGTGCCGATAATAAATAAGTCTCTTGAAGTGCTGAGAGAGTGACAGGCTGTGTTATTCTTATAGCACTTGTGTGGTTTAAAGTGCTAGAAGTTAGCCAGCTGTGTGTGTGTCATTCGTAGGGCACTGTTGTGGTGAGGGTCTGAGTGTGTGTGTGTATATGTATGTATGTACAGTATGTGTGTGTTACTATTTAGGGTGTGGGAGTAGGCCAATCCAATAACGAACTTGACAAGTGTAAGGGGCAAACAGACGATAACACAGTTGGAAACCTGTGTAATCAATTCAGAGTCACAGTGGCAGCACTGGTGGAGAGCAGAAAGCAATCCTAGACAGGGTGCAAGTTTGGTGCACACCCACAGAGTTGTTAATTCACCTGCCACCCTTCTCTTTGGGGATATGAAAGGAAAACTTAAGAGAAACCTGGGATGTTGGATCTGCGACACTCCTGTGTTCTGAGACGTCTGACGAAACCCAGCTGTGATGTTACCTGCTGTCTTCTGTGATAGCGAGGTGGTACTGTGCAATCCTTCATCATGAAGCACAAAACAAAAAGTAGGAGGCTTTCAAAAATCCACAAAAAAAGGCCAGACCTGTGGTTAACTCAGGACTGGGCCCACTGGATTAGCCTCACCCATGGCAGCCTCACCCCCAAACTAAAAAACAAAAAACAAGTTTTCTAGGGGACTAAGGGTTCACAAAACTGAAGAAAAATGTGACACCTCTTATCCACAACAAAACAAGGCACGTTTTATTTAAAACAGAATTCAAAACTATAAACAGAACAAGCAAGGCAGGGACAAAAATGAGTGAAAAAAAATAGGCAAAACCTTAAGGCAAACAAATCCGATAAACACTGTGGACACTAGGGGGAACTCCTGCACCCCTAAAAACCCAACACAAACAGGCTAGAGAACAAGTTAGTTTTTAATTGTGGGAAACTCTTCTTAAAACAAGCATTTCCCATCACAGCCACAAGTATAAGCAACACACAAGCACAAGCAAGCAACTCTTTTCTTTCTTCCTCTGTCACTGGTCACTGCCTCCTCCAGTCCTCCTCACAAGCTTCATCCATCTTCCACCAGACTCTGGTTCCTGGAACTGAGGCAGGCAGCTCCTTACTTCCGGTGTTCCAAACATGTGGTTTAAAAATACTTGCGGGTGAGGCGGATGACCCATGAAATAGGGCTCCCCAGTCTGTTCAGCACTCCCTAGCAGCACCTACGGAACCAAACAGGGCTGAGCCATCAAACTCCAAGTCCCATGATGCCCTGTGAGAATTTGTGGCACTGCTGCAACCCAGGGGGGGGTCTACCATCTAATGTTCTGGTGGCAACAATGTCCTGTGCATGCTGTCTCCCCTTGCCCTTCCATCTTGAGGGCATCCCAGCCGGGTTAGGACACCGGCTATCCCTCACAACAGTGGCTTATAATTAAAATCTGGGGTCAAAACTAGACAATCTAAACGAACAAAAACGAAACAAAACAGCAAAAAAAATGATAAGAAAGATTAATGATATACTGAAGCCACAGAAACCTCTAAAGCGTTGGCTTAAGTACTGCTGCATGACTATGTGGCCCGCCTCCTCAGGCTGTACATACATAGAGTACTAACTGAGACAAGGGCAGTCAGGTAAAAAACAAAAAGAGTGAGGAGCAGGAGAAAGGAGGGAGTCAAGAGCAACGCAAAAGGCCAAAAGATAAAAGTCTCAGACAAACTGTACGCAAAAAGTCAAAAAACAGAACTTTGTTTGAAATAACCAGTAATCAAGGGCACAGAGGAGGAAGTTGCTACTTCTGGTCCAATCTCGAAATACTGGAGACTGTTCTAGGGTGATTGTAATAATGGCTCACCAATGACATCACAAACATAGCAGCCCCAACGCATTATGGGAAAGGGGTGACACAAACACCACAAAATGGCAGCACCCATAGTTAAAACAAAATGACATCAGGAAGGACAGCAAAAAAATAAAATAATAATTAAATGGACACTTTAAAATTCTGCTTGCATAATTAGTCTCCTTGAATGTTAAAAACCCCAAAACGACACAGAGGGGATTTATCTGTCTTGCTAAAGACAAGGCAAAGATCTCACATCATAGCACATGGAGCAGAGCAGAACACAAACAATACAACATAAAAAAACAGAATAACAAAGAACATCAGAACATTAACTAGATAGATAGATAGATAGATAGATAGATAGATAGATAGATAGATAGATAGATAGATAGATAGATAGATAGATAGATAGATAGATAGATAGATAGATAGATAATTTGTCCCAAGAAATACAAGGACAAAATACTGTAAAACCAAAAACAGAATTAATAACGTAAGATAAAAATATGTGATAAACAACACAAAAACTAAAAGATGAAGAATTCCACTTGATCCAGAGCAGTGACCCTGACTGTACCAGAACAGGTGGACTTCATTAGTAAAGAAGTGCAGAGACAGCTGCCACCCAGGACCAGGTATTTATTTTTTTTTTAGAATTTTTCCAAGAATCATTTGGAGGGAGTAAGAAGAACGCTCTCCATGACTTAGGGCCCCCATTCAGAAACTCCAAGTCCAAAGTGCCACCCAGAAGTGAGCTGATAGAATGCCCACCTCGATGAGGACAGAAGCCCAGATTTCCTTTAAAATGAAGGGGTGCACTTCCAGAAGTGAAGGCTAGAGGGCAGCACTGGCGCATGAATTGCCCCTTATGTAACACTCCTATGCTGTTCAGGTTCTTTATTTATAGTCACAGAGCTGTAAAAAAAAAAAAAAAGGGCCTCTAATGAAAGTAATGTTTCAGCTTTGGCAACGTCTAAAATGTCACAACAGAACGGCTTCTCTGAGAAACATCTGAGGCTGACAAGCTGCCAGAGACTTTCATTTAGTTCTCCCATAAGCTACACATTGGAGAGACATGAGGAGAGCGGTTTAGGGGATGAAGATGGAGATTTGAGAGGTAGTTCATTCCAGGTCCCAAATAGCGGAGTACCCCAGCACAGCTGGAAAATTACTGGGGGATTGCAGCATAAGATGCTTGAGGCGGAGAGCATAGAAAACCAGTGGGGCACACAGAGGAGTGTCTTGAATGAGGGGGTCTATACTTATGTGGGGAGTGCTGCTGAGCAAAAATGGAAGTGGCTGGGAGATGCTTGGCTTATGGATGGACATTTAAGGACTGAATGAGACGAAGGTTATTTTCATAGGTCAGAAAGTCCCCTCTTTTTAGAAAAGTGTGAACAACAAAAAACAGAATTTGGAATCCGAATTTAGATCACTTTACACCGGAGAGCGATACGTGTGACTTGTAAGTGATCTGCGTTTGAGCACTTGGGTCAGAATGGTCTGGAAATTTACACATTTTAATTTCTTAATAGTCTAGTTGGCCCTCACCATATCCCTGAATTGAAAATCGGCACGAATGACAGGACAGACTCAGCGTGCCCATGTTAAAAAAAAAAAAAAAAGTGAGGTGGCAGACTTAATAAGCACATCGGGTGACTGTCACCAGCCAATGCAGCTATGTGTCGTTAGACAGCAGCCCGCCTGAGGCAGGTCTGTTTCTCCCCCAACAGAGTCTTACAGACATACGCTGACATAAGTGAACCGAGCCATGAATGATACGATTATAAAAAATAAAAAGAGAACAGCTGAACAATACGAGTTCCAAATACTATCATAAAACACATCACTCACACTTGTGAATTCACTTTGTGAATTTCCCCTTGGGATTAATAAAGTATCTATCACACAGTGAGCAACCAAAAAGTTTAATAGGCGCATTTAAATTGAAATGGAGAAAATTAAACATCATATAGTATAATAAACTTTCCCTCATGCATTGCTGTCACCAGTACATATAAAGCACATACAGATTACATAAAAAGTTCAAAAATGCTATGGCTGGGAGTCCAAAAAGCACTTCCAAAAATGCTCCCTAGAGGGGGAAATCCCATCCAAAACCCTGGCAAGACCCAGAAAGGGTCACTTGGAATCATTACAAAATAAAAGATTATCACAAAAATGTTCTGTATGTACAAGACACTCTTCACAAGGCAAAAAGGAGTTACCACCAAGGGCAATGCAAAACCAATAAGCCCCACAATCCAAAGGCAAAGTAATAAAAAACAGCAAAATCACAACAAGAAAACTCACCAACTCCCAAGTGCATTTGAAATGAACTGCCAGGAACTGTGGGAGACCCTCCAGATTTATTGGGTGAAGGGCAGGGCCTGGCAGTGATTGGCAGGTGACTCCGTCTCTTGGGCAGACCACCCACTAAACACATAGAAGATCACACAGATAAATAAAACAAAGAATGCTGTACATCAGGAACAAAGGAAATAGCAAGAAATAAATAAAAAATGTACAACAAAGCAAGCATTTGAACCCTGGCTGACGTATGACAAGCAGGTATCTAAAATTATTTCTAATGCAACGATATGCAAAATAGTAGAGAAGTTGCATAAAGGTGAACAACGTAATCAAGAATGGAAAAGAGTTTGTCCTTTTGTTAGCAGGGTTGGTATTGTTTTCCCTCTTCTATATCTGTTTGATGCTAATTCTGCTCTTTCCACACCTTTGTTTTTTCTTTCTCCTCCTAGCTTGATTTTAAATTTCCATTCCTGCATTGACCCCTCCCCTTACTGCACATCACGTGCTTCCCATTGGTCCTTTCCCCTGTCATTATACCCACTGAAGGCATTGTTAAGACTTGCTTCTTCACAACCAAACACAATCAAAGCGACCAGACTTTTGCATATTTAAATTTCCAGACGAACCAATCAACAGGTGCAGACAAATGATGAAATGAACGATGTGCGTGACCACTGCTACGTGTTATGCTAGCGAGACATACCGCTTAGAATTAAGGCCAAAAAGTTCTATCTTGGTCTCATCAGACCAGAGAATCTCATTTCTCACCATCTCAGAGTCCTTCAGGTGTCTTTTAGCAAACTCCATGCAGGCTGTCATGTGTCTTGCACCGAGGTATGTGTGGAGACAACCAGGCACTGCTCATCACTTGTCCAATACAGTCCCCACAGTGAAGCATGGCGGTGGCAGCATCATGCTGTGGGGGTGTTTTTCAGCTGCAGGGACAGGACGACTGGTTGCAATCGAGGGAAAGATGAATGTGGGCAAGTACAGGGATATCCTGGACAAAAACCTTCTCCAGAGTGCTAAGGACCTCAGACTGGGCCGAAGGTTTACCTTCCAACAAGACAATGACCCTAAGCACACAGCTAAAATAACGAAGGAGTGGCTTCACAACAACTCTGTGACTGTTCTTGAATGGCCCAGCCAGAGCCCTGACTTAAACCCAATTGAGCATCTCTGGAGAGACCTAAAAATGGCTGTCCACCAACGTTTACCATCCAACCTGACAGAACTGGAGAGGATCTGCAAGGAGGAATGGCAGAGGATCCCCAAATCCAGGTGTGAAAAACTTGTTGCATCTTTCCCAAGAAGACTCATGGCTGTATTCTACTAAATACTGAACAAAGGGTCTGAATACTTAGGACCATGTGATATTTCAGTTTTTCTTTTTTAATAAATCTGCAACAATTTCAAAAATTCTTTTTTTTGTCTGTCAATATGGGGTGCTGTGTGTACATTAATGAGGGAAAAAATTAATTTAAACGATTTTGGCAAATGGCTGCAATATGACAAAGAGTGAAAAATTGAAGGGGGTCTGAATACTTTCCGTACCCACTGTATTTCCAGCCATCTTCTTTGTAATGTCTGATGGCACAGCAGAGCGTGAGCAGTCACAAAGATGTTGTTAAATTCGGACTGGGAGACGTGAACGTTTTTGAGAAACTGAAACAAAAAAATACTTCTAAGCAACAAAGTGTTGTGAAAAAAAAATGCAAAAAGTGCAACTGTACTTCAAACCAACCTCAAAACAAGAATTGTTGCCAAAATCCTGTGAAGTTCACCAACACCAAAACGACTATGTACTGCGTCAAGAAACAAGAAGCTAGGAGTTGTCAACCGGGATGCCTAACCCTATGCTCTCAAGGCTAGCAATTTTTCAAGATTTAAATCCGTAATCTCGGACAGAGAGAGCCAAGTTGTATTGTGAAGCATCCTCAACGTGATGCACAGTGCATCTTGGGAGGTATTTCCTAGCACAACTGCAAAGCATCCAAAAAAAAATGTCTAAAACAGTGGTGTGATGCACTTTAAATTAAATAACATAAAATATGAAATAATTAACCCAAAACATACATATGGTCATGTTCCGTGAAAATAAGCCCTTAAGAATATTCGCAACAAATTAACAGAAGCAATTTATCAAACACACAAAAAAAAATTTCACTTGGGTGTCTGCCCCAAAGAATATGAAGAAAAAGACCTCGCCCGGAATTCCTCAACAAAAACACAGACTCTCAGAAGTCTTTGAAAAATCCACAATCTTGGACAAACCGTTTACCACAAGGCTGACTTTTACATGTTAATGCGGATTATGTCATCATGTGTGACTTCCGTGGCCATGCTCTTAAGTGACGTCAAAGGAATGCCTCCACAAAATCTCATATGTCAATATTAAAATAAAACATGATAATAAGAAAATGAATAAAGCTTAAATAGGAGTAGAAAAGAAAAATATATTTGAATTACCGGGATTCAAAACTATTATGAAACAAATCAGACCTTCCGAAACATTTCTAACGTCCAGGAAAATTCTAGAACATCTTTGAATTATAACAAAGAGAATCAGAGCACTCCCCACACAGGCTTTGCTCAGGCCTAGGATTTGAACCCAGAATGCTGGGACTATGCGTCAACATCATGGATTACTGTTGGTTAAAAATTGTTTTGGCTCCATCGGTTAAAAAGGATTAAGACTAACAACTTGTGGCCAAGTGGGTTGAATAGAATTTGTAGAAAATAATGAAGCAGTGGATTTGGAACCCACTGCAAGTTGTTAAGTGGCCCTTAATTCATTCACAAAAACAATCCGTCGCTGCACTTCCCGACTCGCCTGTTATTTGCCTAAATGTGCTCCCTGAGCAGCAATTACAGAGCGCACTCTCGAGACCTCTGAAGGATTTGTTTCGACGAGCTTTGACTTGTGTCATACTTTTCACAGGCTGTTCATCCAGGCACCCACTGACACTGAAATTACCCTCAAGAATGAATTTCACACAATGGCACAGAGCCGGCTTCTCCGCCGAAACGCATTAAAGAATTCAACAAAGAAGGCACAGATGTGTCATAATTAGATGGCTAAAACTTCGAGAACATTTTCTCGTACGAAACTTAAGGCCGCCTAGAATCCTCTTGCCTCAGAGATTATTATTTGATTCTCACTTCTTTATTAAGTTCTTTAATTAATTAATAAGAATTACAAATGTATTACTTGTTTTTGTGCCGTAATGCTGTTTTGAATTTTTTGTTTTCAATTCTTATCCCAGTAGGGGTGAAAGGATAATGGATGAACTGGGGGAGGACACTCTGCACCGACGCTACAAAAAAAACCCAAAAACATCTTAACGCCAAACATCACATCCTGGTTTGGACACTGCTCTGCTCAAAACTGTAAAGCCCTGCAAAGGACGGGGCGAGCCGCAGTGTGCACCATCAGACCTTCTCTAACCTTCCTGCAGGCCATTTACATCAGGCGGTGTCGGTCCAAAGCAACCAAAATCATCAAGGGCTCCTTCCACCTCAGTAATGGACCATTCCACCTGAAATTTGGAAATCTCATGGGCAAAACGGAGAGGCTCAGAGGGAGCCATAAAGCTTCTCATGAGGGACATGCACCACAATATCTTTGAGTATTATCTGCACACTGGTCTCGTTTGATCGCTCATTTGCACCATTGTTTTATTTTGTCTATTAGAAGCCATCTGACTCACATAGTCACCTTCCATCCTTGGCACATTAAAAACTGTTGGAGTCTAAGGAACTGTGAAAGAGCTCATCACCTCTGCAGTGATGAGGCTGACTTCTGCAATGAAGCACTCAGAATGAGCAGTTTCTTCATCGATGGAGGACACCCTTCTCATGTTGTGGACAGGACCATCAATCAAGCCAGGAGTAGACCTCGTACCATCCACAAGAACAGTGATCCCAATAATGAAGCCTACATCCCTCTGGTCCTCCCATTCCACTCTAACACTCTCTTCCCCATCCCATACAACTTCCTAAATTTGCAGACTGATCCTTCAAGAGGAAGGACCCTACCTTGATCTCCTTCCATTGACCATGTCACATAAGCAAACTTCTTGTCCGCAGCTCACTTCACTGAGGAATGCCACATTCCCCATCAGGCACATTGAGCTGTGACAGGTGTCGCTGGCCAATTTGTCAAAGACCTTACAAAGCTAACTGTAGACCACATCAAATCTCTCGATCATGGCCACACCGATCTCACTGTTTGTGTTCCTTCACAGGGCTTCAAAGACATTTTTCAAAGAACACCAGAATCTCAGCTTGGGATTTCACATTTCTGCAGGTCTCAATGACGACTAACTTTACAGTCTCTCCCTTCATCTTCTCTAATGCCAGGGTTGCATCCATAAATTTTCCTTCCTTTGCTGAGTGGAAATAAACTTTAACCTTTTTTTTGTTCTTTGCAGGTACACACTCAAACGGCATTACACGACCTCCATTGTTTTGCGGATTTATATCTATAGATATTGTTGCACACATGCGCATGGCATGGGAGACAACTTAAGGGCTCTGGTGATGGTAAACACCCATTCAGCTGTGTGCAATATTGACAGCCACTCCACCGCTGACATCACTTCCGTTGTCTGCCCTCTTGGACCTGCTCCTTCCTGCAGAGTGACTATATAACCTGGTGTAGGTGCCAGAACGGAAGGACATGAATCCTGACTGGAATAAAGGAAGGACTCAAACCCGGCCATTAGGCCATAATGGAAGGACTGGGCGAACAGGCTTATCAGGAGCCAGTCATTAACTTCCACACAACAGGTGGCACTGTTCCTCAGAGGTGAACCTGATTCAGACACCTGCTAGGTGGCTTGGGAGTTGGCATCTGTAAATGTAGCACTGTCGGGGTCTTTGGGGACTGCCAGAGGGCACTGCTGAGGGAGGACTGTTCTGGTTTCTGCACAAACCCAGAAGTGCTCCAGACCAGGGGTCACCAAGTCCGGTCCTGGAGGACCACCCATGGCAGCAGGTTTCCATTCTAACCCTTTTTCTTAATGAGTGATCGGTTTTTGCTGCTAATTAACTTCTTTTGAACTCATTTTAATCGACTTGCTCTTGAAGACTCGGACCCCTTAGTTGTTTCTTTTTCCTTAATTAGCAGCCAAACAATAATGAGATACAAAATGAGCCAAAACAACTGGTGTCCATCACACAAGATCTGAAAATAACGAAAGATGAGGGTCTCAGGAATGTCAATCTGCTCAGGTCCCCAGTGCTCATAGATAGATAGATAGATAGATAGATAGATAGATAGATAGTTAGATAGATAGATAGATAGATAGATAGATAGATAGATAGATAGATAGATAGATAGATAGATAGATAGATACTTTCTTAGAAAAGAGGAAATCAATAATTCTTGAAATGTCTGCTATTACATAACGAGAGAAGCAACAAGACACAGAATTAAAGAACGAGTTTAATTAACGACAAGAATAGGCACCTCATTAAGGAGCTGGTTGGAGTTTGAGGCCCTGACTTAGGTGGTCTTCTGTTGGCTCACTCACATCACATTTCATTTCTGTTTGGGTGCCATTTAAGGAAAGAAATGAAACAACTCGGAGAAACGACGAAGAAATTCAGGGGAACAAATCTTAAAAAAACAATTCAATTAAAATGAATTCACAAGAAGTTAATTAGCAGCACAAACGGGGCACTCATTAAAAAAAAAGTGTTAGAATGAAAACCTGCAGCCACGGTGGTCCTCCAGGACCGGACTTGGTGACTCCTGCACCAGACACCCAGGACAGAAGACCAGAAGCAGGTCCTGCATCGACCTTCAAAAAGCGCCTGTAAATAAATGAGTCAAGAGGAGGGAGGCAGTGGGCGATGCTCTCTTGGAGGAGAAAGGAGAGCATTGGGAATGGTGTATTTGTGCTGGTGTTCTTGTGGAGAAGGGGTTTTGTCAAAAAGGAACCTGAAACTGTGTTGGATATTACTGTGTCTGGGGCGCAGCGGCACCCCCTAGTGTTTACACCGGGAATCAGCCATCTTGTTTTCAGTTCTGTTCTGGTGTCTGGGAAGACGTCTTCACAAAATGATTGCACGTCGCATTTTTGTGCATTCATTCAAATTATATGGAGTCAACCAAGGTGGTGCCCCAACTCTTCCTTTTTGTCACGTCTCCTTTTAGAATATATACAATTCAATACTATATATATGATTTAATTTGATAAGTGTCACATAGCTACATATTTTACAGATTATACAATATATAAATTAAAATAAATGGACTTTCTGCAATTCTAGTGATTGGCAGAATTTAACTGAGGAATTAACATCCTCCTGCCATCTTGTACTACTGCCTACTTTGTGATGCTGTATATAGTGCCTTTACCCTGCACATGGCTGTATGTATATCATTGCTGCCACGGTATGTCACACCTTGTATATTGTTAGTTTATATTTAAAATTCAAGTTGCTTCTATTGAGCTGTAATACTGCAAATTTGAAATTGAAGTACTTTTATGATGTCTAAAAACACTTGTGTTTGCATTTTTCTCAATATTTCTTGTCTTTTGCACAGTCAGAGTAGTGCAGTGGGTTGACATTACGTGTACGATTGCATAAATCACTCAGTTATTTTCTAACAGGGTCACGGTAGCATAGGGTGCAAGGCAGGAACAAACCCTGGACGGGGTGCCAGTCCATCACGGGGTGACTGCGTATGTGACAAATACATCTTGAATACTGAATTGGTCAAAGCCACTCCTGTTGCCACAATTCCTGGTTGCTAGGAGGTGCCAACAAGCACCATTAGCAGATTTCCCAGGCCCTTTCAGGAGTCCTACAGTCTGGCCAGTGTATCCCCATCAAATACTGTTGGTTGTGAAGGTGAAATCAGGCTTGAGTCCACCACTTGAGACCCCGTGCTGGTCCTTGCATCAGATAAAATTCAACATAGGAACATAATGGAAACTAAAAGGCAGGTGATCTGGTATAGAGAGAACTTTAATTGCCCCCAGGGAGAAAGCTGGCTTTTTACAGAAGCTCTTTAACTATTACAAAGCTTTTGTAAAACAGCAGTGCCCCTTCACTAAGGTGAATGCCAGCAAGGTGGTGTATCTGTGGGATCCAAGCTAACACAACAATGGGAAATGGTGAAGGAATGTGTGCCACGTGGCCAATACTGGCTTGTCCGGAAGGCATTGTGATACAATGCAGAAAACTTCAAACAAAGTCCGTTGTGTCAGGACGCCCTTCTCAGCCGGCCACACGGGCACCTCAGTTTGTGTGGCTTTAGAATGAGACGCCACATGAAAAGAGTTGGCAGGGCAGCTACCTTCCAGGTCTCTGTTTGCTATGCTGTCAGCAGCACAAGGGCCACATTATCCAGGCTGGCAGGAGAGGATGACCTGAAGGTTACTGGCATGGCTGGGATTCTCGGACGCCAGCGTGGAGCTGCTGGGGTGAAAGGTTGAAATGCCTCATGCAGGCATTTGACTCTAATTTCTGTGTGACAGTGAACCTCGACCTCTGAAGCAGCCCGTCATCCTCACAATCAGCTCACAGTATAATCCTGTGACTCGTAAGAAGCCAGACTTAACAAAGTCAATCTTTTAAAAGTTATGCAACTACTCTCCGTAGCACATCAAGTTTATCCCAGCTAAATCAGGGACGCCAACTCACTTTTTCATTCCATCTGTCCATCCTTCCATTTTCTAAATGGGCGTATCTAGAGCAGGGTTGTGTGGGAAGATGGAGCCTATCCCAGCAAGCACTGGGCACGAGGTAGGAACAAACCCTAAACAGGGAATCAGACCATCGCAGGCAGTTTAGTAAAAAAAAAAAAACATAAAGGAAGATACATTGGGACAAGACTGTGGAGCACGACAGTCTCAGAAACTCGGACATTCTTCATTGACTCTGCTAAATCCTTTTTAGAGAGACAGTGGGGTGCAAACATGAACAATGTGTTGTTTCTTGGCTGCAGGGCCTCAAGCTTTTCAAGAAAACAACTTAAATGTTATGGAATATGAACCTTATGAGAAATGGAATTATGATAAAGAAAAAAGTGAGATGGGTCTTACTGAAGCCTGCAATATCTATGACACAGGTCAGGTAATGCCCACAGTGCCAGTCATGAATCACCCACCGATTTAAGATAACCATGCCACTACCCTAATCTTAATTAACCACTGTGTAATAATAATTAATCATTCTTTACATTTATATAGTGCTTTCTCACTACCTAAAGCGCGCTCCACACCAAGAGGACCCGGGAAGCGAACCCACAATCTCCTTACTGCAAAGCTGCAGCACTACCACTGTGCCACCTGTGAGATAATGCAATGGGTGTTTCGTGACCAATACTGAGGGCGTTTTGTGATCTTGGAGCGTTACGTGACTGACCTCATAGGCACTGCGGTCTGCAATTCGACTCTGTTGAGAAAAACATGTGGCATATATCGGCTTTGAGAGAGAACACATGTGAAAATGCTTACTCTATGATTGATATGACAAAGTGGTCAAAGTGGTGGGAGGCTGGGTGAGCCTACCCAGAGCAGGCAGCTTAACTTCCACTACAGCAACTGGCTTCGGCTTACACCAGGCAAAAATGTGCTTCGACATCAAAAGGTCAAAAAAATACACTATGAAATATTTAAAAAACAAAACATTCAAAATGTCCCATAAGGGAAGGGATCACTGTTAACCCCTGGCTTGTACAGAGCAAGGCAATGAAGACAATTTATAAATGGAGGATACAGTGCATCCGGAAAGTATTCACAGCACATCACCTTTTCCACATTTTGTTATGTTACAGCCTTACTCCAAAATGGATTAAATTCATTTTTTTCCTCAGAATTCTACACACAACACCCCATAATGACAACGTGAAAAAAGTTTACTTGAGGTTTTTGCAAATTTATTAAAAATAAAAAAACTGAGAAATCCCATGTCCATAAGTATTCACAGCCTTTGCCATGAAGCTCGAAATTGAGCTCAAGTGCATCCTGTTTCCCCTTGAGATGTTTCTGCAGCTTCATTGGAGTCCACCTGTGGTAAATTCAGTTGACTGGACACGATTTGGAAAGGCACACACCTGTCTATATAAGGTCCCACAGCTGACAGCTCTGTCAGAGCTCCAGAGGTCCTCTGTGGAGAGAGGAGAACCTTCCAGAAGGACAATCATCTCTGCAGCAATCCACCAATCAGGCCTGTATGGTAGAGTGGCCAGATGGAAGCCACTCCTTAGTAAAAGGCACATGGCAGCCCGCCTGGAGTTTGCCAAAAGGAACCTGAAGGACTCTCAGACCATGAGAAAGAAAATTCTCTGGTCTGATGAGACAAAGATTGAACTCTTTGGTGTGAATGCCAGGCATCACGTTTAGAGGAAACCAGGCACCGCTCATCACCAGGCCAATACCATCCCTGCAGTGAAGTATGGTGGTGGCAGCATCATGCTGTGGGGACTGGGAGACTAGTTAGGATAAAGGAAGAGATGACTGCAGCAATGTACAGAGACATCCTGGATGAAAACCTGCTCCAGAGCGCTCTTGACCTCAGACTGGGGCGACGGTTCATCTTTCAGCAGGACAACGACCCTAAGCACACAGCCAAGATATCAAAGGAGTGGCTTCAGGACAACTCTGTGAATGTCCTTGAGTGGCCCAGCCAGAGCCCAGACTTGAATCCGATTGAACATCTCTGGAGAGATCTTAAAATGGCTGTGCACTGATGCTTCCCATCCAACCTGATGGAGCTTGAGAGGTGCTGCAAAGAGGAATGGGCAAAACTGGCCAAGGATAGGTGTGCCAAGCTTGTGACATCATATATCAACAAGACTTGAGGCTGGAATTGCTGCCAAAGGTGCATTGACAAAGTATTGAGCAAAGGCTGTGAATACTTATGGACATGGGATTCCTCAGTTTTTTTATTTTTAATAAATTTACAAAAACCTCAAGTAAACTTTTTTCACATTGTCATTATGGGGTGTTGTGTGTAGAATTCTGAGGAAAAAAATCAATTTTGGAATAAGGCTGTAACATAATAAAATGTGGAAAAAATGATGCGCTGTGAATACTTTCCGGATGCACTGTACATTGGAGGAACAGGAAAAACGCAACAAAAATTTTGACGGAAGCAAAAAAAATAAGCGAGTCCTAATACGAAACCAGATTCCTCAAGAAGGATCAAAGCAACAAAAGCAAAAAAAAAAAAAAAAAAAAGTCGGGAGTCAGAGATCAAAATCAAGGAAAAATACTCCCGACTCCCACCAAAGTGAACCAACCTGGACTTCAATTCCTAGTCTGCCTTTCCAGGGCTGGGTGGGCAGTCCCTTAATGGTGATGGGCAGGTGGCCCCGCCTCTTGAGGAAAAAGGCCAAAAGTAGATTCTCTATTATTAAAACTACATACTATCACAAAAATGCTCTGAAACATAAATATTCTTCGAGGAGGCGAAGAGGCCAAAGGAGTTGCCTGAAAGGTAAAGGAAATCCAAGGCAAACAAATACCAAATTGTCAGATGATTGGTACAAACATTTTGACTTTGGTATTGATACCAACTTTCAGAATTCAGTACGGTTGCCAAAATGGTTCCAGTCAAGAGTGGAGAACTCCTGCCTCCTTGGTGCACCACACAATCATGCAAACTATGCATTGCTTCCCTCATGAAGTTATAATTATACTGGGTCAGGGGGTCCCCCATGAAGTCCTGATCGCATCAAAGTAATGGGGGGGCGGGGGGGGGTGTGGTCCACCATGAACTCCCAATCACATGGAAGCATTGGTTGTCCCCCATGAAGTTCCAATCATGTCAAAGTGTGTTTCAGCCTCACAGAAGTCCCGATCACGTTGAAGCAATGAAGTCACAATCGTATCATAGCAAATTGGGGCGGGATATCCATGAAGCAATGATCAGGTTGAAGGTTACTTCAAAACTGTAATAGCGAGTGTGAAGGGGAAGGAGATTGAGAGGTAAGCCAAAGTAATGCTCATACTGTACTTTACCCCGGTATTGGTATACTGAGCAACCCTAGTCCCAATAAACAAATCCAATATGTGATTGGAAACATCCGGAAATTCACAGAAGCACAATGGTCAACAAAGAATCCAACAAAACTCACCAACACCAGCGCATTCAATGAACCACAAGGGACTGCTTGTGTGCTCAGCCTTTATAGGGCTGAGGGTGATAGGCAGGTGGCCCCGCGTCTTGGGGAACCATCTATAAGACACTTAGAGCACAACAGAACAAGCACAGACACACAGAGATGAAATACTCAAAACTAACAAGAAACCTAGAATAATGCAAATATTTAACACAACACTATTAACATAAACAAAAAATCAACAAATGTCTTCCAAAATTATTGTTAAACTAGGGGGCTTACCTCCTGTTCGCTTTGCTTGCCAAGCCCCCTCACCCCCGATGTGCGCTACGCACCAGCCACTTCACGTCTCTGCCACTCGTGTTGTGAAGAGGGGGGCTGAACGCACCCCACGGAGACGCGGTCGCTACTCCAAAACCCCCTCTTAAAACGGTAATACAATGGGAAACAAATACAGTTTTGTTTTTTTTTTTTTTTAACCTCCTCTTTGCTCGGTCAGCTGCTGGCTTGCTGCTCCTGTGCTGTGTGATCTGCAGCTCGCATGGCGCTTTGAACATTTAAAAGCCTCTACAGCTGCTGTTCTACTCTTTGTCTTTTATTTCCGGCCCCAGGACGTGGTTAAATGTCTTGGCACAAACTCTTGTCTTGCGAGAAGTGAGTTCTTGATATTTTTTAGTTTAGAATTTAAAAACGGAATAAAAATTGGAAAATCTAACAACATTACATTAAAGCTTGATAAATTCTGAAAAGAATCATACCAAACATGTAGATGTAGGTTTTAAAATAAGCCCGATTTAAAGCGTAACAAAAAATGTGACATAAAAACGTCACATAAAATCGTTGCACTTTTCGGCTTAGGATTTTATATATATATATATATTATATATATATATTATATAGAGTATAGATGAATGACTGAAAAGCCAAATTGTCTGTGTTTTTATTCATGCATATCACTTTTACGTTATCAGCACTGTTTGCCTGTTCAAATATGTGAAAGTACTGATATAATATATATGTATATGACAGATAGGGGTCACTGTCGACCCCTTGAACCCTCGAACAACATGTACTGACACCAGGTAAAAGTTCAAATAATTAAATATTATAATAATAGTGTGCACCAAGAACCTCCACTCCACAATACTCCAATAAATCAACAATACACTAGTCAATAAACAAATCCTCCACTCCACCCAGCAGTTCTGTCGCACTCCCTCCCAACTCCGGCTCAGTCTGCTGGGTTTCCCACAGTCCTTTTTATAGTCCTTGGCCCGGAAGTGTTTCTGTCCTTCACTTCTGGGTCAGATGAACTCTTCTTTTCCTTCAGCCCGGAAGTATTTCATTTCTTCCGTCCCCGTGACAAAGTAGTACTTCCGGGCTATAATAGAAATACTTGTGCCTCCCTGCAGCGTCCCCTGGTGGCCCCCATGGTATCCAGCAGGGCTGTGCAGCCGAACTCCATAGTCCATAATGCCCTGCGGGAATTTGGGGCACCTCCATGTTGCAGGGAGGACTCCCTCTAGTGGCCTGGGGGTGTTGGCCGGGATAAACTGCAGGCCATCCCTCACAATATATTATATATAAAACTTTTTAAAAACTACTCTTATTTTTTACTTTTTAGTACACTTTTAACTTAATATAAGTCTCTCATACATCACTCGCTTTTGCTAAGATTTTATTGATTGATGAAAAGCGGCCACCTTTTATTTTACAAGTGATGTACGAGAGACTAATTTTTTACTTTATAGTACACTTTTTAACTTAATATAGGCGTGGTTTTTAAAAAGTATTTATATTATATATATATATTTTCAACTTTTTAGTCTTAGGTTTGCTTTAGTATAAATATGTTAACCCTTCATTACATTTTATATAGCGCTTTTTAAAGGAAGTATTATTATTGCAGTGTAGGGCCATTAAGCCGTGGTGATTGGGGTCCAAACTGCTTAACCGCGGCTTAGGTGGTCCACGGCTTAAATATTTTTTGATAATGCATAAATTACAATAAATAATGAAAAAATAAATGTTTTTTTGATCACAATCCTTTCTCACGTGTTGACCCACGAGTCGCCATTTTGAAAGTAGCGCTGTAGTCTCACGCGGATTAACTTTGTAGCATTGTAAGGTGTGAATCGGTTACAATGGCGGCCTCCATAACGCTGACACTCAGCGTGGATAAAACAGATTAATATTTGAATTTCATTGTAAGTTATTTCATTGTTTATTGATAAATAAAAGACTAATCTTCTATAAATACCTCTTTGAAGTTATAAGACAGCATTTAAATATTTAATCCGCGATAATGCATAGCATGTCAATCACGGACATTCAAAATGCCAAAATGACAGCTGTCAACACCTGTCTCGAGTGTTTGAGAGGCCATGTTTAGGTCTGTACGATCCATAGTGTCAAAAAATTGGGATCCAAGCTTTTTGCGCGGCTTAAGCGATTTCGCGGATTACTGGCCCGCGGCTTACTGGCCCTACACTGTATTATTATTTCTATCGGTTACTAGCGCCATCTATTGGTGAAGTCTTTAACTATTCTTTATATGAAAATTTAATTTCTTAATTAACATGGATTAATTGATCAATTAGTGAAACTGATTCATGTATTGTCAGTCATCGGAAGTGAGTGTGTAAAATATCAAGCCATTTGGACAATAGGAAGTGGGTAAAATATCGATTACAAGATTTGTACCAGACAACAAACAGATGAAGTTAAAAGAAACATGGAGTAACAAGGTGCAATATAGGCGCCTGACCCGACACAGACTCACACCGGATGAACGTATAAAAACAAGAAACTTATTTTTCTTCACCTGTGGGGCACGTCTTCCCTGTGACTCATAGGCACACACAGTCCCAAGCACACAAAAGCACAAACACTCTTCCTCTTTGCACCAACACTCCTCCCGGCAAGCGTAGTCCTCCTCCTCCTGACTCAGGCTCCTGGAGTGGTGGCTGCTGGCCCCTTTTATAGTTGACCCGGAAGTGCTCCAGGTGGTTGACTGCCGAGTTCCGGCTGCACTTCCGGGTGTGGCGAATACACTGCCTATAAGGGCTCAGGAGTCCCAGGTGCAGCACCCCCTGGTGGCACCTGCAGGACCCAACTGGGCTGCACTCAACTCCAATTCCCATGGAGCCCTGCGGGAAATCGTGGCACGGCTCCAACCCAGGGGGGCTGCCATCTAGCGTCCAGGGGGAGGTATTGCACAGTCCATGGCTACTCCCTCTGGACATATAGCAAAGGGGCGTCCTGGCTGGGCATGGACCCCGGCCGTCCGCCACAGTGGTAATAATAAAAAGTCAACAAGTTTCCATAGGGTGTACTTACTTTTTCACACGACTGCATACTACTCAGTTTAAATCAAGACAGGGTTCCCCCCGGGTTTCCTGTAACAGCAGTATGGAAGCGGGAATAAGGAGTAATGTTTTGATTTGTGCTTGTTATTGATCACGGTGAGGTTCTGTATTTAAATTGTTTTGTTATTTCTATACATTTTTATCAATGCCTTACTTTCAACACACTTAATTTCAACTTCTTCCATTAATGTGGGCCTGTCATGGCAGCAGTGAGCACAAGACATTTACCATATACCACCTGGTTACCAATGGCTTATTAACTCTTTTCCGGTAAGTGTTCTCCACTCCCTCCATTTTTCTTCCTCAGCCGTAGACCCTGTAGCTCATTCACTAAACATTTTTAGATATTTTTACAAATTAACACTCCCGCCTTTTGACCAAACGGAACAAAAAAAATCACACTAGCCCACTTTAGAATACAGACCTCCATGAATGTGATATCCGCTCCCCACCGGTGCCCAAAGAGACACTTACAGAACAAAGGAAGAGAAGCGGGATGGCAGAGGAGGGCTGCATGGTGGCTCCAAGTTAGGCTGTCCCTCTCAAAACCTCGATGGGCACCTGAAGTTTGCTTACAATCCATTCATAGCAGGAGTTATGGCGGAGTTGCAGCTTTCAACCAAGCCGAGTCCCTCCAAGAGCCTTTAATGCCCAGTGAATCTGACAAATTCCTTTGTATCTGGGCTTTACAGCAGCCCATCCAGGTTCCACTCTATTTCATTTGTTCCTATGGAAGAGCGGGACGTCTCGACATCCTTCCCAGGAGAGTTCAAGAGGCAGTGAACGTCACCCTGGAGATACTGAAAGATCAGAGCGGCTCTTCACTCGGCACCGCACATCCCCTCCACCCCGCTCACTCGCGCGCACACACACACACACACCCTGCTGGATTCTTCAGCTTTGACCCAACTGACGCTTTGCTCGGCACAGATCTGACAAATTCCCTGGCGCAACCATTCATCAGTCAAGTTCACAGGTTCTCTTCAAAGCGCATGAGGGGAGAGCCTCACTCTGCAGGACCCAGCTGGGAGGAGACAAGCCCCATCTTGTAAAGAGCCAAGGTGGCATCAGCCTGGGCAATAGTAGCAACTTCTTGCATACACCATTCTGCCCACCTTCCCTGCTTGCTCAGCTCCAGTCCCTTCAGGGGTTTTGTCAAATTTTCTCTTTCTGATTTAGCGTGGAGAAGACCTTTGGGTAACTGCTAGGTATCTTCATAGCTAACTTTGTCACTCATACTGTGCTAAGCCCTCTCCCCACCCCCCCTCCAAAACTGTTTGAACAGTTGCAGCACCATACCAGCAGTTCCCAATACCAGTTGTGGTATTCCCAAACACCCCCCGCCCCCCCCGTGGCTGCAGGCTCCCCCAGTTTCCCCTTTCACCACAGACTGATCACTTTGTTTAATTTGCTTGTCTTATTGTTTTTCTCTTATCCTTCATTTACTAAAGAGCAGTAACGAGACACATACATTCATAGGAAATGTAGAAATATTTATATTTTTGACCCAGTTTTAACTTCCTTAACGGTCTTTGATCAATTTTCCATTAATTCACCATTCCCCACAGACTTTGCTACCAGCGGCATATTATCTCCATTCTGCCTATCGTTCTGGTGCTTTGTTTGCTCCATCCATTCTTCTTAAACAGGCGTGAACTCTCCGGCTCTTTTACCGATTTTGATTCACACTTTTCACCTCATGCAAATCACAAGAAGCAGAGAACCTTCACCATGGACCCTAGATGACAGCCCCCTAAACATGTGATATCCACTCCCTGCCAGCAAAAAAATGGATGACCACAATAAGGGAAAAAAAAATAAATTAACGTGTTGATGGCTGGTCCACTCCTGCTTATGTTCGTTCTGCTCACCTTATTTGGATTTTTGGATATATTCGATAACAGATTTGTAAGTGCTGGTTTTCAGATTCGCTATTTTAGGGACTCCTGGCTTCTTCAAGGGTATCATTCTTGGGATTCTGGATGTGGTTTTCCTTGTTTTTACATTTTGTTTTTTCCATATATTTTTCCTTTTTTAATAAACTTCAACTAAAATTTGAGTTTAACAATATGTAGGATTCAGAAAAAATAATGTGAAAGTACAGGGTTTAGAGGGCCCTTATTGTCACGTCTACAGAGAGAAGTTCTTACTTGTATGCACTAATTAGTATGAAACAAGTCACCATTCTCCACTGCTCTCATTAGTTGGTAGAGTGGCCCGACCGTGAAACTCCGGTCTTCTTTAACCGAACAACCTCAGAACATGTTTGTCGTAAATGTATAAAGCATAAAATTAGAGGTGAGTTATGAGGAAGTGTTAGGGAAGAGAAGAACTGCAGCTAGCAAAGCAAAAAGCTGGGTGGGGCAAGATGTTTGAGTGGCAGCTGACTGAGCAGAACGAGATGCCAGAGTAGCAGCAGAGTTGAAGGTGTGAGATGTTTAAGTGGTATTAAGGTGGGCGGAGCTAAATGCTTAAAGGCAGCTGGATGGGCATAGTTAGATGTCCAAGTGACAGCAGACTATAGGGAGGGGTTAGATATTTTTGTAGGGTTCTTGTGTCTGGGGGACAAAGTCCAGTGAAATTTGAACTTGCATGTGCCAATCAACATACAACACGTCACCACACTCCGGTGTTATCATTAGTGAAAAGAACTACCTGACCTCGAAACGTCTGTCTTCCTCACTTGAAAAACCACAGGACATACGGTATTTGTCCTAAACGCATAAAACATAAATTACAGGTACATTATGAGGAGGGTTAGGGTGAGGAAGGAGAAGAAGTTCTCGGTGGGATGAGATGTTTGGGTAGCTGCTGAGTGGAATGAGACATCTAACTGGCAGCGGAATGGATGGTGTGAGACAGGGGTCCTCAATCATGGTCCTGGAGGGCCGCAGTGGCTGAAGGTTTTTGCTCCCACCCAGTTGCTTAATAAGAAGCACTTATTGCTCAAGTAACACTTTTGCTTCACTTTAGTGGTCGCGCTCGTTAAGATTTGGAACCCTTATTGCTTATTTTAGTCTTAAACAGCCATGCTCTCATTTTTTAATTGCTCCTAATCTATATAGATAAAATCCCTATGTGCGTCCAGGTGTCCGTGTGTGGGTGTCTTCTGATGAAGTGCGCATGCGCGGGGCACGGTGCGATGCGCAATATTACTGTCAGAGAAAGTTAGAGGCATTTTACGGAAATACAAACCAGTATTACTGCGAGAGGAAATTAAAGGTACACAATACAGTGACGCATATTACAGCCACATACAAGCCAGAATTACTGTCAGAGGAGATTAAAGGCATATTACCGACGCGCACGCCTGTATTACCGCCAGAGAAAATTAAAGGTATATTATGGACGTACAAGCCAGCGGACGTACAAGACGGTATCCTTCAATAAGGGCGCACACAGGCATCCTTCAATAAGGGCTCGCACAAAAAGGTGAGCCTCAAAAGGGCGACCTCAATTGGGCGCAGAGAATAAAAGCGCGCGTAAATAAAGATCTGCACCTTTGTTGCTCTTCACATATTCCAGAGCCATTTGAACTAAATTATCTACGAACGCCTTTATTCGCCGCGCTCAATTGAGGTCGCCCTTTTGAAGCTTGCCTTTTTGTGCGCGCCCTTATTGAATAGAGCCGTACAAGACAGTATTACTGTCACAAAAAATGAAAGACACAGAATACACGGCAGCAGCCCACGAAGAACGGTCAGCTCAGCAAGTAAACATCAACAAAAGAAAGGCTGAAAGAAAGAAAAATACGACCAACAAAAAGAATGAGGTCAAAGTCCCTTGCCATTTAATATAGACTGTTCCTACTAATGTTTATGCACTACTGTTCTAGCGCCCGTTATTGTAACGGGCTAAATGACTAGTTAGCAATAACATGCAAATGACAAAAGAGATCAGCATTTCTCCATTTAGCTTGTTACCATTTACACCCCTGTGTGTATTTATCGGGCGGCACAGTGGCGCAGTGGGTAGTGCTGCTGCCTCGCAGTTGGGTGATCTGGGGACCTGGGTTCGCTTCCCGGGTCCTCCCTGCGTGGAGTTTGCATGTTCTCCCCGTGTCTGCATGGGTTTCCTCCGGGCGCTCCGGTTTCCTCCCACAGTCCAAAGACATGCAGGTTAGGTGGATTGGCGATTCTAAAATTGGCCCTAGTGTGTGCTTGGTGTGTGGGTGTGTTTGTGTGTGTCCTGCGGTGGGTTGGAACCCTGCCCAGGATTGGTTCCTGCCTTGTGCACTGTGTTGGCTGGGATTGGCTCCAGCAGACCCCCGTGACCCTGTGTTCGGATTCAGCGGGTTGGAAAATGGATGGATGGATGTGTATTTATCATGTGTGGACGCTAAAAGTCGGGAACGACAAGGAAACGGACACCAATATAAAATAAAAATCAATTTCTTTATTCTTGGCGAGAGGGGGCAGGCTGCACACCCTGTCACGTTCCAGTGTGCTACAAACCGTCAGCCTGCTAGTAGGAAGCCGAGACTTCCTTTAATACTCAAGTTTGTTGACAAGAGGAGAAAAGAAAAAACGCGACACTTCATTTTGAGGTCACACATAGATCATTATAGCTTGCGGTCACACCCTGGATTGCAACATGCAGGAGCACACAGTGTTTTTTACAAATAAAACGTGATCACAATTTTAAGAAATACACTTCTGTTAACTTACACGTACATACGACCAGTTATAGCAAGTTTTGTCCTAACGGTTATAGGGTGTATGCAATTCAGCGGTTTTAGACAATGCTCACTTCCTCATTCTTTTTTTCATGCACATATTCCTCATAAAATATCAAGGGTTACATAAAGGTTAGTTCAGTACATTACATTAGTTATAACGAAATTATATTCTTACTAGTCATTTAGCCCGTTACAATAACGGGCGCTAGAACAGTAGTGCATAAACATTAGTAGGAACAGTCTATATTAAGTGGCAAGGGACTTTGACCTCATTCTTTTTGTTGGTCGTATTTTTCTTTCTTTTGTTGATGTTTACTTGCTGAGTTGACTGTTCTTCGTGGGCTGCCGCCATGTATTGTGTGTCTTTAATTTTCTGTGACAGTAATACTGTCTTGCACGTCCGCTGGGTTGTACGTCCGTAATATACCTTTAATTTTCTCTGGCAGTAATACAGGCGTGCGCGTCGGTAATATACCTTTACTCTCCTCTGGCAGTAATACTGGCTTGTATGTGGCTGTAATACGAGTTACTGTATTGTGTACCTTTAATTTCCTCTCGCAGTAATACTGGTTTATATTTCCGTAAAACGCCTGTAACTTTCTCTGACCGTAATATCACGCATCGCACCGTGCCCCGCGCTTGCGCACTTCACCAGAAGACACCCACACACGGACACCTGGACGCACACAGGGATTTTATTAAAGAGGATAACTTTAGTATCTGCATTAGATTATATTTCTTCAGTTAACTTTAGCACATTTAATAATAATTCTTTGCATTTATATAGCACTTTTCTCACTACTCAAAGTGTCAAACATAAGTGTCACGCTTCTTATAGTTCTATTAGCATCATACTTTTATTATTTGGAAAGACTGACGCCCCTTAATTCTAAATTTTCTTTCTCACATGCACTATTGGGTTTAATTAAATACTTGGAAGGAAAGTGAAGAGAAAAAAGTGAAGGACTGAGAAATACTCAAACATTTTAGCCTTCAAATCATGTGGATGACATCCTTAGAAAGGGGAAGAAAATCTAGGATATGAGAATGACCTGACATAGCAGAGTTAGAGAAACTAACAAGCCATGAAATTAAATTATTGGCAAGAATTGCTTTCTAATTAAGGAAACAGGTTAGAACAAAAGCCTGCAGCCACTGCGGCCCTCCAGGACTGTGATTGAAGACCCCAGGTGCAAGACGTTAAAAATGGCATTGAGCTGGGCTTAAAGTAGAACTTATTTGTTCACAAACATAGCATGAATGCATTTGCTCATTAAATTGTGTTATAAAGTTAAACGTTTTCTATAAATTTAATGCGAGTATCCTTCCCACACAGTCACTCTACAATGGAGACTATGGGGCACGGAACACAATCACTTAATTTAATATTTAGATAAGGTGGAAAAGAAGGGCTGCTAGATATGCGGAAAGCTGAGTGGGGCACTGACTGGGTGGTGCGAGATGTTTAAGTGGTATTGAACTGGATGGGGCCGAGTTAGATGCCAGAGTGACAGTACACTCGGTGAGGCTAGAGAGGGTTATTGGGTCATTACTGTCCTGTGTACAGAGTCCAGTGAAATCCCAGCTTGCTTGTGCAAATTGTCCCTAATCTTCAGCACCATGACTAGTGAGTAGAAATACCTGACCTTCAAACTTCTGTCTTACTTACCTGAAAAATCTAACAACATATTTGTTCTATGCGCATAACAATTACAGATACATTACGAGAAGCATGGTTGTAGGGTGAGATGTTTAAGTGGTAGCTGACAGGGTGGGGCTAGATGTTGTCTTGGACACCAGGCATGGGCTGGCATTCTGGCAGGGCAGTCCAAGGTTTCTTACCCAGCCAGGAAACCAGTTTAATGGAAGGACAAGGGAGACTAGTCACATGGAGTATTTACTCCCCCGATAGAATAGGTGGCAGTCTCCCCAGGCTATGATGTCTGTATGGATACCCACAGTCACAGGCTGGGAATTGCAGTTTTGTTAGACAGCCATGCTGGGTTCCATGGGTACTGCCAGGGGGCTGATGCTGGTATAGGCCGTCCCCTACTTTAAGGAACTTCCGCCTGAAGCGCTTCCAACCTGTAGTGCGGTAACACCGGAAGCACTCTCGGGTCTGGCATAAAGAAAGCCGCTCGACCTCATCCAGGCGAGTTGGAGTTGGGAGAGGATCTGGACAACACTCGCCTGGAAGGAGTCAATGGAGGAGAAGAAGGAGGAACTGTGCTTGTGAATAACCTGTGAAGGTCAGTCAGTCAGTCTCCAACCCGCTATATCCTAATACAGGGTCACGGGGGTCTGCTGGAGCCAATCCCAGCCAGCACAGGGCGCAAGGCAGGAACAAATACCTGGGCACACACACACACACACACACAAAGGGGCAATTTAGGATCGCCAATGCACCTTACCTGCTTGTCTTTGGACTGTGGGAGGAAACCCACGCAGACACTGGGAGAACATGCAAACTCCATGCAGGGAGGACCCAGGAAGCGAACCCTTACTGCGAGGCAGCAGCGCTACCACTGCGCCACCCTACCTGTGAAGGTATTTGTTAAAATAAATTATTTGAACCCGGGACTTGTGGTAGTGCCGTTGAGTTTGGGGGCTCCGTGGCACCCCATGGAGGGTCTCTATTGACGCATGTACAGAGTGCAGTGAAGTTCTTTACTTGTATTCGCTGATCAACAGGCAACATGGCACCACTCTGGCACCATGAATAGTGAGCAGAACTATCTGACCTTAAAAAGTCCTGTCATACCTGAAAAATTCCAGAATTTTCTCAAAATGCATAAAAATATGGATTACAGTTATTATGAGGAGTAGGAGAAAGGCTCTTAATGCAGAAGGCTGGATGTGTGAGTGGCAGCTGACTCTCTGGCCCCTTCATAAGCAAGTAGAAGTACCTTAGCTTCAAACGTCTGTCTTCCTAACCTGAAACATCTCAGCAGAATATCAACATTAGAGGAGAGATTTCCAAAAGTAGTTTCCAGATATCATGACTGCTTACCAGAGACCCAAAATATTCAGGGTCCAGAAGCTCCTAATAAGAATAGGGGAGTTAGAAGAATGAATGAATGTTTCTGTTTGGCCGATTTGAACTCGGGTACTGATGGGCACCGAAGGAGTTAAGCCCCAGCTTCGCCTCAGTTTACAGTTCACAGACGAGTGCTTGTGCCAGCCAAATGTCTGCCAATAAAAGCTGACACCTCCAGTTACTCAGCACGGCTCTCTGTGGACATTACCACATAGGTATGAACCTCCGCAGTGGGCTCTTACTGGAAATGACCTCTGCAGTTGCGCAACTTTCTGGAACCCATTTACTGTTTTTCTGGGCTAGCATGGGGAAATCAAACCAGATTTAACAGAAAAAGAAAGCCACCATTTCCATAAAACGAACAGTGTGAAGGGAAGTACAGTACAGTAATGTCAACAGAGTGCATGGAGAAGGGGAAGGGTAGAAAAAAAAAAAGTTGAGAAGGGATGCGATTTGAAAGGAGCTGTGGACGTATTCATGGGCACAGCAGGTATGAATGGAGGCAGGCAGCTTCTGGGAGCCCATTTAAGGTGGAATACCATCTCTGCTTGATGATTACATCTTCTCATGGGCTCACACCAGGAGCCTTCTTTACCCAATTTGATTCAAGTCAGTGTTTTTTTTCATGGCATCTTTATTATAATAATAAATAATAGGGTGGCACGGTGGCACAGTGGGTAGTGTTGCTGCCTCGCAGTTAGGAGACCTGGGTTCGCTTCCCGGGTCCTCCTGTGTGGAGTTTGCATGTTCTCCCCGTGTCTGCGTGGGTTTCCTCCGGTTTCCTCCCACAGTCCAAAGACATGCAGGTTAGGTACATTGGTGATTCGAAATTGTCCCTAGTGTGTGTGTGCCCTGTGGTGCATGGGGTTTGTTTCCTGCCTTGCACCCCGTGTTGGCTGGGATTGGCTCCAGCAGACCCCCGTGACCCTGTAGTTAGGATATAGCGGGTTGGATAATAAATAATAATAAGTTTTATTTATATAGCACCTTTTATACACTCAAGGACACTTTACAAATTCAATAAAACACATTAACAAAACAGAAATCACATACAAGAAAATGAATAATCCTCTTTGAAGAGATGCATTTTTAACAGGAGTTTAGAGAAAAGCCAAGCAAAATGACACCTTTTATTGGCTAACTAAAAACTACAATATGTAAGCTTTCGAGGCAACTCAGGCCCCTTCTTCATTTCAAGGCAACTCAGGCACCTTCTTCAGGCAAGTTAGCCAATAAAAGGGGTCATTTTGCTTGGCTTTTCTCTACATTCATAATGGCTAACACGGTACAACACCCTAGTACTACAGACATAACAGGAGTTTGAAATTTATAAATCGATTTTTCCTCGCAAAGGCTGAGAGGAAGAGCATTCCAAATTTTAGGGGCCATCTCACTGGAACCCCGTGACCCTGTGTTCGGATTCAGCGGGTTGGAAAATGGATGGATGGATCTCACTGGAAGCTCTGCCCCCCATAGTTACTAATCTGTATTTAGGTACAGTGAGTGAGTGAGCGTCCGATGATCTTAAATGCACGGGCAGGAGTGTAAGGAAGCAGCAGCTCAGACAGATAATGAGGGGTTAAACCATGAAGGGCTTTAAACGTGAAGAATAATTTTATATTTGATTCTTGAAGGGACTGGTAACCAATGCAAATCATAGGAGGACCGGAGTGATGGGAGCAGATTTTTTTTAGTGTGTGTAAATAAACGAGCAGCAGAATTCTGAACATACTGTAATCTATTGATATACTTAGTCGGTAGGCCATAAAACAATGCATTGCAATTGTCCAGACGAGTAGTGATGAAAGTGTGAATGAGTGTTTTGGTATCTTTCACACCGAGGGAAGAATACAGATGAGCAATGTTACGGAGATGAAGAAAAACCGTCCGTACTATTGAGCTAATTAATGTGTGGTTGAAAAGTAAGAAGCTGATCGACGATGACACTCAAATTATGGATTGATGCCGAGGGTTCAACCAGGATCCCATCAACGTCAATTTTTAGCCCACAAAAAGTAGAGAGGACAGATTTGGTACCAACTAATAAGATTTCTGTTTTATCAGGATTGAGTTGTAAAAAAAATGATCTGTTATCCAATGATTGATTTCCCGAATGCAGTCAGTCAGTGCAACAGGTGAAGATGTTGCAGTTGCATCAACACTTACATAAAGTTGTGTGTCATCGGCATAGCAGTGGAATCTTGATGAGTAATCTCACCTAATGGGAGCATATAGATGTTAAAGAGGATTGCACCGACAACTGACCCTTGAGGGATACCTTGTGTGAGTGTTAGACAGACGAGATGACTTCTTGTTTCGGCTGCTCCTGTTAGGGGTCGCCACAGCGGATCATCTTCTTCCATATCTTTCTGTCCTCTGTATCTTGTTCTGTTACACCCATCACCTGCATGTCCTCTCTCACCACATCCATAAACCTCCTCTTAGGCCTTCCTCTTCTCCTCCTGCTAGGCAGCTCTATCCTTAGCATCCTTCTCCCAATATACCCCTCATCTCTCCTCTGCACATGTCCAAACCAACGCAATCTCACCTCTCTGACTGTCTCCCAACCATCCAACTTGAGCTGACCCTCTAAATGTCCTCATTTCTAATCCTGTCCATCCTTGTCACACCCAATGCAAATCTTAGCATCTTTAACTCTGTCTCCGGCTTTCTGGTCAGTGCCATCGTCTCCAACCCATATAACATAGCCGCTCTCACTACCATCCTGTAGACCTTCCCTTTCACTCTTTCTGATACCCGTCGGTCACAAATTACTCCCGACACTCTTCTCACCTGTTCCACCCTGCCTGCACTCTCTTTTCACAATAAAAATGTAAATGAAGTCTACATTCTTACCTCTGATCTTTTGTCGAGGGGGGCAGGATGATTGCAATGCTGCCCAGGTGGTTGGCAGGCTCAACTCCTAGCTTGGACTTGTAGGCTGCGTGAGGAATTTAGAGAGACATCAAGAAGAGCAGCTGACCTCCGATCAGAGGCGGCCGTCTGCAACTGAGCTCACTTCAGTCCCCCCGTCAAGGTACACCCAGCAAATACAAATTTTCCTACAAAGCTTAAACCCACTTGATCAGACTTAAGTTTTCACTTTTTTTCACATTTGATGGTGGTCTCCAATACCCCAGAATGAAAAAATGAAAACAGGATCTGAGATATTTCTGCAATTTAAAAAATGCACTGAAATATTTCATTGTCACAAGCATTCAAACTCCTTACTCAGTGCCTAGTTGGAGCCCCTTGGGCAGGGAGGACAGCCTTGTGTCTTCTTGAGTATGATGACACAAGCTTCACACACCTGGACTTGGGGACTTTCTGCCGTTCCTCTCTGTAGATCTTCTCAAACTCTGTCAGGCTGTATGGAGACCACTGGTGGACAGCTGTTTCCAGGTCACTCCAGAGATATTTGATTGGGTGCAAGTCTGGGACACTCGAGGACATTTGCAGAGGTCTCCCTAAGCCACTCTGGTGTGGTCTTTGCTTTGTGCTTGGGGTCATATTCTGTTGGAAGGTGAACTTTCAGCCCAGTCCGAGGTCCAGAGTGCTGCAGAGCAGATTTTCATTAAGGAAAAATCTTGTGAATGCCATAATGGAGGGACTGGTAGCTCAACAGATGGCGCTTCCTTGCCTGGATGGGATTCCATAATGGAAGGGTGTGGATGGACACACAGGAAAAGTGCCATCAACCAACCTGGCTGGGGTGCCATAATGGAAGGACAGAGACGGACTACTTCCTGGGGCCATATATCCCCCAGTATACACTGGGTGGCAGCCCTTGCATTGTATTTCTCATTCCAACACATCACACACATTTACACTGAATTTATGAATCCCATATCAAATGGCACAGAACAGAGACATATGCATTGTATGGTGTAATGCACACATTATTTCTCATCTCTCTTATAGTGCCTTTAAGATCTCCCTATCCATTATATAGTTCCTTTCATTATATAGTGTTTTTAAACCTCTATTATATAGTGCCTTTCACATTTCTCTTTATCATATAGTACCTTTCTAGCTCTCTATTATATAGTGCCTTTCTCTCTGTTATATAGTGCCTTTCATGTTTATCTCTCTCACCATCATATAGTGCCTTTCACACCTGTCTGGCAGCAGTGCTAGTACTTTTAGATGACCACAGATATTCCACTTGTAGGAGTTGTACTATGCATGTTTATTTAGAATATGAACAGAAAGCACAAAAAAAGAGACAACTGCAATAAAACATTACTTGATGGGAAAACTTAAAGGTGATGTTTGGAACAAGCAGACCAAACTCCACATGATACACTCAAAAGTGTTCAGGATTTAAAATCCTTTGCTGTCTGGTATAATCTAACATAATGAGCAATCTTTGACAAATATTTTTTTGTCAAGCCTGTGAGTATTACAGTATTCCTTAAGTTACATCCATATACACTGAGAAATTAAAAACATAACAGTAAAGTGCCCTTTCCCCCCTTATGAGCCAATGCCCCCCAAAAGGTCTGTGCAAGTCACTGTCAACACGAGGAGTAGCGTCGCTTATTTTGTTATCTTCAAACGTTGCGTTTCCTTTTGACACCAACAACAGAAAAATGTAGCAGCATCCACTTGCAGAGCCACAGCACCATACGTCACAGCAGTTGTAGACCTGGAAGTGACGTCACCGTCGTTTCAGGACTGACTTCATAAAACTACTTTTGGAAGATTTCGGCAGGTCTCGGCAAAGCCCGGAAAAGTAATGTCGGGTCAAGGACCCGTTCAGAAATTAAGCGATAAAAATGAGAAGGAAAAACAGTACATCAACCAAATAATCCGCGTCATTCTGAACTTCTGAGGGTTTCTGCCATCACGTTGTGTCATACATACACAATACGGATCGTTTCTGTGAAATACACGATTAACATTTACGTTGTGTTCAGGTCTGTGGGAACCATTTAACATGTCGATAAAATTAAAATCATCAAGATCTGTGTTAATTGAAAATAGTTTTTTGTTTACATTCATGAAACAAAATATACAATTACAACGTTTACACCACGTTAGAGTTTAGTAAAACATTAATAATAAAGTGATTGTTTTTTAAAATGTACTATGCATGTGTGAAATATTGTTCTAAGCCAATCTAATATTTTTAAACATGTATATGAAGACAACAGCAATTCATATTCTACACTGAATTATGCTATATATTAATTGCCTTATATAGAACTGCTCTAGTTTTTGTCACTTATTATTATAAACGATGGGCCATCAAAAGTAAAAAAATGAAAATACTAATAAGAACACAATTTATTTATATACAAATAACATTATTGCACATATGCATAGTACATTTAAAAAAACATAATCACTTATTATTAACGTTTTACTAAATTCTAACGTGGTGTAAACGAAAACTATTTTCAGGTAACACAGATCTTGATTATTTTAATTTTGTCGACGTGTTAAATGGTTCCCACAGACCAGAACACAACGTAAATGTTAAGTGTATTTCACAGAAATGATCCGTATTGTTTAGTTTGATGGATGACACGACGTGATGGCAGAAACCCTCTGAACTTCACAATGATGCGTATTATTTGGTTTGATGTACTGTTTTTCCTTCTCATTTTTATCGCTTAATTTCTGAACGGGTCCTTGACCCGACGTTACTTTCCAGGCTTTGCCGAAACCTTTCAAAAGAAATTTTACGAAGTCAGTCCTGAAACGACGGTGAAGCCACTTCCGGGTCTGTCACCGCGGGTCTACAACTGCTGTGACGTATGGTGCTGTGGCTCTGCAAGTGGATATTATTGGAAAACTGTAACAGAGAAGCAAAAAAATGGTACAATGTCAGGCTTCACAAGGTAGATTTTACTTACCTTGCAAAGACGTCGCGACGTACAATAAAATACCCCCCAATAGTGTTGAATAGCAAAACATTTTTCCGTAACGAATATGCAGTGATCGCCAGCAATCTAGTTTGTCAACTTTTTTCTTCAAGTTCGCCTTGCTTGCGGCCCGGCTTTTATGTTTCCAAGCGGCCCATGATGCTTTGCGAAGCCAGCGTGACATCACAGACCTGTAGCAGCTATGCACGTTGGTTTCACGCATGCGTAATATAATGCTGGACATTCATTGCGCCATTTTTGAAACTACCGAACACTGCACGATCTAGCCGTCACGCCAGTCGTAAAAACATAACTGCAAATAAGCTTCTGAAAATGCTAAATAAATAAATAAGTAAATGTGCGCTCGTGCTTTTTGCCGTCCCGCACTCTGAACGTACAAAGAAAAAAAGTCGCAATTGGACACGGACAGTGTGGTCGGTCTGTTTTACAGAGAGAATAGGAGCTTTGTTGTTTATGTAATATGTGTGTGTGTTTGTTTCGGGTTCTACCAGTAAACGTTTCGTAAGATTCTTTTGTCACTGGCCATTTAGTTGGCAGTGTTTGTTGCTATATGATATTTAGATGTTTTTGAATTTAGAAATGTGAAAATGAGCCGGACAACGGCAATACCCAATGTACAAATGTACTGCGATTGATGCACAATGACATTTTATAGCGACACCCGCAAACCGAGTCGTTGTCGATGTGGCCATCACTGGGTCACAACTACATGAGGAAAAAAACGCTGTTTTAGCTGCTGAGATGCAGGAAAGCCACCCGGTGCCCTCAAGCTTTTGACAGTGCTTCTGCCTGTCTGTAACCGCACTCGAAGGGGAAAACCACCAGCCCTTCCACTGGCAGTCGTCTCAACCTCCCAAACCCGCTTTTAGTCTTCGATGACTACATGGGGGTCCCATAGTGGCTCCCAAAGCCACAGAGTTGGAAAACCACTGGCAGATTCCTAAAAATGAAAACAAATATTATCCTTTGAGGAGCACATTACCTGACTCTTATGAAAATATTACAGGCGCTGGCAACGGGTACACAACATCGACCCCAGCAGAGCACCACATGGCTAATTATGTATGCAAATTAGCCATGTGCACAGCCTTAAATGAGCATCAGATGGGAGCACACAGGACACGGGGGTATTTTTCGTACGTGGATTACTGGCTTAGCCGGATGTAATTGTTGACGATTTGGCCTGATCCTGGATCTGTCGGTTTTTTGAAACTCTTGCTGGAAGTGTTGTCATAGCAACACATCCAAATCCGCAAACCTGCTCCGAGCAGGTTTGTTCTGCATAAACAAGGATTAGTTTACACACGTGATCAGTGACGGTGTGGAAGTCATCCAGTCAGGGCTTCGCCGTTCATGAATGAGCGACCAATTGATATCGGTGCGCAAATTATACGAAGAGAATTTCATATAAAGAGGGTTTTGCGCGATCGGCAAGATCCTTTATTGCCCCCGGAGGAAATTCTGTACGAAAGATACCGCTTTAGCCGAGGGGGAATATTGTACCTCAAAGATTTATTAGCTCCGTATATTCGAAGTGAAACTCGGCGAAGTCGGGCTCTCACAAACACACAGACAGTAGGCATTGCTTTGAGGTTTCTTGCAAGCGGCACTTTTTTATATACTGTAGGCGATGCGGAAAATCTATCTAAAAGTGCAGTTTGCCAGGCAATTCGTAAAGTCTGTTTGGCTCTGAAATATTTCCTTTGGGTTTTCATTGTGTTTCCTGGACACCTGCGTGTGCAGACAATAAAAGAGGCGTTTCATGCCATTGCAGGTCGGTAATACACAGGCAAAAACACCCACAGTTACATGAAGAATCCCACAATCAGCCTAACATTCTCATTACCAGGATTTCCAAATGTGATTGTGGCACATGGGACTGATCAGAGTGGAGTTTGATCAAACATTATTTGGAAAATGTACCTCTCCTCCTGATGAATAATCAGACACAGTGTCTTCATCAAATATTTGACCTTTGTTTGGTCAGACACAGGTTCAAGGGATATGATATTCCCTGTAACTGACCCAACAAAAAAGAGGGCTATATGGAACATACCTATGGCACACATGGAGGACAAATATATGCAATGACCATCCTTTACCTGAAATGAAGTGACCACTACTTCCTGCCACTGGTTCTGAGGAGGAGCTTCCCCCTGGAATGCCCTCAGAAACAGGGCGATGGACATTTTGCTGGAGAGCCAAGTCTTCTGCAGGGGTTAGGTCTGGACCGCGTGGACCTCCACCTGTTTTTTGCTTGTCTGCCTCCTTATTAGCTTTAAAATTAATGTTTTTTATATTATATATGATTCTTTATGTCAACAATTCTTTAAATAGTTATATACCAATATTTACCAGTTTGAAGTATATTCTTGTACTTCACTTTAACCTGTTCCCATGTTCTCCTTGTGCTCACGTTTGATCTGGAATTATGACATATTAAATAATAATTAATCTGACACATAGGAAATGAAACGTTGCATTCACTAAGTACAATGTACACTACTTAGCGTTTAATTTTTTCGGCCACTTTTTGCCAGCCGTCTTTTCTGGTCTGGGCTGCTTTTGCAGTGTTACCGCTTGTGTATATTAAATCTTGAAATTCTTCGTGTCCTTCGAATAAAAGGTCTTGCGCCGCGTGTGTGAAAAAAAAATGCGTCCGTTCTTTCGTCATTTTGTTGCAGCCTATCAAAGACTTGCTGATCATGTTTTCTAGACTCGATATATATGGGCTTTTCACTCAGCGCGGGCGCGCGCATTCATCTCGTATGATTAGATCCAGCTACACTAATCTAATACACAGCTGCGTTTGAAAAACCGACTTATCTGGATGAGTTTCACTGGCATTAACTCATTCAAGATGAGGCACCTGATCTCGGATGGTTTAAGCGACGTACGAAAAATACCCCCACGCTGTGAAATAATAACAACAAACAAAACATAATTACTACTTACAAGGCGTTTCTTTCTTGTTGATGGAAGAAGAAACCACGAAGCATATGCACAGACAGATGCATGCCAAAGAAAAAAGACGTTCCTGGCAAGGAGACGCCGCTGCTTTGTGGCAAGGCCAATGTGTGCCCTATGTGTGGCACACTGTGAGCACAATGATCTTTATTTTATTTACTTATTGCCAGGTTGTTGTGGTATATTGTGAATTAAGGTTTTAAATAAAGTTGTTATGAACCAGATAACCAAGGTAAATATATGAATAACTGCGGTGGGTTGGCACCCTGCCCTGGATTGGTTCCTGCCTTGTGCCCTGTGTTAGCTGGGATTGGCTCCAGCAGACCCCCGTGCCCCTGTGTTCGGATTCAGCGGGTTGGAACATGGATGGATGGATGGATATATGAATAAATAAGGGTGTGGTTAGTAACGGAGACGGGTGTCTTTTATAAAGTTCAGTTTCATGTGCTCTAATAAATTAAACGCTTTTCTGAGTTAACCATCAGCCATGCACTGAAACATTTACGGAAGCTTCCAGAGCGAATAAAGAATATTACATGGTGTCAGAAGTGGAGAGAGTTTGTCCTGTAGAAAACTTTGCGAACTTTTCAAGCTGAACCACAGCGAGTGCTGCCTGTTGTGAAATAAAGAGACCTGGGTGGGGGGGGGGGGGGGTATTTTCCGTACGTCGCTTAAATCATCCGAGATCTGATGCCTGATCTTGGATGAGTTAATGCCGGTGAAACTCATCCAGAATAAGTCGATTTTTCAAATGCAGCCGCGTATTAGATTAGTCGAGCTGGATCTAATCATCCGAGATGAATGCGCGTGCCCGCGCTGAGTGAAAAGCCCAAATATGTTGAGTCTAGAAAACATGATCAGCAAGTCTTTGATAGGCTGCAACAAAATGACGAAAGAACGGGCGCATTTTTTTTCCACACAAGCTGTGTGTGTGTGTGTGTGTGTGTGTTAGTTAGTTAGCTAGTTACTCGAAGGATTTCAAGATTTAATATGCACAAGGGGTAACACTGCAAAAGCAGCCCAAACCAGAAAAGACGGCTAGCAAAAAGTGTCCGACAAATTAAACGCGTGTGCATTGTACTTATTGAAAGTAGCGTTTCATTTCCTATGTGTCAGATTAATTATTATTTAATATGTCATAATTCCAGATCAAACGTGAGCACAAGGAGAACACGGGAACAGGTTAAAGTGAAGTACAAGGATATACTTCAAACTGGTAAAAATTGGTATATAACTATTTAAAGAATTGTTGACATAAAGAATCATATATAATGTAAAGAACATTAATTTTAAAGCTAATAAGAAGGCAGACAAGCAAAACAGGTGGAGGTCCACGTGGTCCAGACCTAACCCCTGCAGAAGAGTTGGCTCTCCAGCAAAATGCCCATCGCCCTGTTTCTGAGGGCATTCCTGGGGGCAGCTCCTCCTCAGAACCAGTGGCAGGATGCAGTGGTCACTTCATTTCAGGTAAAGGATGGTCATTGCATATATTTGTTCTCAATGTGTGCCATAGGTATGTTCCATATTGCCCTCTTTTTTTGTTGGGTCAGTTGCAGGGAATGTCATATCCCTAGAACCTGTGTCTGACCAACGAGATATTGACGAAGGTCAAATATTTGATGAAGACACTGTGTCCGATTATTCATAAGGAGGAGAGGTACATTTTCCAAATCAAACTCCACTCTGATCAGTCCCATGTGCCCCAATCACATTTGGAAACCCTGGGTAATGAGAATGTTAGGCTGATTGTGAGATTCTTCATGTAACTGTGGGTGTTTTTGCCTGTGTATTACCGACCTGCAATGGCATGAAACGCCTCTTTTATTGTCTGCACACGCAGGTGTCCAGGAAACACTATGAAAACCCGAAGGAAATATTTCAGAGCCAAACAGACTTTACGAATTGCCTGGCAAACTGCACTTTTAGTTAGATTTTCCGCATCGCCTACAGTATATAAAAAAGTGCCGCTTGCAAAAAACCTCAAAGCAATGCATACTGTCTGTGTGGTTGTGAGAGCCCGACTTCGCCGAGTTTGACTTCGAATATAAGGTCCTAATACATTTTTGAGGTACAATATTCCGTCTCGGCTAAAGCGGTATCTTTCGAAAAGAATTTCCTCCCGGAGCAATAAAGGATCTTGCCAATCGCGCAAACCCCTCTCCATATGAAATTCTCTTCTTATAATTTGCGTACCGATATCAATTGGTCACTCATTCATGAACGGCGAAGTCGTGACTGAATGAATTCCACGCACGGACACTGATTAAGTGTGTGAGCTAATCCTTGTTTACATCGAACAAACCTGCTCCAAGCACGCAGGTTTGAGGATTTGGATGTGCTGCTATGACAAAACTTCCAGCAAGAGTTTTGAAAAACCGACAGATCCAGGATTAGACCAAATCGTCAACAATTACATCCGGCTAAACCAGTAATCCATGTACGAAAAATACCACCCCCCGCTGAATTTACGACAGCCAACGCCACCGGCAGTAAGTTATTTCATTTGCTTTTAAGTCCGCACCAGTGAAATGGACCAGTTTTTAACCTCCGCCGCCGCTAGTCCTAACCGGCAATGGCGTAGATGGGAACAGAAGTATAGACCGTACATGACCGCGGTGGAAATAAACAAGAAGACTAAAGAAATGCTAATCGCCATTGTGTTGCATACATTAGGAGAGGAAGTGCTTAAAGTTTACAATACACTTGAAATAGCAAAGGCAGATGGTTAACTCAGAAAAGCGTTTAATTTATTAGAGCACATGAAACAGAACTTTACAAAAGACGCCCGTCTCCATTACTCTCCGTTACTAACCACAACCCTTATTTATTAACATACTGTATTTACGTTGTTATCTGGTTCATAACAACTTTATTTAAAACCTTAATTCACAATATACGACAGTTGTGGCCGTTTGTGGTGTTCGTTCCGTCTGCGTCTTTTGTTGCTTGAGGCAGGCATGATGGCGCAGTGGTTGGCTCAGATTTTTTCCTTAGGCCCTCAGGGGTTCAGTTTCTCATTCACCGTTGACTTTAAACGCATTTCTCCGAGTACGGCGACTATCGCGAGCAACTCATCAACTTTTGTTAATCATTGCCGGCTGTTCCTCTTTTCTTTCCCATGCGCAGTGCACTTGACTGGCTGCCGTCCGCTTCTCGCTTCAAACCCCGGATGTCTTTGGCGGGTTTCTCGTAAGCCACGCCCTCTGTTCACGCGGCTTTAAAAAAAATGGCGTTGACGCGATCCGACTCTGGCGGTAAAACTTATGGGTCACCTTACGGTTACAACGTGGTGCCCAGAGCGGGTGAATTCCGTGGAATGAAGGGGAAAGTCGCGTGTACATCTCAAGCAGCACAGCTTGGATTCTTTTATTGGGACATTACCAGAGCGGCGAGGATGACAACTAAACATTGGTGACGGACGGTTATGGGCATGTTAATAAAATACGTTAACTGGACATTATTTCAATGTGTACAGCAGCCAAACAGTAAAATGGACGATGACAATCATGACGTTAATAAACAAATTGAAAAAGTTATTGGACAACCAACGCTGTATTGGTTTTTCCTTTGGAACGTCCATGAACAACTTGAAAAGGTAAGCGGGGTCAATTCGTACAGCCCGTTCAAACGCCGATTTCAGTTGCTATCATTTATTTTAATGTGTCTGCTGTGCCATTTTGTGTATGTGATGCAAGATTTTTTTTAACCAAAACCGTACTGTGTGCAAATTATTAACAGGCTTGTAGAGTTTTTGTTTCGCTTCTGTGTCTGTGTCATCTGTAGCCGATGAGCTTTTAGATCTCACCACAGTAGTGTTAAGTGTACATTAATATCAAGAACTTGTTAAAAAATAAAGGAAGCCCACTCTTACGAACAGCACTGGTCTGCAAAATTACACTAACAAATGTTTTTGTTTGTATCCATGAATACAATAATGAATAATTAGAATGTTTCCATCACATCATGTTTAAGTACAAAATTGAAAAGAAATTCAAATAGAATTGAACAAAATAAACAATTTATTCACGTATGTCATATTGTTCTAAATCAATTTAACTTGAAAATATTTTATTTGTAAGCCATATGTGTACAGAAAACAACAATCCATATTCATTGACGTCCTTATGACTTCTCAAGTTTTTGTCACTTTTTAGTTTCTTCAATTTCTGGCCCATCGTGTGTCCCTTTGAGTCATCCAACTGTTGTCCTCCTGGCATCACACTGACATCCCAATGTCTCCCTGGTCCTTTCTTTCCCTGTCCTTGACATCCTGATGGAATCTTTCACCCTGTTTTTCACTCACCGCGCCCAAGATTTTCAGGAAAAAAATCAAAATGCAGATCCACTTTGTGACTCGTGTGGCCACCCAGCTCTTTAAACTTAAATACAATCTTAATACATAATTCGCCAGTCTCCTCACTCACTCACTCACGTCAGTCCGAAGCCGAATGCGCAGTCGCCTTCTGAGCAGCTGCCCGAAAAGAGACCAACATCGCGGCAGGTGGTGGATTTACGGCCGCGAAAATTCAAAGAGAAAGGCGACTTCGATTAAAGCTCTAGAGGCCTGAAGGGCGATTTCGACTACAGCTCAAGGCCTAATTACGCATTTATTCAATACACCTATATCAGGTTTGTGGTGTTTATACTTATTATATATTATATTATTCCACTCGTGCCCATTTCATCTTACGTTGTTGAAACGGGCTCTTTGTCTAGTCTCTATCTATAATCTTCATTTGGATCTTGATCTTTGTTTGTCCACGAATGAATTAGAAGAAGAAGCACTAGATGGCAGTAGAGAGACGGCTAAAACATAGGCATTGCATTAAGAATCTCCTCCAGGCTTATACTACTGAAGACTGTAGTACTCCAGTCACACCTCAAAACACAGACATTCAAACTAAACAAATTGTTGGGCTTTAAATTAACTAATCTTTATATATAATCTTCATTTGGATTTTGATCTTTGTTTGTCTACGAATTCCACGCATGCGTAGACCACCTTCCAGTTTAGTACGTTGTTGTTACTCACGGATGTCAACAATGTGCCGGAATAACGAAAGGGGTGGTGGACAGTGTTACGCTGGTTAGCTCCTGAGGCCTGGTTAGAGAATGAGATTGCCGAAGATAAAAGGTACGTGCCTACATAACATATGAATGAAAGAAAGACAGTGGGTAAAATGAATGACAACGTAACAGCACGTTCCGGAAATAATTATTATTATGTTGTAGCTGTGCGTCTCACAGTTGTACTGTGGCTTGCTCACATGTCAGTGAAGTGATCCCTATTTATGCTTTAAAGAGCCTGGATACCTATGTGTCCCCCTTTTATAACCATTGCTCCGTGTATATTGCCTTACTCTTTGGATTGCCACAAAGCAACCTGCGAGATTGGAGAAAGGTTGAGAAGAGATCGTGAGAGGAAACGACAGCATCGTGAAAACGAGATGGACTGTGAATGGAGAGAAGCAGAAATGCTCCTACACCACCACATAATTACTATTCGGACAGTGATTCCGAGTAGGCTGTTCCTATTGAATCAATGTCCAAGGTTTTCTTTTGTAATTTTGTTTCCCTTATAAAAAATCATAATGCTGTGCGAAGAAGGGCCCAGTTCACAACTGGCAGCCGTGTTTAAACAGAGAGCCCTTCACAGACAACTTTAACACGCGCAACGTAGTTGGGCGCACATGGCTAGTTTCTTTATAATTAGGATCTTTATTGTGATCTAAAAAAACTTAGAAATGACTTCTTTGAATGACACCCAAGCCTCTTGTTCCAGGTCATTCATTGCGCCATCACATTCTACACCAGAAGTCAGTTTTCTAATATCAGGTCTGGAAAAATAAATGAAAAAGCCCACCTTCAATTTAGCCTTATACATAAACCCGGAAACTTTCAGCACAAATTCATAAAACAGGAAGCATCTTTTCATTTATTCTCAAGTAATCTTCTGGAGTTCTCTTTTGGCAAAACGTTCAGACGTTATTAACTCTTTTAGGGCTAATTTTTTTTTTGTTTCTTTTCTCCCAGGTCTGAATATTTTTCCAAAAACTAACTTTTTTTAAAAAAAGAACACAAAGTAATTGAAATCAACAAAAAATATTTACTTTTGTCAAATGTTACTGTCTTGCATGTTGTATGAGCCTGCATACTCTATGATTTCACATACATATCACATACATTTTACACAGCAAAGTCCTGCAAAGTCTGATCTCGCTCAAAGCAGCCTATTTCAGTCATTGCCACACTGCACTGCTTACAATACGTGTTGCTTTGGTGCCTACTTTTCAATTGTCTGTTGCTGCACTTTCTCACATATTTTGTTAGTGTGTACTGTAGAGAGACAAGTCACCTGTTTGCCATCGTGCCATGCCACTGCCACCAAGTTTTCTGAATAAAACTTTGCAGCATCACGTACCTATCATCACGCTGCATAACCTGTCCAAAGCCACCAGGGGACAAAGCACGTTTGGACCAATGCTCTCTGAAGTTATATCACCAGTTCTGTCCCATCTCTATTTGTAATGCCACAGCGCGCTTCATCTCGTCTTTTGTTGTGGGTTTCCACTTTGAAAAATGAGAATGCGATGCAAGCGCAGCCCGCGATTCAAAAAATTTCTCTGCCTACCTGTTTGTGTCGTCTGACAGTAGCTGAAAAACAGCATCAGGAGAGAGCAGCCTGAAGTAGTTCAGCAGCTGGTGATCTGTCGTGTCCAACAGCAAGCAATGCCGTCTTGTGAAGTCCGGTAGCCCACTGATCAATGTCTGTGTATTCCTCCCACGCGAACCTTGCCGTAGATGTATCGGCTGCGCGAATGCGTTCAGCTGGCAGCGGATCAGCTGGCACGTCATCGGCTGGTGTCCGATCAGCTGATGCCTGCTTCTCACTCTCTTGTTCGATCTCCTGATCACTGTCAATAAAATCTGATTCTGAAAAATCATAGTCTGACTCCGCGATAATGTGCAAAACATCATCTGCCGAGTGTTTTCTTTTCTGCACTCGCTTCGCTCCCTTGTGACATGTCGATGCCATCTTGCCATTGTTTACATTTCACAACTCACGCACACGCAAGGATTAGTTGCCGAGTCAATGAGTCTAGCATTCCTCCAAGCACAGAGGGAATGCCTGCGACGTGACAGTGAGTTTTGTCGCCCTTAACCGCTGATTGTTGCCCTCTATCCCTGGATGTCGACTTTTGCCAACATTCGCCCTCAACCCCTCCTGTCGACAAAAGTCGACATCCGCCCTAAAAGAGTTAAACTGCACAAAAAGCATTAAAAAGTCATCCTTGGCCTGCATGAATTTGAAAATTCGCGTGACTCCTGTGATCATTTTCTTGTGTTTTATAAACTTGTTTAGTCAAACTGATGCTTCATTTATGGGGTTCTGTTACCAGATAGCAGGTAAAAACACCTGTATAAATATATTACATGTATATTTTAACTGCAAAAAAAAATAAATCGTCAGTGGTCTCCCCTCGACTTTCTCATACAGTATACTCAGATATGGGGATGGCTATTTGAGGAGTAAATTGTAAGACAATGATTATATTTTTCTATTATGTACATTAAAGAACCATCAACAACCAATCAAATCAAATTAACAATACATTGAACAATTATTATAAAAGTAAAGTTGAATAAATCAGACTCTGCAGTTGCATGAATAAAAGGTAAAGTACCACTACTGTTTAGCGGAAATAGCTGAAAAGTTGATAGAAATCTACGTTTCGTATCTAATACTTGTATGCAAAATTTGGTTGACCTAAATGAAAGCATACTAAAGTTATCATGATTATACACACACACACACAGACAGAATTCCAAAAATAGTATTTTCGGACTCGGGGAGGAGTAAAACATTGAGATTCATCAAAATATCGAGGTCACATTTTTGGGCGATTTCAGTACTTTCCCAATACAGTGTAGGGCCATTAAACCGCAGTGATTGGGGTCCAAACTGCTTAACCGCGGCTTAGGTGGTCCGCGGCTTAAATATTTTTTGATAATGCATAAATTACAATAAATAATGAAAAAATAAATGTTTTTTTGATCACAATCCTTTCTCACGTGTTGACCCACGAGTCGCCATTTTGAAAGTAGCGCCGTAGTCTCACGCGGATTAACTTTGTAGCATTGTAAGGTGTGAATCGGTTACAATGGCGGCCTCCATAACGCTGACACTCAGCATGGATAAAACAGATTAATATTTAAATTTCATTGTAAGTTATTTTATTGTTTATTGATAAATAAAAGACTAATCTTCTATAAATACCTCTTTGAAGTTATAAGCCAGCATTTAAATATTTAATCCGCGATAGTGCATAGCATGTCAATCACGGACATTCGAAATGCTAAAATGACAGCTGTCAACACCTGTCTCGAGTGTTTGAGAGGCCATGTTTAGGTCCGTACGATCCATAGTGTCAAAAAATTGGGATCCAAGCTTTTTGTGCGGCTTAAGCGAATTCGCGGATTACTGGCCCGCGGCTTACTGGCCCTACACTGTACTATGTTTATGAGAAAGTAAAAAACTGTAATGCAATTAATTGATTGAAAGCTATAATTACATGTATATTTATATTTAAGCTGTGTTTAATTGCCGATATCAATTGGTTGTGTGAGCATATATACAGTGTGTATGTGTGTGTGTATGTATATATCTATTATATATATAAAAGCCAAATACTACTGACTCGCTCATCACAAAATCTCCCAAACCATGAGGACTTGGGACTTGAAATTTGGAGTGTAGGTTACCCTTGGCCCATAGGTGTTCGCTAAGAAACGGTTTTAAAAATTTCGTGGTCCAAGCAAGAAATTTCTTAGAGTTATTTAGCCCCATTTGTATGTCTGTCCGCTTTTCACGAGAGAACTACTTAACAGATTTAAATCGGGTTTTTTTTCTACAATTTGCTTGAACATTCCGGTTAATTTTGCCACTTCTCTCATCATGCTAAGTATCAGAGTTCGCTTGTGGTATCGATTTATTAGCGTGAATCCGAGAGAGACTCCTCGAGCTACGCTTGCTCCTCACTCACGTGTCTGCCTCAGGGCGTAACCTTAACTTCGCTTAGTTAGCGAACAAGAGAACTACTTAACAAATTTACATCTTTTTTTTGTAGAATTTGCTTGAACATTCCGGTCGATTTTGTGACTTCTCTCATTGTGCCAAGAATCGTAGTTCGCTTGCAGGAGCGATATATTCGCACTAATCCGAGACAGAGGCTGCGGGCCAAGGGGAGGGGGGAAGAGTGACGTCAGGAATGGGAGGGCCAGGCGGGGCCCTCCTCACTGTCCTGTTTCACTATTACGTGGGTTGTAGCTGTGGGGGATGGCTAGTATATATGTAAACAGTATTTATGTGTGTGTGTGTGTGTGTGTGTGCGTGCGTGTGTATATATATATATATTATATTTATTTTCTTAGATCAATAGTGAAAGTATTTTTTTAATTAATTTTTTTTCAGATAGGTACATTACAGATAAAATTAAACAATGTGACAGCTTGTAATTATGAGAAGCATTTCATTTTCTTTTATGCCACATGTTATATGGATAAATATGTTTGTGCATATTTTATTAGTTGTATGTATTTTAAGGAAATTTTATTTATTTATTTTAGTGTTTTTATGGTTACAGAACAATCAGCCTACAGAATTTCATTTTGTTAAGAAAAAATGAATAGTTAACATCCTGTTAACGCTAGCAAGATTTTAATAGCACAAACTTTGCCGCAAGTCGGGGCTGTTTTTATGGCAAAAATGAAATCGGTCTATAGTTCAATGATAAAAATTCCAAAGTTAACGCTTTAATTTTGGATATAAGGCTTCAATGCATCCGGTTATGCAGAAATTTAAGTGGAAAATGTTTTTCAAAAGAATAAAGAAAAAATATTTGGAAATGGCCAATCCAATAACATGAGATTGGTGTTACATAACTGTCACTTTAACCCTGCCCGTGAGTAATCTCTATCGAGTCACATCCATTTTGTGTTCCATTTCCCAAATTCTTTTCTAATGTAGGGATTGCTGCAGACTGTGTACCATGTGAATCCCTGCTCTTCTTCTTCTCCTATAGATACTGTTCTTTCTCAGAGATTTTATTAGATTTTCTAACCTATATTAAGTGGTGTATTTGAACAGACTTGTCCTTTCTGAGTGTAACGGTGTGATAGGGCCATCATTTCTTAAGAGGATTACTCTTTGGTTTGGAATAATTAGAGACCTTTATCAGAAATTATCTTATGTTCTAAAATTGTGGAAATATGATAGGTAAGGGGCTTTCTTTTGTATGTAGTTGATTAATAATTTTCAGTTGGATTTGGAGACAATTGCACTGACCAGAAAGCAGGAGACAGAACTGGAGGTAGCAGAGTTAAAGATGCTAAGATTTGCATTGGGTGTGACGAGGATGGACAGAATTAGAATGAGTACATTAGAGGGTCAGCTCAAGTTGGATGGTTGGGAGACAAAGTCAGAGAGGCAAGATTGCGTTGGTTTGGACATGTGCAGAGGAGAGATGCTGGGTGTATTGAGAGAAGGATGCTAAGGATAGAGCTGTCTGGGAAGAGGAGAAGAGGAAGGCCTAAGAGGAGGTTTATGGAGGTGGTGAGAGAGGACATGCAGGTGATGGGTGTGACAGAACAAGATGTAGAGGACAGGAAGAGATGGAAAAAGATGATCTGCTGTGGCAACCTCTAACGGGAGCAGCCGAAAGAAGAAGAAGGTGGATTTTCGGCATATATTAGCATAGCAATAGTCCTTCTTAAGGAGATAGATGGTCTCCTATTCAATGCAGATCCTGGAGAATGCTCAGCTTTGAGCCTGAATGCTCCTTCATCACCATTATCTTACTGAGTTGTAAGGCAGCTGTCCACTTTGGTACACGACAGATCTGGTTTTACAATATTTAGGCTTCCAGTGATTGAAGACCAGAGGGCTGCATTGGATCCCCCTTGACGTTTTGAGCACAATCATGGGGGGGAAGGAGGGGGAGGGTCCCTCCTACATCTGGCCCTGGTACACCAATGAAATGACACTCTTCATATCTGATCAAAAGAAACTTGTCACCCTCTTTTGTTGATTTCACACTCTGTGCTGCAAAGATTACTTAATGAAGTTCCACAGAGATTACTTCCTGGATAGGCTTTTATTCTTAATTTACAGTTTAACTATCTAGAACCATACGATTTTGTTCCATTTCTGACCTGAAATTTCTCAGCTTTGTTCCTCTTTCATTCGTCAAGACTTTAACAAGACAGCCATGTCTGAATGATATTTAAAGCACTTGATCAATTTAGCTTTAACCACATATCTTTATGATGTGGGAGGAAGCAGAAGTAGTTGGAGAGCATCCATGTGGGAAAGGAGCCAACATAAAGATTGTTTGCAAACAATGAGTAGTGGGAATTTGAATGCAGGATCTCAGAGTTCAAAGACAGCACAACAAATTAAAACACTTTCCAGTGTGAGAGACTGAAGAACAGCACTCTCGAGACGGTCTGACTGAAATGGAGCTGATGTGCGGTCCTGCATAACACAAGATTCTTAACCACAGTTGCAGTGCATACAGAAGAAAGCAGACGGGTTGCGACCCCCCTTGTAGCATAGCCTTCATTTTTATTAGAGAACTGTAAAACAATTCTTCACAAAACAAAGTCTGAAATATTTTTCAAAGATTTAGACAGGCATCTATATCGAAATATACACAGTGCAATAAATGAACCATCATTAAAAACAAAGAAGCTTGTTTTGTCCCAAGGAGCTGGAGTGCTGCAGAATCCTTTCTTTGTCAATCTTATTGTTTTTGGATGGAGTAACTGCGGTGATTTTTAGCCTGATAATTAAAGAACATTTGATGCAAGGCGAGCACGTAAACATTGAATGACAAAAGTAAATTTAACACTGCACCAAAGGGTGTGTGTATGTTTTTGTTGGGACATTTTTACATTATGTTCGTCACTTATGTATTTACCTCCCAATTGCAAATTTTACATGAATCCACTGGCCTGCAGGTTCAGTTTTTCTCAAAGGGTTCGTGTTGAACCTTGAGGGTGGCCCTGCGATGAAGGTGGATAACCAATAGGCAGCAAATCGTCAGTGAGGCAAGGGTTCTGCACACAGCTCCGAGAAGTCTGATTTAGTGTTATTAGTACAAGCAATGCAACCCCATTGTTCCCATAGCAACACTCGTTAACGACAAAAGTTGCATATGCTCTCAATACAATTTTACAGTACAAGAAATTTATATTCTTTTATTTTTTTTACATGAAAAATACAAAGAGTGTGGCTTTAGCACCTGCTGTTCTCAATGGGCACCATGTCACATCTGAGAGGCAAGTCTCCATTCATTATTGATGACTCTTTGGATGGTGAGGACTTAAATTACATCTAATTGGACTGCACTCTTAGGCAACAGGAGCGATAGATTGAACCTTCTAGTAGAGACCTACTTAAATTTGATTTGGGAACCAGAACAGGTATGTGAATAGTCAGGTGGCCTTGCATTTTGCCCATTAACAATTCTCTAGTTCTGGCTGCTAGTCCAGTGTGACAGAAGCTTTGTTAGTCGCTCAAGATCTCACTCATTTAGTGAGCCGGACACTTCCCAAACAGACCACTACATCTTCAGCACTGCAGCACAATTATTCCCCAAATGGTTGACAAATGCACAATGACAGGCGGCATATGGTTTTAAAAGGCACTATTTGTATAAAGTTTTCATCATTATGCAACACGTGATATTTGTTGCAGTGCTGTTCCTACGCATATCTGTATTTCTATTTGAAACACTGGCGACATCATGTCGTTGGAGAAAACTACTGTCAATGCGGTCATCGTATTGAATATTTGACAAGTGTTCTACATGTAATCATTTACCTTGTTTAATCTAATTTAGCCGAGTTTCAAAATGAAGGCTAACAAAGGGGAACATTAATATAATGGGGAGAAAGTTGAAGATTAACAAACAGATACTCGATACAATAGATTAGCAGCCCTACAAGGCATGTGATTTCGGTCAGTAGCACATATTTTACTCATTCAAGAGCTGTTTTTATGCCAAAAATTAAATTGGTCTGTTTTGCTGTTTTATTTTGTGGGGAAATGGACGTGAAAGTATCACGTCAAAGAATAGAAATGAAACCGAAACTCACCTCCCAGAAATGAAAGGAGATTTGTGTACTTTTTTTTTTTTTTTTTTTTTAAACACATCCTGTTCTAATGTCAACATCTTACAGCCACAAATACTAAATCACAAGATCTTACAGACATCACTCCCTCAAAGACAAACTTGCTGTTCCAATTAATAAATGGCCTTTTCTACTAATGTCACCAACCACAATACTTCCAATACTGAATCGGACTCCGCAGTGCTCACTGCGGGTTAAATGTTCAATTCCACCCAAACTTCATTTGACGTCGGGTATCAATATGATATTCAAGGCCTACAGTAATGCTCACATTTTATAGAAAGGAATATAGTTTGAAGTGGCAGGTTAGATTTTTGAATACAGAATTTAATATAAATATTTGAACCGTAGGCACCATTTCACCGTCATATGCAACTGTAAAATTCCCTTTGGTTTGGACGTCGGATTTGAAGCAGTTTTACTCGGCTGTTCACAACTCTTAGCCCATGTTGTTTTTCTCATATGCCTCAATCTGCCAGACATATTCAAACAGTACAGTTCGTTGAATAGAATGGGTGAAGGTAAAATGCAGTTTTGAAGTGAAAGGAAAGTTTGAAACCAAACGTTGTTTGACGCGAGTTACTACATAATATTGAACAGTTTCCAATTGGTTGTATTCTGTCCAGCAAATACAAAAGTTAACTTTCCGATTAGCCATTTCAGTCACAATTTTGGTTATGTCATTTAATACTGCTAACATTTCTTTATGGGCAGAATTGCTGTCCAGATTTCACCACAATACCACATTCAGCTGAGACATTTTGGTGACCTCTGACACAGTTTTGCCCTTATCCTGGTATCCATCATTTCTTAGTCAGGTCATGCTGGTCATCCACTGAGCACAAAACCTAAAACCAAACTTCTAGATCTCCATAATTTCTTACAAACAAATTTACGACAGAACTGTGGTTTTGTACAATATCTTGCGTTTTTAAATTGCTTGTATTTTGCTGAAATTTCATGTGTACGCTTACAGATTAGTCGATAAGTGAAGATATCTCTTATCACATAAAAGAGATCATCATTTATAGCCAAATTATTAACACTTTAATAATGCAAGATGGTATATATTTATGTATGTTCAATTTGGGAAAATTTGTGCTGCCACATTCAGCTTTCTCAGTAACTGAAAAATCCACTCTCAGTTTGTTGCTTCTTATCAGTAATATTTTCATCTTCTCCAAAGGTGACTCGACTTTTGTCAAAATTTAAACCTCTAAAACAGTTTTTAATGTTATGTATATTTCAAAGCACAAAGGACCATATACCAGGTCATATGCAAAAAAACCCTTCCCAGAATGAAATGGTGCTTGGTCAAACAATAGTTCTACAAGTAACCATACAACCCAGTAAAGAACCAAATAATACCGTTACAGAACCATTATATTGTTAGAATGTATTTGAGAATTGGCCTATGACTGCCTGGTTTTACTAGGAGCATTTTCCTGCATGGTTAGGCTTGGCTAAAATAATATTCATGGAAGCTTGTCCAGATATCCTGTTTTAATTTTTTTCCAGAAACTTCCAGCATTGAATTTGCTATTCATGATCAAAAGCTAAATCAGAAGAAGTGTTGTATGGGCGACCTGGTACTCTGTTCAATGGCTGTTTAGTGTATGGAGCTTGTTATGGATCTAAACAAATAAAGGTTCTTTCTGGAACCGTCATGTGGATGGGTCTTTTGGGAACCCTATAGCATCACTCTGAGGGTACCAAGCAGGACATGGCCGATCAAGAAAACCTGAACATAGCCTCTGGTGTTGTATGTAGTGAGACTCTTTTTAAAATTAGGAGTGCCTTGGTGTTTCCCAAATCTCTTATCATCTACTCATGGCTATTTGTGGAATCGGTTACAGATTTAAATAAAACAATCCTTCTGGAACCTTCATATGGATGGGTCTTTTGGGGACCAGAAATTGTTCCCTTACGGCATCACTCTGAAGGAACCCTCTGGCACCTTGATTTTTAAGTATGTAAATTGTGCCAAAAAATTAAAAATTCTTCATTGCTCCAACGAAATCTATTTTTGGTTCCAGGGATTTAAGTGTTCTTGTACACGTATGGAGAAAATATCTACCACAACCAGCTTATTATGATCACCAGTGAAACGCTAAGATGTTCTTAGCAAGGAAGCAAAATTAAAATACTGTGTGTACCCCAAAATGTATAAAGTGCACTGGAATTGGATCTGGAATGTTAAATATACTTCAGCCCTGCCTTTTCCTCCCTCCTTTATCCTCCCTATTTACAAGAATCATGGCTTATACACTTACAGCCCTGAAACACAAAGGTAGATGTTTGTAAATGGCTTTATACACATTGACATAAGGGAAGTGGATTTGCAGCTGGACTTCATAACAATCCAAGGCTCTGACAGTTAAGATGTGCACTACTGAGAACCAAATCTAGACTGGCAGAGAACATTCATATACATCATTTGAGGACACCTTGACCTCTCAATGGATTAACTTAAGAGGGAGAGAAAAATGACAAAGGTAGACCTTAAACCGCTTCCTTAAAGGCTGGGACCAGAGAGCAAAGGAGCCTTTTCTGATCTTGAGTGAAAATTGAGACTCTAAAGCAGGAAGAGACTTAAACGTGGACTTTGCGTTGTCCACTTTCATGAACATATTTCCCCAACACAGAAGGCATAGTTTCTGCTCAAGGACCTTTGAAAAAATAAAGTGTGTAAAGATGTAAGGCTTCATCTCTAAGTTGCAAAGGAGATGGTTAATAGCTGTAACCTTGACCCATACGAGAAGATACCAGTCTTTAATATGAAGGTGAAAGAATGCAAACAAATCTAAGAAGGTGATGAAGCTGACTTCTGAAGTAACACTGGAGGTACTGACCATTTGAGGGCCCAACCTAAATTAGCCGGACTACTCCACAGTCTCAGCACTTCTAGGTAAAGCTGACCTGTGTCAGGCACGTGCACTTGGGAAGCAGCTTAAGGTTCTGTGGTGATGGACGTTACCCACTGAACCAGGGCTCGGTGCTGTGTTCTGATGCCTTCTCTCTTCCTCCCTCTGCAAAATGGTAGATTGACGGCCATTCCACCACTGACACCACTCCTATTGTCTGCCCTCTCTGCCTGGAATCCAGATAAGTTCAGCCATTTTCTGTCAGTTCTTTGTTGGACTCTGGTGTTCGAAAAGACCAATTTATTTCAATCTTCTTTATGTTATATGATGTCATGGACGTGCCCCAAACCCTTTCCTGTGTCGATTCTCTACTTTTACAGCTGCCAGTCTTAATCTCACACTTGATAACTATCAATAGATGGCTGAAGCATACATGCGCAAGATGTTACTAGCAGCAGCAAGCAATATCTTTGCAGAATATTGCAAAGATTATTGATAAATAATGCAATAATTTTTTTTTTTTTTTTGGCGGGAGAAGAATAAGCTTCTATTGTTTGTACTTTTTTCCTCTTCATACCAGTGCAGCATCCGTGAATGAAATATTTGTGCTTTGAAGTTTTAGGCCTGAAATGTGTTGTGTTTGACTGACACACACTTGTGTAAGTAAAAGGCCAACTTCAGTTCAGAATGACAAGCAGACAGCATATTTCTGTTTTCAGATTAACCTTTCGGCCTATCTGAATGCAAAATGCTCTGATTTTGAAACAATAAAAAAAGGGATTTTGGCCAGTGGCTTCAGCAAAGAACTAAACTCAAGATCATTCTGAGAGAAGGCCTAGTTCTGAGTGACCTGGGGAATCTGAAAACTTCTAAGTGTGTTTGAAATGGAAAAAAAAAATGGTGAAATCTAATCACTGAAATATAATAGGAAGGTTAGAAAGATAATGAACATTAGAACATTAGAACGCTCTAGACGAGAACAGGCCCAACAAAGCTCACCAGTCCTATCCACTTATTTCTTCCAAAAAAACATCAAGTCGAGTTTTGAAAGTCCCTAAGGTCTTACTGTCTACCACACTACTTGGTCGCTTATTCCAAGTGTCTATCGTTCTTTGTGTAAAGATTGTGGTCATTAAGTTGTTATCGACTTTATGAAGGCTCAAGAGCTCACACCTGCTGGCTTTTTAAATTTTTGCCTATGTCTTCCTGTTGCAGATGGAAGTTCACGCAGATATTATCTAATTTGTTAGTGCTCTGTCTGGGCCAAAGCACCCATGCAGAAGAAGCAGCCATTTGACCAGGGTGGCATGATCAAGGGCAGTGGCAAATCGAAAAAAGCAGCAAAATGCTTGGAGTGATCTACCACCCCTGCCATCTTCCCTGAAACAAGGGTGTGAAGTGACAATTAAAAAAAAATATAAAGGTCAACTTTAATGGCAAAGTGCTGAGAGGGGACAGGGCACATTTTTTTGAGGACATAATTCCATTTTGACCAAGTAGCATGTGACTTGTCTGAGGTGACAATTCTTCCTGAGCTGCCACTGGTGATGATCTTTTAATTGTATGTTTTAAAATGTTCTTCTTTTCACTGCACACTTGTCCTTATAACTTATTGGTTTTTGAAGAATCCTAATCTACTTTATGTTACTTATTGGGAAAAGGATTCTTATTTTAGTTATAAAAACTCAAAAAGACTCTATAAGGAACAGATCAAATGGATTTGGGAAGAACTTACTAACACTTTTCTAAAATAAACAAGCTTGGCGTCTGTTAATCTTTTCAACATCTCAATACATGTGAGCGACTACTGTCTTTTTTTTTTTTTGGGCCCTCTGTTCATATACGGGCCTAAGCAAGGGAGGGTTGTTGAGATTAATTTGCTATGAAACATATAGTGCCCTCCATAATGTTTGCTCCTCTGCTTCACAGTTTAAAATTACAAATTCAGATTTGATCAAAGTGCACATTACAGACTTTCATTTAAGCGGGATATGCATACATTTCGGTTGTAACAGTTTATATATATATATTGTGAAAGACCAGCCTCGACACAGACAGACACAGACTCCAAGTCTCCCTAAACACGCACCGGTTATTTTCCTTTGCCCACACAGCACAAACACAGTGCACAAGTCACCACACTAAACTCAGTCCTTTTCCTTCCTTCAGCCGCCTCCACTCCTCTCTTGCAAGCTCCGTCTACTGCCACCTGACTCCAGCTCCTCGAGTGGAGTGAGGCGGCCTCTTTTATCCCTGCCCCGGATGTGCTTCAGGTGCTCTGTGAAGGTCTTCAGGCAGCACGTCCTAGTGTGGCGGAAGTGCTGCCCTTGCACCCGGAAGCACTCAGGGCGTACATGGTTCCTGATTCGGCAGCACTTCCTGGTGTGGCGGAAGTGCTGTTGTCTTTGGCTCAGGGACCATCCAGGGGCTCCCTGGCGGTGGCCACGGACCCCCACATAATGGCCCTGATGGAAACCAGGGAGGCTGCCCTCTTACACCCAGGGAAAGATAATGCCCCTCTCCCGGTCTATCCATGTTCCAGGCATGGTCCCTGGTTGTCTGCCACAATATTATTTATATATATATCCTTGCCAAACCCCCACCATATTTCAGGGCACCATAATGTTTGGGACATTTGGTGTCCCTGGTGCTTGTGATTCTTTAGGGGGGGGTTCATGATTTCCAAAGATACCTCAGCTTGCTTTGAAGTTTGTAGTTGCCATTGTTCAACATGAGGACACAAGCTGTGCCAGTGAAATTCAAGGAAGCCATTATAAGGCTGAGAAGCAAGACTAAAACCATTCAAGACATTGGCAAAACCTTAGAGTGACCAAAATCAACTGTCTGGAATATCATGAAGAATAAAGAACGCTCTGGTGAGCTCAGTAATCGCAAATAATAATAATAATTCTTTGCATTTATACAGCGCTTTTCTCACTACTCAAAGCGCTCAGCAATTGCAGGTTAAGGGCCTTGCTTAAGGGCCCAACAGAGCAGAGTCTCTTTCGGCATTTACGGGATTCGAACCGGCAACCTTCTGATTGCCAGTGCAGATCCCCAGCTTCAGCAAAGGGACTGGTAGGCCAAGGAAGATCTCCACTGCTGATGACAGAAGAAACCTCACTATGGTCAAGAAAAAGCCCCAAATGCCTGTCTAAAAGATCAGAAACAGTCTTCAGGAAGCAGACGTGGACGTGTCAGAGATGACTAACCGCAGAAGACGGTATGAACAGAAACAAAGAGGCTACAATGCAAGATACAAACCACTAGTTAGCCACAGAAACAGGCTGGCCGGAATTACAGTTAGCAAAAAAGGACTTATAAGAGCCTGCAGAGATCTGGAAAAAGGTCTTGTGGACAGAGTAGACAAAGATGAACCTGCATCAGAGTGATGGTAAGAGCAAAGTGTGGAGACAACAAGGAGCTGCCCGAGATCCAAAGCAGACCACCTCCTCTGTTAAACATGGTGGTGGTGGAGGTGTCATGGTATTGGCATGTATAGCTGCCACAGGTACTGTGACACTTCTCTTCGTTGGTGATGGAACTGCTGACTGTAGTGACACAATGAATTCTGAGCTGTGTAGAAAAACATACATGACAAAGTTGTAAATATGAGGGCTTTAATAGACGTGGCATTGCTTTGTCCATCCATCCATCCATTATCCAACCCGCTGAATCCAAACACAGGGTCACGGGGGTCTGCTGGAGCCAATCCCAGCCAACACAGGGTACAAGGCAGGAACCAATCCTGGGCAGGGTGCCAACCCACCGCAGGACACACACAAACACCAAGCACACACTAGGGCCAATTTAGAATTGCCAATCCACCTAACCTGCATGTCTTTGGACTGTGGGAGGAAACCCACGCAGACACGGGGAGAACATGCAAACTCCACGCAGGGAGGACCCGGGAAGTGAACCACAGGTCTCCGTACTGTGAGGCAGCAGCGCTACCCACTGCACCACCGTGCCGCCCGCATTGCTTTGTTCTAAACATTATTGAAATTGGAGGACCATACAGAAAAAGTGTGGCGACTGAAATGTATCCAAATCCTCTTCAATGAACCTCTACAATGTGCACTTTAATCATGTCTGAATGGTTTGATTTGTAATTTTAAGTTGTGACATGGAGGAAAAAAAGGAAAAAATGTGTCTTTGTCGTAAACGGTATGGAGGGCACTGTAGCATCTCCTGGGCGTGCCACCATAGTGAGGTGGGCCAAACCACGTAGAGATAAATAGCCACTTTGCTGATGTTTTATGTTACTAAGAACAAATGAAGCATTTGTTAATGTCTTGTTACGTAACAGTATGCAACTGATAGATACATTATAGGCAGTGACTAAAGTAAAGTTTTACCTTCTTTATCAAATTATATTTTAGCATTTCTTGCCCATATTGGCCTTCCAGCTAACAGTTTCTTTTAACAGGAAGTTTTTCCAGTTGACTTAATTTTTACCTGTAGAAGGCTTTGATAATAACAGAATATTTTGGCTTCTTTTATAGATTTATGGGTCTGTCCCAAACCCAAGACTGAGGCATCCTGCTTTTAGGAATTCCAAACTCCTGTCTTCATTTCTTATCATTGCGCATCTAAAACACAAACTACACAGAAACAATATTTGACAGAAAAGATTCGCCCAACTTCAAAAAAACAAAACAAAAGAAATGTACAAATTCTATTTTCTGACATACATTTTGGTCAGTGTATAATCACATTTTTAGAAGATCTGTCTGAAAAAAGTCAAGTTTAAGCCTTATCCTGTGTACTTGATCATTTTTGGTGTCATTTTTATTCACGTTGTGTTAGCCCTGTACAAGTAGGATGATAGTTTTGATCTCTGCTGACCTTATTGGTGGTCAAGTTCTGCCCGACACAGTAGCTTGTGCCAGTACAGCAACTATGGGTGCACACAATGAAGCAATAACTAAACTTCATGCTGAAGACATGGGGATGCTATGTAGGAATGTCATCACCCTGTGAAGCTGAAAGACCGAAAAAGAAAAAGAGAGAGAAACTTGTAGATAATGCAGACTTGGCTAATGACCCATCATTTCTTATTGCGTCCATGTTGCATCGGACCTTTCCCTAGTGGTTTAGAGGTACAAACGATGTGTTACTCATGTTTGGCCCCTGAACAGTGTGATTGAAATGGAGTGATAAGCATTTTTGAGCCCCAAATTGAAATCCTCTCTTAGAAGCCAAACAAAATACTAGTTTATGTAATATAAAAAATGGCTTGGCCTTTAACTCGAAAATGTTATTCAAAGCCATGATTTACGGTGTACTTGTGGGGCTGAACAACTCCCCGTGCTTGTTTTATCCATACTTTTCTGTCGTAAGCTTACAGGTAGGCTGTCTCTAACAGCATTTGGTAAACACTTCGTGAACCCCAAAAATGTCCATGAGGACAACAACTGAGCGTTCCAGCCTTCGGGGTGGTCTGTGTAAACAATCCTACCTTGAATCACGGCAGGCTCGAAGAGACAAAATGAATTTTTGGCAGTATCAGTTGATTCGGTTCTCAAACATTTGATCAATGAGCACGTCGTCACCTAAAATGATAGCACTTTAAAGAAACATTTTTGCCATGTTGGGTTGTGCACTTTTTGTGTAAAAGGCATTTTAGGCAGCAACATTTTTACACCTCTTAGGTCAACATTGTCTGCTTTTGGGGAAGGCTGTGGCACATATGATGAGTTACTGTGACATACCAACTGAAACTCTACCTGGGAAGAATATTCTTAACTGATAGGTGAGCCTATCAAGGGTGGACCAAGGAGAACACAAGATTCCGACAGAGGTTTGCCCACCTCCCATGTGCCCAAATCTTATCGAACCCCACTAAAATACTCTTGCGCAGCCTGAGTCATCACAACGATTGAACATCTAGGTGCGTCAGACTAGTTTTGGTGTTACATACATCACGTTTCATCTACCGTGACATCGTCAGCGTGGCTCGTTTGGACTGTTTTGCAAATCCCACTTTCACGAATGGACATTATTAGTGTGCAACAGTCTTTAGGCAGGTCGGTACTGAGGATATCTCATTTCCCACCTTCACCACATTGCATGCATCCCCCACCCCACTTTTATTTTCTTATATTAATATTCTTTTTTGCGTAATACATGGAATGCTTATTTTTCTTCATAATCCAGCTGGTACTTCTTGTACCTTTGATTTGTCTGAAGTAGACACAATAATTTTGGCCTTCGTTTAATAAGTAAGAAATATAATCATAAAGCATTCATCTACATGCAGTTCTTTACCTTTTCCCTCTTATTTTATATTTCATAGTGGTGTATCGCTTTTAGAGTTCCAGTTCCCGGACTCCACAACTCTCAGAAATGTTTACACTCCCGATGCAGGACTTCAAAAATGTTGTAGGGCGTTAGGACTGCAGCTGTTTTTCCTCTTTTCAACAACAAAATCCTTCTTGTTTTGGTCATCCAAATCAAAGACTCCTTAGCAGCGGTCATCCTCATCCGTATCAGCAAAAAGCTCACAGCCGGCCACGGAGCTGGATTGGGCCAGGCGGTTTCGGAAATGCCCGTTAGGGACTTGCCAACTGTGTCTGAGAGGAGGAGCAGAGCTGATGGTGTTTGAACGTCCAAAACTTGATGCCACTGCAGCCTCAAAGGTCAGGGTCTCCTCTGTTCCAGCTGAGTCCGGGCTGTTGTAGTCCTCGTGAAGAGGCAGGTAAGGCTCTGAGATGTAGCGATGAGGGGTAGAGCGATGGCTGGAACTTTGCCCTGACAGGGCGGTCTCATTCCACGACTGGTCACCTGACTCTGCTGTATCTTCTGAATCTCTGGTCCTTGGGGTGTTTCCATTTGCTGGAGGAGAGGTGTTTGTGGAGCGGCGCACAAGTGGTGAATACGAGATGTGGGGCCGTGGTTTAGAGGGGGTCTGTGGCAGCTGCCGTCGTCCACGCAGTGGAGTGCTGCTTTCCGAAGTTGAATGGACTGGGCTGTCTGAACTGTTGCCCTACAAAGAGAAATTACAACACACAATGTAAGCATATGGAGTCTGCAAATGAATACTCTGATCTGCATCTGTGGAGTCCATTTGAGTGTTTTCTATCTTATCACTGATGCTTTGGGTGGAGCCATTAGGATTGTGTGTTAGGTTAGGGTTACATTTCCTAATTCACGTCGAAGGGGAATATCAGTCATTTGGGCCTTTGGGCTCATTAAACTCTAACACTTACCAGGACATCTGCACACATTTTAATATGTTGAATCTCTCTTAAGAAATTAGATTTTTATGAGGTTGCCTGAGAATCACACCAGTCATTAATAGTTAGTCAAAATGTAACCAACCCTGGGTGGAAAACCAAATAAAAATGGTGAAAATTAGCAGCAGAGGAGACATCTCTCTATTATAATAAAAAAATTCTGAGATGAGACTTTTTAGCCTGGGAACGAGACGTGACTTTCTCAGAGAGACACTTTCAGGTCCCACGAGATGAGCCTTTGTGCTAAGAGGTTTAACCACGCCGTGGCTGGAAATAAAAGACAAAGAGTAGATGAATGTCGTAAAGAATTCAAAATCATTGGCACGATACACATGCAGAGCAAGTTAGAGATAATGGAAGTACTAAAATTCGAAAGTCTGAAAAAAATGATAGTAAAGATCGCATTAGCGCAATTAAACGGAAATTATTACTCAGTGAAATAACGGAACAGCGAAAAGAGGTTGAATATATTGTTCGGATTTAAACTTTAAGTTGGAGACTTGTAGATCATCTAATCATTGTTGCCATCAGGGAAAACTAGTGTTTCTTCCCAATGAAGAGGCATATCCACGAGATTTGTAAGAGATATGTGACAAAGTCCTAAATATGACAGCTTTAACAGACCTGCCATTGCTTTGTCCTAAACATGATGGCTCCCTGAAACAGCGGGGTCAGTGTAGAAAAAGTGCTGTGTGACCAGAATGTCTGCAAATCCCCTTCAATGAAAGTCTGTAATGTGCACTTTAATCCCGCCGGAATTGTTTGATTTATAATTTTAAACTATGGAGCAGAGGGAGAAATCAAGGAAAAAAGATGTGTCTTTGTCCAAAACATTATGGGGGGGGGGGGGGGGGGGCACTGTATTTAATCTGCAATGTCTCAGTAATCTGGACTCCAAGTTGCTGTAACTCGCATGTATTCTGTAAGACATGAGGAGTATGTGTCAAAATCCTTCTTTCCCAAATTTCACTTTATTAGGGGCCTGCGTTTTCATATTGTACATTCACACATTTTAAGATTGGAAGCCGTCTTTTCTGGCCCAAAACCTCTGCTGTGTAGTGACTTCAAATCTATGAATATTAATACCTGACGTTGTGGGCTGGGAGATCCTCCTTCACTGGGGGATCTGGACTGCTGGCGCTCCCTGGACCGATGAGATCTCTGTGGGCTGCGCTCTTCTGAGTTACAGCGAGACACGTCTGGGGACAGAAGATGCTTCCTTTCTTTAGACCGTCCTCTTTCCCGGTCTCCAGCCTGGTGGTGGTCAGGCTTTAAACCTAAAAATGCCCAAAAAAAAAAAAAAAAAGTAGTAGCCAGTTTAACACACAATCCTCGCCAGAACCATGAATGATGACATCTTGTCCACCCTACACAATCTGCTACACTTTGGTTAACACAAAGATGTTTTTAAATGAGATTTATAGATAAACTTTGTTTGATTGCTTGGTGGTATTGCTTCACATTTTCCTTAAAACTTAAAATTCTGGGATGCAAGTACACCCAACAAACATTAAGAACAATAATGTTCAAACACTATAGCAGTGTTTCTTAAACTATGGGTATGGGAACATAATGATGATAATTCGGTCACACGGATTCATGAATTATAATTGTACTGAAGGAACAAGGGTTGCAAATGGTTTGCGGGAAGTGTTGCGATGAGTCGCAGCTTGCAAGGTTTTTACAAACCCCACAGACAACGATCGGTGGTGAGTCTCCCAGGGGGATCCCCTCCCCACCGGATCACGAATAACACCGATTTGCCAAAGGGGAAGGTTGATGATTATGGGTGATTTTCCCTGGGGAAACCCGGCTGATGACTGACAGTGATTCGCCAAGGGGGACTCACCCCACCAGGGAATGAAGATCAACAGCGATTCTACAAAGGGGCCATCATTCTGGAAGACGACCGTCAGTTTGAGTAGAGTTCTGGTCGTCCCAAACATCTTCAGTTGCAAATTTTTTGAGGCCAACATGCCTCTGGGATACAACCAATGCTTTACAAAATGGCTTGGTATTCCAGTGTGAATCATGGGCCCTTCTATACACAGGTACACAAATGCCTTTCTAAGCGATGTGCAATCAGTTCAATTTGCACATTTAATTTTCTAGAAACATCTCAAGGAGAATGAAAGCAAACAGGAGGCACCTAATTTGGAATTCCAGACAAAGGGTCTTCCTCTTCTTATATAATATTCTACCGTGGCTGTTCGTTTGTCTGTCCAGGATTTTAAATCACCTGTAGCTCGCAAACCGTTTCACCTACTGACCTGAAATTTGGTACACATATACTATGTGACATCTACTATCCGCTTTCAGGGTGATGATTTTTATTACTCTTTTTATTTTTATTTTATTTTATTGTAGAATCAACTCTTGGCAGCACACAGCAGGGCGGCCGTGCGGCGCATGCATACGTGTACCGTTCTCATTCCCTACCACCTTCGCGGTCACTTCCCCTACCTCTTCATATCTTAAATCATTCTTCAGGCAGATTGAAGACTTAACTGCCAGCTTAAGTGAAAAATTAAGAAAACGAACTAAGTAATTGCAACACAAAAACTAACTTAATCAGTTTAACGCGAAAAGATGCCGATGGAAGAAGAGAAGCAGCGGGCCACTAGGGTGGAGAGAAGAAGAGCTGCTCAGGAAGGAACCAACGCATCAACCTCTGAGCAAACAAATGGTAAACGCACAGAGAAAGAGAATGAAAACTAGGAATGCTCAAGTCAAGTGTATTTGTACAGTTTGCGGTTACTGGTACTTATATAAATGAGAGATTTCAGTTTTTGATTTGTCAAAATCTTTATGAAAACACCTTCACTTTGTCATTATGGGTTATTGAGTGGAGACTAATGACCAGACATGTCACATTTTTTTAAAATTTAAAATGAAATGTACAACACAATGGCATGTACAGAAAGTGAAGGGGGTTGGAAGACGCCTGGAATCTCCTGGATCTGCTGGTCATAGATTTTATTATGCAATATCAGCCTATGGACTCTAAAATAGACAGTTCAGGCACCGACTCATGTGATGACCTCCAGAGGCAAGAGTAGGAAATATAGAAATGCTGTTTAAAAACCGGAGACCATTCCACCTCTACAAGATGACGCAGCCCATCCTTTTTCAGCCATTTCAGAAGGTTATGGTGTCGAAGCCTTTGCTTAGTTTGGATTAGATAAACTTTATTAATCGCATGTGGAAGTTCATAGTGAGGGGTTAAGGTTAGGGTTAGTGTTCAAGAGAGACCAGATAAAGTGGAGGGGAGGTGGAAACGCCATTTTGTTTTTTTGGTATGAGATGATCACATGTGATCACTTAACAGTTTTTTCCAGGTTTGTCAGTTTATTTGCTTTTGTGCATAATTTATTCCAGTGGTGTTATTCTTCTACTTTTCCAGGTATTTCACTGCTCTGAAATTTTTGGCAGCCATGTCTTTCATTTTAAAACTGACATGTCAGCAATGATTGAAAGACTTTATTAGAAAGTCGATTTTGAAAGCATGCATGAGCTGAGTTAGAGAATTTTGATTAACTCTTTATTGATTATAATTATGCAAAGCAGACAGGTGGCATGGTGCTGTGAAGACTTGATAAACTTGTTGAGGGTCACACCGAGTCAGGGGTGCGAACTAGACTTGCATTCTCTTGGGTCTTTTAGTCTAAAACTTAGAAATAGGCCACCCTGCTTAAAGCAAAACCGATAAGTCATAATAAGACTTTTCCCATGATGCCCTTTGTGGCAGAGATTCATCATAAGAGTTTCCATTCCCAGTGCTGCACTTTTACTTGAAGTTGTATGAGCCTTTGAGTGCTCTTTCATAAGTTGTTTCCCTTAAGATACTCAACATCTCATTAAGTTTATAGTGATGCTACCTTTTTGGGTAGTGGAAATTGAGATTACACATCTATGGCTGGAATTCCAACAACCTTATCTGTCCTGGCGCTCCATCATAATAATTCAAGCCTCCGTTTAGGAGTAAGATTATTTAAACACAGAAAGAAGATATAGACAGAGAGCAGGCCAGCAGATACCAGGTGCCCGGTAGCTCCTCCGTCGTTGTCTGTAGAACTCGTCTGGGCCAGCCCTCTCCAGGGAGTACTCCTCCAGCCACAGGCCATTGACACGCTGATCCCCAATGGTGGAGAAGGAGCGTTTCATCAGACCGCTGTCTGTGACCACCTGTTAGAAAAATAAATGCTGGTCAGTGGATGCTTCATTTCATTCTATTAGAAGAAGTCTCCTACGGGGGAAATCAGAGGTTTTGCATCAAATTAGAGGGCATTGAAGGAAGTGGGGTCTGTAAGTTGAGGTATCAATAAACAGATAGAGCTGTTTTAAAAGATTGTCTGATCTTCGTCTACACTGGCTACACCTTCCACTGTGACCAGTGGTTTAAGAGAATGTTTGGTCACTGAACATTGACACAAAAGCATGAAGAACAAATAACAAAATCATTTGTGAAGGACCGACAATTGAAGGACAAATAACAAAGTTTTTTGTGGTTACTCAAACATTATTAAATAGCAAATGTGAAGGACTGACAACTGAATACACGTGGAATGAGCTCCAAGACTCACAGAAACAATCCGGTAAGCCACTGGAAACATTGTGCAACTTTCAAGCGACTGTGACATCACTGTAGAAGTGGACTGTAGACCAAAGTGATGTGAACCCCCAACTGATGATGATTGGCTGGATCTAGCTTTTAACTGTAGGTACCCGTCTTAGTATGGTGCCCCAAAGAAGGCGAAATGCTCAGCCTTAAAACCTAAAGCTAAGCATGTTTGTCCAGTAGTTGGATGGGAGGCCATCTAGGAAATGTTTGGGTTTCTGCTGGAAGGGGGGGCGGGGGTGGTTGGGGGGGGGGGGGGGTATGGGGGTCACTTACCCTTTGGTCTCTGTGTGGTTCTCAGTGCTGTAAGATGGCTGAGACATAAAACTGATGTCCTGACTCCTTATGGTCATTAAAAGAGCCTTGGGCATCGATTGTAAACAGCAGGGTGTATCCAATGTCCAGGCTACATTGCTCACCATGGCCCACTCATTCTGGCCCCCTAATCATCCCCGATCTCTAATTGGTAGTCTCTCTCACCTCTTCACCGCCTAAGAGCTAATGTGTGATGAACATACTGGCCCAAAATGGTTGCCATTGCATCATCTAGGTGGATGCTGAACATTGGCGATGGTTGAAATGGCTCCCCACTGTCTCTGTAAAAACATTGAGTAGTTTGAAATGCGCTATATAAACATTCATAATAATGATATTAATAATTCCCTCAGTTCATTCATTTCATCACTAAAATTAAAAATCAAACTTCTCTACATGTCAATGGATTTAGGAATAAAAAGCCACAAAAGCAGGAGATAAACACAAGATTGCTGAAAAATAGCCCACAAATGTTTATTTTAAAATGGTGGATGTTTTCTTCAGAGAGATCTTTACAACAAACGCTAAACAGGCAACCTGAAAAGTGGAGCCATCAGCTGTCGTGTTCTTGGAACATTAGTGTTGGGACAAGTTTTAAACTGTACAGACAGTCATTGCTTAAGTACTCAAGTGAAACATACAACAGTTCTTCTGAAAGCAAATCCTGCTTGCGTGGGGTTTATCTTACAGTTTGATTCTGGGAACACCCTTTATTTTGGCATCACTTTATGTTGTTTTCTGAGCCACCGTACTTGCACTGTAATTAGTCATTTTGTTCTAGTTATTATGTAACTGGAGTCAGTACATAATTAGGTGCGTGTACAGCTGAAGTGAGATGTTTACGTACACTTAGGGTGAATTTTTTTAAATTCACTTTATAACCCCTCCAACATATTCTGTACTAACAAACTATAAATTTGGCATATTGTTTAAGACATCTATTTTGTGCAGGGCAAAATGACATCTTTTATTGGCTAACTAGAAAGATTACAGTCGGCAAGCTTTCGAGGCAACTCGGACCCTTCTTCTGGCAAGATGTAATGATCAATGATTACAAGACCCTAGTAGTGCGGAGTGAAAGTCATTTTTTTGAACAACTAGGGGACTCCACCCTCTGCTTGCTCCGCTCGCCCAGCCCCGGGTTTGGTTAACCGGATATAGAATTTAAAGAGATTGTTTTTTTTTTTCATAGGAATTGTTACATACTCTTTCGATTCTGTGTTGCATCACTTCTCCGTGATCATAAATATACACCTGACTGAATTGTGATTTCTTCGAAAATTAAACTTGTCATAGCTTTAATTGTTGCGGGACCACAGATTCTCATAGCGTATGGTCCATTATTGTGTAAATCTACGTTTTGAGCATTGAATGATGCTTTCATGAAAAGTTTATTGTAGACTCGAATATTTTGCCTGTAGTGTTTGTGGATTTCACTTTCACCAAACAACAAATCTTTTAATTCTCGCAGATAGGCCTCTTCATTGGGAGGCAACACTACTTTTCCCTGATGGCAACACGAATTTGACGATCTACAAGTCTCCGACTTAAACTTTAAAGCCTTACAATATCTACATACTTCTGACATATCACCTATGTCCATACATTCAATCTCTTTTTGCTGTTCCGTTATTTCATCGAGTAATAATTTGCGTTTGTTTGTGCTAATGCGATCTTTACTTTCTTTTTTTGATACTTTCAAATTTTACTACTTTCATATTCTTTAACTTGCTCTGCATGTGTATCGCGCCAACCTTTTTGAACGTCTTTATGAAGTCTTTTATTTCTCACCCCGATTGGACCTACGAGGTTTTCAATTCCTTTTGGTCCAGGCTGATTATTACTTTCCTTATTTTCTGAATTTGCATGTATTGTTCTTTTTTGCCTTCTTTTCTCTCCAACGCTTTCGTGTTTGTTTTCGATGCGTTGTTCTTTCTTCTTCGCTTAGTCATTGACGTGCCATCTAGAACATATAAAATTTTTAAGAGCTGGGAGCACGTGAAGTGTGTCTGCCTAAAGCATTCCAACAACTGTGAGGTTAGATGTCCATGATCTTGTTTTAAATTGTTTGTAAATAGGGCATGACATGCAAAAGTCACCATCTCACGTGTCTTGCTTCCAAAGGTTGTAAAGTCTAGTCTCGCGGGACATCAAAGTGTGTTTCATGTCTCGACCCAAGATTTTTTTATTATAATAGAGAGATGTTCACAGACAGAGTATTTCACTTTGTTTAGACTATATCACAAATCCAGTTGTTAATATTTGGTAGCATTGCCTTTAAATTGTTTAACTTGAGCCAGATGTTTTGGGCTGCCTTTCACAAGCTTCTTGCAATAAGTTGCTGAAATTTTGGCCCATTCTTCCAGACCAGAACTGGTGAGAATGGGACAGGTTTTTTTTTTTTGTTCTTTATTTCGCCTTATACAATTTCTTGTATTAGGAATTTGGTAGTTTTCGCATACCCCTTGGGGTCAGAGCGCAGGGTCAGCCATTGTACAGCGCCCCTGGAGCATTTACAGGTTAAGGACCTTGCTCAAGGGCCCAGCAGAGCAGTGCAGGTTTGTAGGCCTCCTTGCTTGCACACATTTTTTTTCAGTTCTGCCCACAAACTTTCAATCGGATTGAGGTCAGGGCTTTGTGATGGGCACTCCAATACCTTGACCTTGTTGTCCTTAAGCCATTTTAGCCACAACTTTAGAGGTCTGCTTGGGGTAGTTGTCCATTTGGAAGACCCTATTGTGGCTGAGCTTCAACTTCCTTGTTGAGCTCCTGAGATGTTGCTGCAGTATATCTAACATAATTTTCCCTCCACATGATGCCATCTGTTTTGTGAAGTGCATTTGTCCCCCCACCAGCAAAGCATCCCCACATCATGATATTCCCACTGCCATGCTTGATGTTTGGGATGGTGTTCTTTGGCTTGCAAGCCTCACACTTTTTCCTCCAAACACAGCAATGGTCCTGTTTTGTCTTGGTAGACTAATATTTTACTCTCCTTTCCCCTTTTGTATTATTCATATGTAGCCTTTGTCAGAATGCCTCAAATCTCACAGACTTACCACTGTTTATAAGGTATTGTACTTTATAACTTCTCCCCATCTTCCCTTTTACATTTATAACCTCAGGCAATTAGGTGTAGTAAAAGACAAGCAGGAGTTAAGTTACAATTTAAATAATGTATTATTGATAATATTCATAAATAATAACAATATGCAAAGTACATTTGAATATTGGCAACCATACAACCTAATAAATGTTGATGTGTAGTTTCAGGCGGCACACAGACTCGTTAGTTACTTAAAATGTCTCTAGTTACGTCCTCATTTGTGGTCAGCTTTCTTCAGAACAGGCCACATGCCTGTCTCAATATGGCTGCCTAGCTGTGCTCTTCATTGTGTTGTCCTTTTCAGTTTATGGTGTGTGATGGTCTTTCATCAGTTTGGTAAGAGAGAGAGAAATAGGTTGAGGTAAAGCAAGCAAATTTATAGATTTTGTGTCAAATCTCTAGTGTCAATAGGGCGTCATGGTACGTAAGGGTTTGTGATACAAGCCAATTCCAAACAACCATACTTCAGACCAATGGGGAGACAGAATACCTTCACACCTGCCCTCCAAACCATATGTTAAGGTGAAGCTTGGCAGTTAGGCAGCCTTTCTTTCCTGTGGGGGTTGACTGAGAGACTCCAGCAGAGAAATATTGGCCAAACTTGTCTGAGCTGCTTCACCCAACCCTGTCGTAAAATTCACTTTCTTGACTTAGTCCTAGGGATGTAAACGTGAATGCTTATCACTATTGTAACACTAATATTACATTGCTTTGCCTAAGTTACAAATAAAGGCATACAAAATATTTATCAACTTGTATGCAAAATTTCACATCACAACAGGTCCTTATGGCCAGACTGTTCCATCTTGGATTCATCAGGCCAGAGGGCATTCCTCCAGAAGGTAAGATCTTTGTCCCCATGTGCCATTGCAGACTGCAGTTTGGCTTTTTTTTATGATGGCTTTGGAGCGGTGGCGTTTTCCTTGCTGAGCAGCCTTTCAGGTTATATCAATATAGGATTTGTTTTACTGGTGAACATACATACTTATCTACCTATTTCCTCCAGCAAGGTTCTTCACTGTTGTTCTGGGATTGCTTTGCACTTTTCATGCAAATGTACATTCTTCTCTAGGAGACAGAACGCGTCTCCTTCCTAAGAGGCGTGACAGCTGTGCCGTCCCATGGTGTTTATGCTCACATATTATTGTTTGTACAGATAAACACGGAGCCTTTAGGCATTTGGAAATTGTTCCCAAGGATGAAAGCAGCTTTGCTGAGGTCCACAATTTTTATCTTGGCTGATTTTGTTTGATTTTCCCATTATGTTAAGCAAAGATGCAATGAGCTTGATGGCAGGCCTTAACATACAACCACATGTTGAATCCAATTAGGCAAATTGGCCATCAGAAGCTAATTGTCTCATTGCCTAAAGCAGGGGTCCTCAATCACAGTCTTGGAGGGCCGCAGTGGCTGCAGGTTTTTATTCCAACTAGTTTCCTAATTAGAAAGCAGTCCATACTGATAATGAAACTTGGTATTGAACTATTTAGCTTGTTAATGCTTGCATTCATCCAAGAGCAATTTTAATTGCACTGTAGAGTTTCCTTCTATGTTTTGTGGACCAGAATAGATTTAAATGTAATGGTCCTTCCAATTCGCCTTTCATTCATTTTTTTATCACATATACTTCATGGTAAGCACGTTAGCTGGAGAGCTTCTGGTTTATTGGTTATTTGCATCTCGCTATTAAGTAATGTCTGATCAAGAAAACAGGCAACAATTAAAACATTAATACAGCTGCTAAAATCTAAAATAGGCAATTAAGGGTTCTGAATGGTAAGAGGCAAGAGAACTAAAATTAAGCCCAAAAACGTATTGCTTTAGTAGTAAATAAAAGGGTTCTAATTAAGAAATTGGTTAAAGTGAAAACCTGCAGCCATAGCAGACCTACAGGACTGTAATTGAGGGCCTCTGATCTACAAAGTAACGAAACTGTGTCTTTGATGAATAAAGGTACTAACAAGGCGTAGAGTTAAACACCAACTACCATTATCAGCAAAGACTGAGTTCTAATTAGGACACTGGCTGGAATGAAAATCCGGAGCCACTGCGGCCCTCCAAGACCGTGATTGAGGACCCCTAGCCTAAAGGCTTGACATCTTTTTCTGGAATTTTCCAAGCTGTTTAAAGGCACAGTTATCAAAGTGTATGTAAACTTGTGACCCACTGGAATTGTGATAGGGTCAATAAAAGTGAAATACTTTGTCCGTGAACATTGTTGAAAAAATACTTTTGTCCTGTAGATGTCTTAAACGATATGCCGGCTTTATATTAGTCTATGGAGGGGTTATAAAGTGAGTTTTAAATAATTCACCCTATGTCTATGGTAAACTTCTGACTTAAAATCTAACTAGACATTATTACCATATAGTTACCAGTATGGAATATGGAAACATATGGTAACTACCTGGAGTTGTGGTTATTTGGGCTCCTGACATCTGCCCTCTCCTTCTTTGGCCGTCCCAGAACAGCTCCGACATGTGTGGCCCACTGGTGGCTCCTTTCTTGCAGCCCTCATCTGCCTCGTTCACTGCCTTGACATTCATATTTCCAGCTCCTCACTTGCGCTTACAAGCAACACTGCTGACCTTGCTTTCCTACAACTCTGTGAGGCGATCCAAGCCAGGATCCTTAAGAAGACTTGCTACACCTAGACTGCTGGACCTTAGCGGCGGAGAAACATCTCAGAAGTATTTGCCAGTCAGTGCTGTCCATTCACATGCCCTCTTCCACACTCTGCCCTGAGTCCTTTCACGATCGAGAGCTAACCCAATGATTCCGCTGTGTGGTGTCTCTCTTCTCCCACTTAAACCCTCTTTATAATCAGCATTTTAGTTTCTAAAGATTTTGCTTTACATTTTTGTGACATACTGGGAAAATCATTTTTATCACTTTCTAAAAAATCTTCTTATTTAATACGCTACCGTGGCCGTCAGTTTGTCTGTCCAGGATTTTAAATCACCTGTAGCTCGCAAACCGTTTGATCTATTGACCTGAAATTTGGTACACATATACTACGTGACGCCTACTATCCGCTTTCAGGGTGATTATTGACTTCCACATACTACGTGATGCCTACTATCCGCTTTCAGGGTGATTATTGACTTCCAAGGTTATTCCTCTTTTTATTTTTATTTTATTTTATTGTAGAATCAACTTTTGGCAGTGGCCGTGCGGCGCACGCATACGGGCGCCATTCTCATCCCTACCACCTTCGCCGTTACTTCCCCTACCTCTTCATATCTTAAATCATTCTTGAGGCAGATTGAAGACTTATGTGCCAGCTAAATTGAAAAATGAAGGAAAACGTATTAAGTACACAAACCCTTACTTAATCAGTTTTAATGCGAAAAGATGCTGACGAAAGAAGAGAAGAAGCGGGCTGCTAGGGTAGGGAGAAGAAGAGCTGCTCAGGAAACAGCAAACCTCTGAGCAAATGAATGCTAAACATACAGAGAAAAAGGAGGAAAACTAGGAATGTTCAAGTCAAGTGGATTCACTGCATGTTATCGCTATAGCAGTGCACGCGCCGTTACTGGTATTACTATAAGTAGAGTATGTGGGAAATAACTTGGCACACTTTTAATGATTTTGCATTCTGCAGACACAAAATATTAACCACAGACAATGACGACCGCAGCACGCTAGAAGACTGTTGCTTAAATTTGTGCATGCAAGTTGACTTTGTTATAAGAGAACTTTGTTTTTGTTAACTGAAGCTTTACTGTACTTATCTATACTGTTACTCAAGCTGTACAATAACTACACACCAGCCTCGAGTTACAAAATAACTCCTAGATATGCAAGTAGGAGCTAACAATGTCCATTATTGGAATATTACTGTACTTTAAATCGCAAAACACAAATAATGTAAACTAAACATGTTCAACATACTGACCTAATGCTTAAACATCCTACAGTCTTCGATCATGACACAGCACCTCCTAGAGTTAAGGAGGCATAATGCCGACATTAAAGTCCACCATTAACTTATGACTTGTGTGCTGTCTTTGCTGACGGATTGCTCCGAGTGTCAGCTCCTGACATAGGTTGGCTGGGATGCGTACTTTGGATGCTGGGAATTTAGATAAAACAGGCAGCCGCTGATCTGACTTCCTACCTGTAATGGAGCTTATTGTGTGGCTGTGTGCCCCGCTGGTTACATTTGGTGATGCAAAAGTGCAAAACTGTTGAACATGGTGACCATAATGTGCCTCAGCATTCGCCACACTTGACACACTGTATGTTCATTTGCGTCAAAACTTGTTCCCTTCTCTTGTAAGTAGAAAGCGGATGTTGCTAGATAAAAATTAATTAAAATTCAGGTGAAAAGATGCATTTTGGGGTTTTATTTCATCCTGAGACCGGCCTGTACATGATAATAATGCCTAGTTACACTGTAGTTACATACTGTAGGTCATTACTGACTAATCACAGTGTAAGTTCACTGTAATAAGAGACCGTTGGGTGTAAAGTTTTGTCCTTCTTTCCAATCTATGTAGTTCTAAAGTTTAGAAAAATCCACCTCTTTCTGGAAGTTTTATCCCACCACACACACATACAAAAAATGTTATTGCGTATTTTGCAAAAGCATTGCAATATTTTGGAAAAGTATTTCATTATGTCACTATAATTATTGTGTTATTTTGCTAAAGTATTGCAATATTTCACAAAGATATTGCTTGCTTGCTGCTGGTAACATCGTGCAACTGTGTGCTTTTTTCATCTTGTGACAGCTCATTTTGCTGAATGCTATCTGTGTATTTAAAAGTAGGAATTGCAAACAAAAAGTCCCTGACTCACTACTGCCACTGGGATTTTCAAACTTACACTTCCGAAGGTTTAAATTCGCCAGATTCTGGGTAGTTTAAAACCTGTCGGACCTTTGAGATGAGACTCGGGACTTTTTCCCATTGTCAAACCAAGCTGAGGTGTATCCGGTGCAAACCAGATTTTTATCGTCCTAGTGCAAAAAAAAACAATGCCGTCTACAGCCAACCATCATGAGTGGCTGTAAGTTTGCCAAGTGCAGAATTTTTTCCCCCCATGTTTGAATATTTTCTGACAAGTAACCGGTGTTTCTTTAATATGTTGAGGAGCCAAAGACATTTTTACTCATGTCCAATTATATTGGTAATGGTATCGTGTGCAAAAAAAGAAAGAGCAAATGATTGTTTTAAAACATAAAAAAATAGCTGCTGGTGAAATTGGAAAACAACAAATCCCCTGGCCTGAAGAGAAGACGGCGGTGCCATATGCACACCAGCCAATTTCTGATCCACTAGTTTGCAGTGTTAGGAGCAGAACAAAGTCCAAGATGACGCACTAGTGCTGGTGTTAATACATTTGAGGCTTGATGTCTGCTCAGACCTTCCCTTCCCTTCCTTTCCCTCCTGCCATGTTGCTACACTTGCTACGTCTGGGAGGAAATAAAAACAAACCTGGCATGTAAGTTGGCTCCACCTGGTCATTAAGTCTAAGGCTGAACATCCAGAACACGAGTCTAATGTCAACCGTAGCTCTCAGCCACTCTTTGTGAATGCCAATATCATTTACTGGCTACCATTGTGATCTCCGTCTCCACTGATCTCCATCCCTTTTATCCCAAACACATCTCGTTATGAAATGAAATTGTTCAGAATATTGTGAAATGACATTCTGTAAAGTGATGCTGCAGTTTTTAATAGTGTGTAAAATATTAGCGTGGACATGTAAGGTGGGACTGTGGACATCATGGACACTGCCATTTACTGCATTCTGTCCTCAGTTTGGGGTTTGGGGGGTGTCTGCATTAGAAGTTCTGCCCTGACTTCAATTCTTCTGGTAATTTTACTAATGCATAGGGGCTTTATTAAATGCTCTCCTGCCATGCAGATTAAAAATACTGAGGCTTACTTGCGGTTCTACTGTCAGACGCGGCATAGATGAGGCTCGTATTGAAACTGCCCGTCCCGGCACTTCAAGAGGGAAACATTGTCTATTATTAGGGCACAGCGGCCTATTAAAATGCCTTCTCTCTGTCACCTAAACAACAGAGAAAAACAGAGCAGGAGAAAAAACTCGATTGTAACAAGCAGGTTATCACTTTCTTTCCATTGGCAGCTGCATTTTAAAGTTCAAGCCTCTTTTTCACACGGACGTTGATGCTGCATAAGCTCCATGCGTCTTCGCAGGCTGTTGTGTCCTCCATTGCAGCCATTTTGATTTCTTTAAAGCTGAATATATATATATATTTAGTAACCCATTCCTTCCCTTTTGCATGCTACTTGTCCCTGGCCACTCCGATCTGTGCCCAAGTCTCTGTCAGTAGCCCTTACATTTGCCCACCATTTGCCCCTGAATCCTCCTCTCTCTGTCTATTGCTATGTTGACTTGTTCAATTTAACCGACAACGAGAACGTGGAAGCAGTCAGCCACGTCAAACAGCCATCAACCACCAGGCCCTAAAGATCTTGGGAAGTGGGGAAAGACTGTTGCCTGAACACTGTGTGCAAAAAGTATTTAAAAGTGTAATTTCAAAAGACGGGCTGTGTCAGTAATGTGTCAGGTCACTGAAGCCAAAAGACAAAGAAACAAATCAGCAGTCAAAAGAGAGACAGTACCCGTTAAATGAAAAAGAAAACATTATGACAAAAGACATGGATCAAGAGAGCTCTTACGCTGATAAGTTTTACCTTTGAAAAGCACATATATATATATCTACATAGATATAGATATATAAATATAGATATATAGATATATAGATATAGATATTCATTGCATATGTAGTCTGAGTCCCGACCTGATTGTATGGGTGGTTACCTACCAGGTAACGCATGTGGCTGATCTACAGGCTGTCAAATAAAAGAACCACATGCCGTGGCGCAGCGTAAAGGGACTTCGTCTCTGACACTGACGTCCGAGGTTTGATCCCCGCAAGGGAAGCAATAGAGTGTGTATACCTGATGAGCCAAAATAAGGGCGAAACATGTGTCGCATACTCTTTGCATTATTTGACAGTAAACTATGCAATATAGATATATATATATATATATATATATATATATATATATATGTGTGTGTGTGTACTGTATATATAATATATATATTTATATAATATATATCCACACTACTGCATTTTCATCTAAAGTTTTTTTTTTTTTAAATGAAAATGATCTCCATCCACACTGGTGTTTTCACCACGCCAAGATGACTGGAAATGCATATAATGCAGCTGTTCATCTACACCGGGCACGTGCGCATTGGCAGAAACAGAAAGAGGGAGCAGGAAGAGATGGTGGTTCTGCCACCAGCCATTAAATTTATCACTAAACTTTAGTGACTGGTAAACAGTTTTATTATTATTGTTTTTATGAATAAATGATTACACATTATTATTTTTATTATTATTATCTGCGGTGGGCTGTCGCCCTGCCCGAGTTTGTTCCTGCCTTGCGCCCTGTGCTGGCTGGGATTGGCTCCAGCAGACCCCCGTGACCCTGTGTTAGGATATAGCGGGTTGAACAATGTCTGAAATAACTGACTGACTTATTATTATTATTATTATTATTACTAGGGGGGGGGGCCAAGCACCCTGGCGCCTTCAGCGGCCTGGTAGGCCGTCCCACTTGCTAGAATTAATTATTTTTTAATGGAGTCAAAATCATGAAATGAGAACAAATTATTTACTCTCTTACCAACTGGATTATTCCCATTAAATTGAGGTCTACTATGCTCGATGAGTATTTATAAGCGACTAAATAAATGATCTATTTGTTTTAACTGACATTCTTATAGATAAAAAATGACTCATTTAAATAACAGGAAAAATTACTAGAAAACTCCATGACTTTCTTGATATTTTAGTTTATAATTTAAAAACGGAATAAGAATCTGAAAATCTAACATCATCACATTATTTTTTTTTTTTGTAATGACTCACTTAAATAACAGGAAAAATCACGTGAAAACTAAAGTGGTATGCAATGGGTCATCGTAACTCGACCGTCAGCTAACTAATTCACCTAAATACAAACATTGGTGTTATGAATAGATCTTTTTTTTAATAGTTTGTTCCTGTGAAAGAAAGTTTACTCGATCAAAAATAAAAAAGACTACTTTCTGGATATTAAAAACCATGACTTTATTGATATCCATCCATCCATTTTCTAACCCGCTGAATCCGAACACAGGGTCACGGGGGTCTGCTGGAGCCAATCCCAGCCAACACAGGGCACAAGGCAGGAACCAATCCTGGGCAGGGTGCCAACCCACCACAGCTTTATTGATATTTTAGTTTATAATTTAAAAACTGAACAAGAACCTGAAAATCTAACAACCTCACAAATAAAGTTCGATAAATTCTGAAAAGAATGATACCAAACATATATATGTAGGTTTTAAAATAAGCCCGATTTAAAGCGTGACAAAAAACATGACATAAAATCGTTGCACTTTTAGGCTTAGGATTTTATATATAGAGAGTAGATAATTATTATTATTACTAGGGCACCCCCCCACCCACCCCCCCAACTTGCTTCACTCACCAATCCCCTGGAGCGGGCGCTCGGTGCCCGTTATATCATGGTTGAGCTGTTTGAAGGGCATCGGGGTGCTCCTCCGGTACAGAAAGCGATTGTATTTAAAGAGATGGTACTGTATATAGAAGAGTATGCTGGGTGCTGGTGCAAGATGGTTTGGTCCTTAGTTATTACGGATAGGAAATTAGTTACTTGAGTACTGAATTTCACTACAACTGTCTATTTTAAATACCAATGAATAATAAAACGTCGTAGAAAGTAAAAGGAAAAAAGTAAAATGTAATAAAAATTAAATAAAAAATTAAATTACAGTAACGCCTCGTCAAAAACAATATTATGAATTACTTTATCCTTTAACTTATATTCTATAAATGTTGCTTTTTTGCATTTCTCTTTGCATATTGTTCAGGATATTGTTCTCTTTTTCGTTTATTGGATGATTCTCCTTGTTCTTGATTTTTATTACATGCAGCTCTTTTTTGTTCATTTTCTTTTTTTTCGATATTCATTGTCAGCTCTTGCCGCTCGTTTTCTATTGTAATCTAAAATTCGATGTTCTTGAGCCTATAATTTGCTTTTCTGCCTTGTCATTATAACCGACTGCATTGAAGGGCGAGTTAGCTGCACTGAGAGTGTCACGGGTGGGACAGAGAGAGGAGTAATGATTGGGCGAGTGGTGTGGAGGAGAGTGGTTAAAGCCGAATAAGGCGGACATGACGGAAAACGTTTTTAATAAAATAGGGAGATTTAGTATTATTTTATTAAATTATTTAACAGTTGAACCAAGATGAGCAGAACAGACAATCAATCACACAAATGGTTAATTCTGCTGTCGATGCCCAGGCTGAATCCCCCCATAGCCCTCCCGCCCCCCCCCCGCCCCATCCCTAAGCTCTGCTGGGAATTCCTTCAGCCTCATGGCTTGGTTTGCCCTTCCTAAAATCTGCCCAATCAACGGGACTGACCACAGATGGACTCCAGACATCTCAGTTATGATCAGTAGAATGGGACACACCTGAGACATATTTCAAGTATCATAGCAAAGGGTCCAAATACTTGTGTCTGTGTGATAGGTTATTTTATTTTTAATAAATTTGTAAACATTCGTAAAATCCTGTTTTCACTTTGTCATTCTGGGGTACTGAGTGTTGTATGATGACGGAAAAAATGAATTGAAATCAATTAAGCACAAGTCTGGCGCATAAGACATTTTGAAAAGGTAAAGGGGTCTGAATACGCACTGAAGGCGCTATATAAACTGCGTATGATTTTTTAAATTATATTTTCAAATTTATACATCGGTTTAGCTTTTAGTATTCATCCATATGTATAAAAGTAACGTATTTTAGAAATTCAAAACTAAATGTGCTGTAAGACGTGGCTGATTTTTAAGTTAAAGTGTTGTTAGGTGGATGGATTTTTGCAAAGAATACTGGAATCAAATGATAAAAAGAGTTGCCATCACACCCTACAGTGGGCTCTGAATATTTTTTTAACGTTTTCATATTGGATTGTCCCATCTGGCTTTTCCTTCAGAGCAAACCTTTTTGGCACATCAGCTGAAAAGCCATCAGGTCAATAACAGACATGAAGTTGCCCGTGTTTCTGTTTTAGAGGAGACTCCTGTTGTGAAGTTAATGCTATGCTGCTTATCTCTATGGCCACTTGAATGTGTGAAGTTATACCAAAATTAAAAATGAAGCAGAATGCTACTTTTATTTCATTTATTTTTTTTGCAATGATCCAATGTTGTGTCCATCACTGTCTATTCTGAGGCCTGTGTGTGTTTTCTTTAGGCCCGCTTTAATCCTGTGAGTGCACTACTCAGTTTATAACCACCCATCTTATCCATCTCATCCATCTAATTCTCTGGGTCTTTTTCCACTGGCCTGGTCTTGAGTCACTGGACCTTTGAAGGATCCGTCTCCCTGGATGCTGTCAGACCGCAGGTGACTTCACACATAGCAGCCCATTCTCCATGGTCTGCCTGCACTGCTCATCTTAGGATGCCATTTCTGCAGAGGTGCAGATCTGTTGCCTGACACATCCCTGTCCGGTCCCCTGCTAATGGTGAAGGATCAAACAAGGTGAAGTTCTCACTCTCTTTTTCTCTCTGTAGCCACAATGACATCAGATCACTGCAATCAAAACTGCCATCTCGACTTCTGTGATAAAATCACATTCCATTAGCCTGCATCAGATGTAGCTGCTCTCGCTATATTATAGGGTTGTGCACGCTGCCATTTCCATCTTCTAAGCATTGAAATCCATCCATCCATCCATTTTCCAATCCGCTGAATCCGAACACAGGGTCACGGGGGTCTGCTGGAGCCAATCCCAGCCAACACAGGGCATAAGGCAGGAACCAATCCCGGGCAGGGTGCCAACCTACAGCAGCTAAGCATTGAAATTCACAGTTAATTAGAGAAGAACTGAAAATTCCATTCCCTAAGGCCTGCTATGGTACCTCCTATCAAAGTTATGGTTTATTGTAGTTTTCTAATTTAGGTTTTAGATGCAATGTTACATTTCACTCCTAGATTTACTTCTAAGGGACATTGCTGACTAGCACGGATCATCTCAAGCTGGTGGTTATGGTTTAGTGCTTTTACGTTTACCTTCACATGCTTCATATTTGGATAACACTGTCTACTTCTTCATTCAGTATAAATGTGGAGAGCCCCATCTGCAAAAGCCTGGAGTTCTACTTCTGAGAGATTCAAATCCATATTATAAAAACCCGACCGGAGAACCAGAGACACTTTGCACAACTGGTAACACATACAAAACAAATGAATTGACTTGTTAAGCATGGCCAACGACAAAGCTAGCAGACCTGAAAAGCTGGTCCTGAAGACGCCACATGGTTGATCTCGGACAAGCAAGCACAAACAGTTGAAGCACGGGTGGCCTATCGGTCACCTGGTCACTCTTCTCTTACCATTGGCTGCTGCTCACCAAACTCCGTCCCACACAGGTCTGGCGACTGAGGCTGCATGAACATCTCCTGAGGCGAGATGGGGCTCAAGGCGACAAATCCTCCTCTGCTGCTGCACACACACATACACATAATAAAAAACAGCTGATCAATTCTGCTGAGACTAATTTCCATCACGTCTCATGAAAAAAGAAGACATCCCCCCCGTGTCACCTCTTTATGGCCTTGCGTGTTAGGATTCCTGGATTAAGTGGGCATGGAGGGCTTAGTGCCACTTTGGGAAGATGAGAGTAGCATTGAGGAGAGAAATCTAAAGGATGCAGTTGTATCGTCAAAAACAGACAAATGAAAAGTCAGCATATGGAGCAGACAAAAGAGGAGCTGGAGAAGCAAGCAAAGGTCTGCTTTGTGCTGTGGATTTCATTTTAAATGGATAAAGTTGCCAATCTACACTTGATAACCCATAATGACAAAGTGAGAACATGTTTTTAGAAAGGTTTGCAAATGTATTAAAAATCTAAATCTGAAATCCTTTGCGGTTCATTAAATTGTTCCTGTAGCTTGGTGGGTGTCTTTTGTGATTTTGTTTTTGGTGCTGATTCTGAATTTTCTGTGTTTCATCCTTTTTCTCTGTTTTTTTGACCATTCTTTGGATTCATGTTTTTGGGGAATTGCTTTGGGGTTACCGATTTCAGGCATCTCCTTTTGCCTTTTGTGCTCTTCTGAACTTCACTCTTAACCAAGCATTTTAGTGGGAAAAAAAATCTTTTTATTTGTAAAGACATAGGGGGCTTCACCCTCCCCCCCAAGTGTTACGCACCATTGTGAAGGGAGGGGCTGAACACACCCCAAGGAGACACGGCCGCTCTTCTGAAACCCCTCTTAAACGGTGATACCTCCTCTTTGCTCGATCAGCCACTGGCTTGCTTTTGCTGCCGCTCCTCGTGATCTGCACTTCGATCACCTACCCCTAACCCTCACAGCCAGCGCTACATGCGGTTGTGAAAAGGGGGGCTGAATGCATCCTAAGGAGACTCGGTCGCTCCTCCGAAACTCCTCTTAAACGCTGATACAAAGGGAATCTAACAGTTGGTTTTTTTTTTTAACTCGTCTTCGCTCGATCAGCTGCTGGCTTGCTGCTTCTTCCCTGCTGCGTGATCTGCATTTCGTGTGGTGCTTCAAACATTTTAAAGTCACTGCCTTGTCTCACTTCTCCCCCAGATATCCTCAAACACTATTCAATCTCTTTTCGCTGTTCCGTTATTTCACCGAGTAATATTGTCCGTGGGCGGCATGGTGGCGCAGTGGGTAGCGCTGCTGCCTCGCAGTTGGGAGATCTGGGGACCTGGGTTCGCTTCCCGGGTCCTCCCTGCGTGGAGTTTGCATGTTCTCCCCGTGTCTACGTGGGTTTCCTCCGGGCGCTCCGGTTTCCTCCCACAGTCCAAAGGCATGCAGGTTAGGTGGATTGGCGATTCTAAATTGGCCCTAGTGTGTGCTTGGTGTGTGGGTGTGTTTGTGTGTGTCCTGCGGTGGGTTGGCACCCTGCCCAGGATTGGTTCCCTGCCTTGTGCCCTGTGTTGGCTGGGATTGGCTCCAGCAGACCCCCGTGACCCTGTGTTCGGATTCAGCGGGTTGGAAAATGGATGGATGGATGGATATTGTCCGTTTGTTTGCGCTAATGTGAGCTTTACTCTCATTTTCTTGAGACTTTCGAATTTTCCTTCTTCCATTATCTGCATGTGTATCACGGGACTTGCTTCCTAAGTTTGTAAGTATGACGTGACTTGACCGTCTCGCGAGATATGAAAGTGTCTCTCTGTCTCTCAAAGATCTCTCTTCAAAAAGATTTTATATTTGCCCTTTAGTGTCTAGCTGGGTTTTGACAGTTTCAGCCTTTCTAGTGGGCATCTTGACTCATTTTTTGGGACTATTGTGCTTTGGCACTTAGTGTCTGTGTGGAGTGAGGATGCCCTTTTTAAGCATGAGGAGGGTGAGCGCAAACCCTCACAACAAATGGCATGCTAGGATGTCGTCAGACGAAAGGCTTGACCACATGGCCAGCCACAATGCTACCCTTTTGATTTGTGTGGTTGTGTCTCCTCCTGTTACTGTGTTGTGTTATCAAACAGAAAGGTCTACTGACGCACAGGGAGACTCTACCACAAATCTACCAATGACTAACAGTAGCTACTCAGTTGATGTAATTCTTTTAACACAACAGTTGGAACCTTCTGTCTTTGAAAGCGGTTTCAGTCAACTCAAGTCCTTTTTAGGATCCATTGTTTACTTACATGTGTAATGGACAGAAAGCATGGGCTGGCGTACCAGCAGGAATTGAACAGGGATCTTTGCAAAGGGCGGAAGGCCAATACAGTGGAGGGACTGAGGCACGACAACAACATACAAGTACTCTCTCTCTCGATACGCTAGATGGCAGCATTGCTGGATTAGGATTACCACACAGACACCTGCTGGTGCATACTGGGACCTGTAGTCCCATGGGTCAGCCCTATTGGGTTTCATGTGTGCCACCAAGGGGAGCTGCCAGGAGTTGCAGTTCCTACTTTCATGTGGATGCGGTTTCAGCAGGTTATGCCCTAGCACCAGAAGTGCTCCCAGGTTGTAGATAAAAGAAGCAGCTCGACCTCATTCTGGTGAGTTGGAGTTGGGAGTGGAGGACGGATGAAGCTCGCCTAGGAGGAGTGGAGGAGAACATGAGAGAGAGAGAAAGAGGAAGACTTTATTGTATTTAAGAAGAAGTCTGTACTGAAAGGTTCTTGTGAAAATAAGCCTTTTATTTAAACCAGGAGTTGTGTCGGTGAGGTTGTGTTTGGGGCGTTACAGCACCCTCTTCTGGTCACACGTGATATTGTAAAGTGGTATTAAAGACGTATGTCCTGTGTATATTTTCTTACTTGTTTTCTTCTTTTGTGTGTTTCATACGGTTTCCACACTTTCTAAAAAAAGTTTTATGGTTAGTCCCGATTTATCCACGACTGATCGACTGAGCTCAGTTTTTTGATTTGTGTAGTGGTGTTCCATCCTGTCACTGTTGTCATTTTATCAAACAGAAAGGTTTACTAAGGCATTGGGACCTTCTGACGTGGGTCAACGATCTAACAACAACTAACAATAGCACCTCAATCAATGCAGTTCATTTTACACAATAGCTGGAATCTTCTGTCTTTGAAAGCTGTTTCAGAAAACTCAAGCCCTTTTTGGGTTCCATTTTTTACTTACATGTGTAATGCATGGCACAAATTGGCTGGCGTTTCAGCCAGGAAGGATCACTGTTATTTTTTAATACGTTTCACTGTTTCAAACATATTTAAGAAACAAAATTGTGATGTGTGACGATGTGACTAGAAATTTTTTAAAAATGCCACAACTTTTAACACCATTAGCAAAGTCACCGAAAGCCCCTGATTGCCACGTTGTGTGCAGATTTTCTTACTTGTTTTCTGTTTTTGTGTATCTCATATGGTTTCTGCACTTTTTAAAATATGTTTTATGATTAGTCATGTTTTAACCATACCCTGTGCTATTTGTGTAGTGGTTTGGTGCGTTTGATTTTTCGCTCTTTTCCTTCTGTTTTGTTTTCCCCTCATTTGTGCTTTCCAGCTCCTGGAGGTTTGGCCTTAGTTGCATCCTCCAGCTCCTGTCTGTTTTGACTGTAACTCCATTTATTCCTACTATTTGCCTCCTGATTGAACCACAGTTAGCCATCCATGCTCACTGTAATCAAGCTGTGCCTGAACCTTACCTGATAAAATCTTCAGACCCAAACAGTGGCCATCACACTAGAGGTGATCACTCAGCCACACACTGGTGGTCAAAGTGTTATCAATGCTGGCAATAAGATGTAAAGTGGAGGAATGGGAACTGCCTGTTGTACATGTTGAGTATCCCAGGAATTTAATCGTAAATGATCAGTTTGATGTGACAAACGGTGGAGTCACTTGACTCTGTAGGGTCCCTGGGCCAACCTAGCGTGACGTCTAGGAATCCTTAATATCTACCGTTGCATAGGCCAAGCCTTGGTGTTTTCATGTCAACTGTTCAAAATGTCCCAGCTGCAATGCTAATAAATTTAGAAAGCTTGAGTGACAATCTTAATTGAGTCCGTAACACAATTAAAGGAATACTCCACCCAAAAATGGAATTGTCCAATATGTTAACTTAGTCCATGTAGTTTATAGTGATGGCGGAGAAATATTTTCAGTCTAATGTTTTTGTGCAGAATGGTGATAACCTTGTCTCTGATATACAGCTGAGGTCAGAAGTTTACATACACGTGAATTCTTTAAAACTCACTTTATAACCTGTCCACAGATTTTATACAAACTGTAAATTTGCTGTATTGTTTATGACATCTGCTTTGTGCAGAGTAAAAGTAATTTCTTGTAACAATGTTCACAGACAGAATCTTTCACTTTTTATTGACTAAATCGCAATTCTATGATCTATCTATATGTGCTATGGACAACAGCAAACAATATCAATAATCTCACACACATTCCATTTTAATACCAAACGTCAAGTCATCCAGTCATATGCTCGTAACGTTCAAACCCATGGATCTTTTGATAAAATAGATACTGTAGAATAAAACACTAAGGCCTTTGTGTCCAGTCCCTACAGCGTGTGAGCCATACGGACAGAGTTGCCTTCAAAAATGGCACATATTAAACAAGACAGAAAATAATTACAGAGAATATGAGTATAATAAAATGCCGCTGTGTGTCCAGTCCCTTTGAGCAATCCGATTGGTCAGTTTGGCTTTGGTGACATGACAAAAGAAAAAGTGCAGATGCAAGACGCACAAAGAACAGTAAAGGCGTGTGGGCCACACGGTGGGAGTTCCCTTCAAAGACGGCATATAAAAAAACGGACAGGCGGCAAGAAAGGCTCCTTGAAAATAATGACAGTCGAGTCTGAGAAGCAGGCTTCACAGGACTGCGCTTGAGAGAAGAGGCGTTCACACACATAGGAATATGGAGGAAAGGCACTGAAGGTACACATAGGCCAAGATAGAGCAAAGATTTTTAAATGTCGGTAACAGGAACCGTGGCTAGTTTTTACATAAGCCACATTTTGGAAATGCTGTCCTAAATAAAAAAGGAACGCAGCTGAATACTTAAATAGAAGACACGCCTCCTCAGCTCATTCATTGGTCAAGAGCCCAGCGCAGCAACAGTTCTCTCATTGGCTGGCATTCTGTTTCATGTGATTTTTTTAGATTAGATTAGATAAACTTGATTAATGTCAAGGGGAGATTTAGATGCAGACAGCAGTAGAAGCATAAAAAAAAAAAGGATACAGACTCACAGGACAAATAATACATCCAATCAATCAATCAATCAATCAATCAATCAATCAATCAATCAATCAATATATACATTGTGCAGGAATTTCAAAATGAACCTAAAGAGTATGTTGGGAGGAAGCATTGAATTTCCTGATAGCAGTGGGCAGAAAAGACCCCCAGAGGTGCTTCATAGCACCCAGTGGTGGAATGAGCCTGCGGTTAAGAGAGCACCTCCTAGAGGGGATTTTTCATGAGGCATCTAATTTTGCCAACGTCCCTTCTCCCACAAAAGCTTCCAGTGTGTCCAGCGTTTTGTTTGTTCAGGCCCTGTGCATTGTTACTTCTTCTGGAGACCACAGCATAGAACAACACACTGCTACTAATATGGATTGGTAGAACATCTCCAACAGCTTGCTGCATACATCAATAGACCCGCGTCTCCTTAGGAAGTCCAATCTGCTCTGGCCCTTCTTCTTCTTGTCAGACCAGTCCAGTTTTCTGGTACTTGTAGTTCTGAACCACTTCCACATCTTCCCCCAGGATGGTGACTGATTTCAGAGGGTCCTTGGTACGCCAAAAGTCCACCACCAGCTCTTTTGTCTTGCTGATGTTGCGTTTCAGATGGTTCTTCCCCACAACCTTCCTCTACTCTGACTCGTCTCCATTATTAATGCAGCCTATGATGGAGGAGTCATTGGAGAATTTTTGTAGGTCTCAATCACTGGCATTGTTCTGGAAATCTGCTGTTTAGAGGATGATCAGGAAGGGAGATAAGACAGTTTCCTGAGGTGCTCCAGGATTTTCATACTGACATTTCTGACCCAAAAGAAAAAGTGCACTGAGAAAGAAAAGTGATTGAAAACATCAAAAAGAGAATCTGCCTTGGACTTGTGTGAATCTGAGATACTTCAACAAGCAGAAGGTCAGGTCACTTGTGCAGTGTCACAGAGCACCATTAAATAATCCTGCAGTACTCCAGTTGTGGGAAATATGAATATAAAACTAACAATGGGAGGCCAATCTGCAATTCAAGTGCTTGTTAGTGTCTGAGTGTGTTGTGTTTTAGTTCATGAGAGTGTTTTCCGGAAGTGTTTCATTTAACCATATTTTAGTTAGAATACACGTGTTTTAAACAGTGTGAGCATACAACTGGATGACTTGATATATGAATTATGCAGCACAAGAAACAAGACTTTTTAATGCTGTGTACTGTTGTCCACAGTGATGTCACCATTAACACCCACTCCAACAGGAGCTTTATCTCCATCCTCAATGACATCAGATTCAACATTTTTCTCATACATTACTACAAACTACATTAATTTATTAATTTTTGGGTGGACTATTCCTTTAAGAGATTTTGAGCATAATGCAGACCTTTTATTAGGCAGCATGGTGGCTCAGTGGGCAGCATCCTTGATTCTAATCACTCATTCTGTCGTTGTCTGTGTAGAGTTACCATAGCATCTTCTAAGTCTGCTTTATCCAGAGCAGGGTCATGGGGCGGGCTGGAGTCTATCCCAGCAAGCATAGGACTCAAGGATTCCCTCAGGATCAATAAAGTATCAATCTATCAATCAAGCCCTGGACAGGTTTCAAGGTCCCATTACAGGGTGAACAACCTCACACACTCATGCACCAGACCCAGTTTAGTGTCACCAATCCTCCTAACATCCATGTCTTTGGACTGTGGGAGGAACCCCATGCAGACATTGGGGAGAACATGCAGAGAGGACCTGGATGCAAACCCTGGTCTCCTTACAATGCTACCACAGTTCCACTATGTTGACTTTTTACCTTCTCCCCATGTCTGTATGCATATTATTCAGGGTGCTCCAGTTGTCCTCTCAGATCCCCAAAGATGTGCTGGTTAAGGTGATTGATGATGCTGACTTGTTAAGTATAGTTGTATTTGTGGCCGTGTGTCCTCGCCCTTTGAGTGATCGTTGCCCTGAAGGGGTCTGTTTCCTGCCTTGTGCGGTTTGTGAATGTATGTACAGTATGTATTATTTCCATAACATTCTTAAACAATTGAGTGTAGTTCAGGGTTGTAGGGTTCTGAGTCTATCCCGTACAGCATCGCATGCAAAGCTAGGTTCAGGCCAGTAGGGGGCACAAGACCCACTTAAGTGTGCATGTAGATTATGGAATTGCCAGCCAGTCTGGTATATATTTGAGGATGTAGGAGGAAAATCAAAGTACCTGAGGGTCAAAAACCCACACAAACAACTCTAGAGGTAGCACTACCACTCTGCCCTCTGGCCACCACATTAAAAACTGAAAGAACTCTAAAGTAAGCCAATGAAAACATTCTAATGAAGATTTTTGGCAAAATAAACAGAAGTGTGAACGATAAATTCTGGTAAAATGTCAAGCAGCATTTGTAAAACTGAACTCTGTCTAAGGAGGTTAAATCAGAAGACCCTAACTTCTGACATTAAGCTGACCGATGTTGCTAGGCCCACCCACGTGGTGTTCGCCCACATTTCCCCATCTATTCAATATGGTGAAAAACACTTACAATCCTGAGCCAGCACTATGAGGCAGGAACGGCAGTGCTTTGGCGCTGGAGAGGATCTCTTGTGGTAGGGAAGATGCATCCATGCGCTGGAACATTGGGGCATGTTTCTGTGAGGGAAGGCAGCAAAAACAAAACAAGAGAAAAAGCCGTTGGTACCTTTTAACCAGTTTCACTTTGTCAATTGACCAATGAAGGGAAGACTCAAAAGGGGCCTTGTGTCCAACCTGCTCCTCCAGCTGCTGCCTTAGCTTTTTGGCTTTGCTCTGCTTGTAGTAGTCCATGATCATCATGGCCGCATAGATTTTGCCAATTGTTAGGTCGCTGGCTGCAAGTAAAACAGGCATGAAAGTGCAGGTTACAAAAAACGTGGATTCTTCACCAATGTTTTCATGTTTCTGACATGCAAAGATACTGAAGCAGTCCTGGCTCTCTGCCTTTGCAGTGGGGTAACAATTGGTTTCACCTGCTTATTAATGAATATGGGGGGGATCAGAAGGTGTTCTGAACTCCTTCAGAATATCTTCTAAAAGATTCTCCCATCTTGGCAGATGGCTTTTGAAGCTCTGTTAGAGTGACCATTGAGTTCTTGGTCACTTCCCTGATCAAGGCACTTCTTGCCCAGTTGAGACCCCCTTCACATTCTCCACACTTTATTGTGTTGTAGCTTTAACTTTAAATGGTTAAATTCTCCTTTTTTACCTTTCAATCTACATTCAATAACCCGTAAAGGCAAAGTGAAAAGATGTCTTAAGGGGGTTTTAGAAATGTATTAAAAATTTTGAAATTGAAACCTCTCATTCCCAGAGAAGTTTTCAGACCCTTATTTCAGTACTTTGTAGAAGCACCTTTGGCAGCTTTGAATTTTCTTGGGTGAGTCTTCACAAGCTTGCCTAACCTGTACTTGGGCAGTTATCCCATTCTTCCTGGCAGCTCCTATCAAGTTCCATTAGATTGGATGGGAAGTGTCTGTTAATTGCCATGTTCAGGTCTCCCCACAGATGTTCTATGGGGTTTAAGCCAGGCCCTCTGAAGTACACTTGGAGACTTGTCCTGAAGCCATTCTAGTGTTGTCTTGGCTTTATGCTTCCTGTTATTGTTGAGCTGAAAGTTGAACCGTTGCGCCAGTCTGAGGTGCTGTACAGTCTGCAGCAGGTTTTCTTCAACGACCTCTCTGTATTTGGCTACATTCATCCTTCCCATAGCATGATGCTACCATCACCAATCCTTTCAGCAGGGAGAAGTAGGGCATTAGGTAGGGGATGATTCCTTGTCTTAAACAGAGTACTTGGAGTTCTGCCCAGAGATTTGAATTTTTGTCTCATCACACCAGGGTGTCATTTTTTTCTCCTTCCCTCAGAGTCATTTAAATTACTCAGTTTGGGCAAGACAGGCAATTCTAAGATGAGTCCTGGTGGTTCCAAACTCCTTCCATTTTATAATTCTCAAGGTCACTGTGGTCCTTGAAACATTCAAAGCTTTAGAAATGTGTTGATCTGCTTGCTGTGATCTGTAACTCACCACAGTTTGATCATGGAGGTCTACAGAGAGTTCCTTGGACTTCATGCCTTGGTTTTTGTCCTGACATGCAATGTGAATTTATGGGATCTTCTATACACAGGTACCTCTGTGCTTTTCTACTGTACTGTCCTATTAATTCTGTGTGCTGCAGGTGGACTCCAATCCACTTCTAGAAGCAACTCAAGGTGAATTAAAGCAGAAAGGAGGCACTTGAGCACAATTTGGAGTGCCACAGCGAAGGACGTAAATACTTCTGGGAAGGGGAAATTTCAGTTTTTGATTTTTAATAAATAAGGCAAATCTTTCTGAAAATGTATTGGGTGTAAGTTGATGAGCAAAAATTGCAAACTTATGTATTTAAAATTAAATCAACAACACAATAAAGTGTGCAGAAAGTGAAGGGATCTGAATACTTTCTGAATCATTCTGAATCATGAAGCAAAATTTCAATTGGACAAATAGTGAACTTTGTGAGCTAGAATGTCAAGGGTCTTAATCATGAATTAAAGAGAAATAAAGTACTCTTGCACTTAAGAAGTCTAAATGCCAAGATAGTATTTTCACAGTAGACCCACTTACTAAGTAAGGACCAGTTTTGGTTGCAAAGAGAGTGGTCTGGCCAAATTTTTCAATCCAGCTATATAAAGAAAAGCAGGGGTATGGGAATCTTAATACACAGAAGTATGTGAATTTCCCATTGGGATTAATAAAGTATCTATCTATCTATCTATCTATCTATCTATCTATCTATCTATCTATCTATCTATCTATCTATCTATCTATCTATCTATCTATCTATCTATCTATCTATCTATCTATCTATCTATCTATCTATCTATCTATCTATCTATCTATCTATCTATCTATCTATCTATTTCATTTGTAATGCGAGATGCAATATCAGATTCTGAAGGGCGATATGTCAGGGTGACGGCAATCTATCCAATACTAAAATGATTTTGATTAATATCTATGCACCTAATGTGGATGATAGAGCTTTCTTCCAAAATGTATTTGCAACTATCCCTAATGTGAACACTCACAATATTTATAATGGCCAGAGACCATAATTGTGTTTTAATTCCGGACATGGATAGATCCTCAGTTACAACAGTGAAATCATCTAATACTGCAAAAATAATTACACAGTTTGTAATGGATCATAACTTATCAGATCCATGGAGGTTTTTAAATCCTAACCCAAGAGCATACTCCTTTTACTCCTCCATGCATCATTGTTACTCAGGATATTGATTATTTTGTCATAGACAATAATTTTTTGCCCACTATCAAATCTTGTAAGTATGCTATTGTTATCTCTGACCATGCCCTACACACTCGTTTCATAGCTGGCGTCTTAACCCCCTGTCATTAGTGGATGAAAACTGTACAGAATTCATATCCAAGCAAATTGATTGTTTTCTAGAGACAAAGGCATTCTCAGAGGTCTCAGCGGGTACACTCTGGGAAACTCTGAATGCATTTTTAAGAAGACAGATTATTTCATATGTATCTCACAAAAATAAATTGGAAACCAAGAAGGCGTCTGAGTTAATTAGCAGATTAGATTACCAGAATAGATCTAGAATATGTCAGGTCTCCAAATAAGGCACTTTATAAGAAAAGACAGGTTTGGAATCACAATTTAACCTCTTGATTACTACAGAAATGGAGCAGCTTATCTGTAAATCGTGACATCATTATTATGAACACGGAACAGTAAGATCTAAGCCCAACAAATCCACAAGCACAAAGTAAGTAATGCAATAACAGCAATTAACAACACAGACTAAGATAAAAAAAAAAAAACATAAAACCCATAAAAAAACACAAAAATATAACCTACACATTCAGAGAGTACTATAAGTCCTTATATTCTACTCAGTTTAAAGAAGATAAGACACTAATGTGTTTCTTGCTTCATTACAGATACCACAGATTGATACTGTTAGTTACTATAGAACTGGAAACATCTCTGACACTTTCAGGATTTCTAGATGCTATAAACTCACTTCAAAGTGGGAAAGTAGCCGGCCCTGATGGGCTACCCAGTGGATTGTTAGAAAAAAATTTTTTAAATAAGTTAGCTCCACTATTAATCGCAACGTTTATAGAAGGTAAAGATAACAAAATTCTACCTCAGACCTTTCGCCAAGTGGATAATTACCCTCTTTCCTAAGAAAAATAAGGAGTTACTGCAATGTACATTACAGACCAATCTCTTTTCTGAATAATGACGTAAAGATACTCTCCAAAGTTCTAGCCTGAAGGACTGAGAAAGTCCTTTCTTCGATAATATCACAAGACAATATCATAAGACAAAACTGTATTTATTAAAGGCAGACACTTAACTTCTAACCTTCAGTGTTCGTTTAAATTAATATGTTCACCCATAAGTCTAAAATCCCAGAGATCTTATTATCTTTAGATGCAGAAAAAGCTTTTGATATGATTGAATGGAACTACTTGTTCACCACATTGGACAAATTTGGGTTCGGCCCAAACATATGTGCATGAAACAACCTACTTTATACTAGTCCAGATACCTCAGTTTGTGTTAACAACATTATTACAGACTACTTCAGATGCCCCTTATCACCTTTGCTCTTTGCAGTCACCATTGAACCACTGGCTGTATACTTTGGAAATACATCAGAGATAAAGGGGATTCTCAGAGCAGGACTTGAACAGAAAATGTCACTATATGCAGATGATATGGTACTGTATATATCTGACCCATTAAATTCTTTTCCAGCATCGTTAAAGTGTTGGCAGATTTTCAAAAGATATCTGCACTCGAAATCAATTTGAATAAAAGTGTGCTCCTTCCAGTGAATTCACTAGCTCACAATGTCAGACTGGACAAGCCTCTCTTCCTGTTTCAGAGCATCCCATTTACATTAACAAATCATTTTTTTAAAAATTAGACTCAATCATAACTTCATTTATTTGGAATTTAAAACGTATATATATATATGGGGGGGGGGGGGCTGTGTAGAAAAAGTGTTGTGTGACTGTAATATGTGCAAATCTCCTTCAATGAAAGTCTGCAATGTGCACTTCAATCACAACGTCTGAATCGTTTGTCATTTTAAACCGTTGAGGAGAGGGGGAAATCAGGGAGAAATGCATCTTCGTCCCAAACATTATGGAGCACACAGTAGATAATCACACAATAGCACATTCATCAAATTTCTCCTTTTATTTCAGTTTCATCTCCTATTTTAAAGCTGATAACGGATGAATGTTGGACATGAACATCACATAACATTGACAGAAAACAGGAGGAGTGAGGAGCAAATTGGAGTGCAAAAGGAGCACCTGAGGTTGTAAGTCTCACTAAATCCTGACAGCATCGGCCACAAGGCTAGAGCCAATGCTGGACACTTACGCACACTGCCATACTCATCAATTTAGATTTGCCAGTTTAACTTGGACCTGTTCGGGATTTTGGATGATAAGTAGAGTATCAGAAAGAAAAGACAAGGGAGTTACTGGGAAAACTCCACATAGGCAGTGTCTGGGCTGATATTTGAACCCAGGTATCTGGAGCTGTGAGACATTAGTGCTAATCAATGTGCCACCTTGATTGAACATTAGTAGCATGTCCATGTAAATCTTAGAAGCAAGTACAAGACCACATTTCCGGGGAAAAGTAAAGTACAAACAGTGCTCACTAAGCAACAGAGAACACCACGTCAGGCTGAATTTTCCATTTTATGTTCTCTGCTATGGAGAACAAACATTTTGAAATTGCTCAGAAAAAAATAAATAAACAGTTACCTTTGTGAATCGGAACAAGCAGGTCCAGTGACTTCTGTGACAGATGGGGCCAAATCAAGCTGATTTCTTTTTGCAGTTCGGCATCAAACTGCTGTCTGTCCTCACCACCTGAAGAGTGAGATCAGAAATGGAGGTGGTCAGTAACCGAATCTTGAGGTAATAATTCACCAGCAATCACAGATCTTGGCTTCACTACATGGAGAAGTGCCTTGACCATAGGTTAGTTTGGATTGTTAGTTTTCTTTCAGGCGTTCATCATGTACAGTGCCTTCAGAATGTCTTTAGACCCTTCACTATCTACACATTTTGTTTTGTTGCAGCCTTGAGTTAAAATCATTTCAATTAATTTTTCCCTTCGTCAAACAAAAGTCAATACTCCAGAATGACAAAGTGAAAACAGGAATTTAAGAATTTTCCAAATTTATTAAAAAGAAAAACCTAAAATCTCACACTGACACGAGCATTCAGACACTTTGCTATGAAATCTGGCTCAGGTTCATCCCAGTTTATTGATCATCGTTGATGTGTGGAGTCCACCTGTGGTCAATTCAGTTGATTGGACTGATTAGGAAAGGCACACACCTCTCTAAAGAAGGTCCCACAATTGGTAAAAATCAAGCCAAGAGGTTGAAGGAATTGCTTAGAGACAGGATTGTGTTGAGGAGCAAATTTAGGAAAGGGTACAAAACTACATCAGCCAAGTTGAAGGATCCCAAGAGCAGAGAGGCCTCCTTAATTCTTAAATAGCAGAAGTTTGGAACAGCCACAACTCTTCATAGAGCTGGCTGTCTGCCCATACTGAGTAGTCAGTGGAGAAGGACCTTGGTAAGAGTGGAGGCCAAGAATATGATGTGGAAATGGGGAGAAACTTCCAGGAGGGCAACCACCACTGCAAATACTCAATTAATATGAGCTTTATAGCAGAGTGGGCAGGCAACACATGAAACCTTACTTGTTATTTGCAAAATGGCGCCTAAATGATTCTCAGACTATGAGAAAACAAGATTCTATGGTCTGATGAAACCAAGATTGAACTGTCCTCAGTTCTAGGCATCGCATCTTGGGGAAACCAGATGCCTCTCATCATCTATGTAATACCATTCCAACGATGAAGCATGGCAATAGCAGCATCAGGGACTGTGAGACTAGTCAAGGTTAAGGGAAAGAAGAACAGAGCACATCACCTCTGTAGTACCATTCCAACAGTGAAGCATGGTGGTGACAGCAAACAAGATTCTCTGGTCTGATGAAAGCAGGATTTAAGAGTTTGGCTTCAATTCAAACATTATGTCTAGAGAAAACGGGCCCCGCTCAACACCTCTGCAGTGCCATTCCAATGGTGAAGCATGGTGCTGGCAGCGAAGAATTCCCAGACTGTGGGTTTCATCAGACCGGAGAATATTGAAGTGTTTGGCCTCAATTCTAAGCGGCCTGTCTAGAAGAAACCAGGCCACCGCTCATCACCTCTGTTATACCATTCCAATAGTGAAGCATGGTGGTGGCAGCATCAAGGACTGGAGGACTAGTCCGGGAAAAGAGAAAGCTAAATGGAACAAATTACAGAGGTATCCTTAATGAAGACCTGCACAGGCCAATCTGGACTTAAAACTGGGCATAATGCAGAGGGTTCACATTCCAACAGGACAAAGCAAAAACATCACAGAAGGTGCTTAGGGTCAACTCTGAATGCCCTTGATTGGCCAAGCCAGGTCCCAGACTTGAACATACTAGAACTTTGCTGGAAAGAGTTGAAAATAGCTGTCCACCAATAACCTTCATCCCACCTGACAGAGCTTGAGAGGATCTGAAGAGAAGTATGACAGAAAAACCCCCAAATCAAAGTGTGTGAACCTCATCAGGTCAGGCCCAAGGCCCAGCTGGATGGGCTGCCAAAAATTGCTAAAAATCCAGTTTTTGCTTTATCATTTTGGGGTATGGAGTCTTGTTTGATGAGGGTCAAAATGACTGACTTTAGCTCAAGACTGCAGTTTTACAAAATGTGAACGGTGAAAGCATCTGAATACTTTCTGAAGGCTCTGCATTTTCAACATAGAAACAAATCTGCAGTGTTTGCAACTCACAGTTAATGGAGGCTCGGCAGACGGGTCTTGCCACCCACCCACCTTCCTCCGTAATGCCCATGGAGATTACTGGTGAGTTGTATCCTCAGCAGGGCAAACACTTCAGCAACACATTATGATTTCTCCTCACCTTTTGCAATTTTGATGTCAAGGGCTGTTCTTATTAGCGCCATGAGTGTGGAGGTGAAGTGCACCGACATTTCTTCATCGACAGGCATGTTCATCAGCACCAACCTCTGTGAAAAGCAACAGGCAAGAGGCATGAGGTTACCATAATCCGACAACAACTGACATGGGCGGCTCGAAGTGAGCTGTGCTGACCCGTGGCGTGCACTACTAGTCTCATTCCTACTTATTGTAAAAAAAAACATAGCCTTCTCCCTTGGTCAATTTAGGCATTGAAGGAGATGCTAGCTAAGCTGAAGGAAGCCCTGAGACAAGATGTGGGCAGTGTGGGACACGTCTCAGGGGGCACTGCAGCAAATTTAATACTGGTTTCTGAATTAACAGAAAATGACAGCACAAGTAGTTTGGCTTACTAGAGAAGTTTGAAAGGATGTCACCCTGGACCAAGCTTAATTCCTTGCAGAAGTCCATGAAAAAGTTAAAGGTTATTTGGTTGTCAAGTATTATGTTTGATTTGACCCTTTGTGTGGGCCTTGCCAATCCTGGCATGGCATGACTGGACTCAAATATTGCTCCTTCATCAAACTGTTGCAGCAAGTGTCCAAAACTAAAGTAGACTGGCATGCCATCTGAGAAGAAACCTTTACAGTAAGGTACCTGGAAGTAAATTGATAGGAAGATCATCAAGATGGCAGAACGTGAATCTACAAGCATGTTCTTTTGTGAAGAAGAGTGCCATCTGAGAATGGATTTCAACATAGGTGCCTTGTCTGGGTGGGACAAGAGCCCCATTATGTTTGAATGCCCAGTCAGCATTAATATTAAAGACCCTCTTTGGATGGTTTGCTGTTCCAACTGATTGAGGCCATCAAGGTCAAAATGTTCTTGTGCTAAAATTTGAATTCTGGAAAGCTGAGGATATCAGAGGTTCTCTGACAAGGAAGCACATGGTCTCCCAAAAATAAATCCCAAAATGATGACACTTTGAGACGGGAGAAATGCTAGTGTTGTTTGTTATCTGCTGGTGGTGCTGTGTGCCAGCTCGTTATAAAGATTGAGGTGAAGAAAATACAGATGTGATGAGTTAAATGAAGGTTACGTTGGTTGAAAAGTAAAGATGATAGGAAAGATCTAACAGCGTTTCCAGATTTTGGTCATGTTTATCACACATTTTTCATCCCAGTCACAAGAAATTAATAACCCTGGCGCTCACATTGCAGTCCCCTTCGTGTAACTGGCAGTAGAACTTCCATACTGTGGCATCTTCACCCCGTGACAGGAATGAGCATTGACAGGCTAAGCATACTGTATGTGTCACATGGCTCATCTGTGTGATTAGCCTGCCACGTTGGAGCGTCTGCACCTTCTCTTGGGGGTTTGAGTGTCTCCACGCTCTGCATGAACAGGGACGTCAGATCTTGCATGCCGGAGACAGACTAAGTGGCAGCTCCTCACACTGCCAGAGCCTGCGCCTCTCCCTCTCTTAGATGGAGTGATATGCCTCTCCTCATTTTCCCTGTTACCAGGAGACCTGTACAGATAACTGCAGATGGGTCCTGAACAAACATTTTCCTTCCTTGGGGAAATCATAATGAATTTGGCATTGACTGACGTGCCTCGCAGATGGGTCTGGAGGTTGAAGAGAGGGTCATGTAAATCCATATCCAGTAGAAACAAGACCACCAAAGTACGTATAGATTTGACATCTCAGGCCAGGACTCCACAATCCGGCCATTTACTCTGCCTTGCTTGTTATATTTTGATCAGCTGAAGTTGTATTGGGAAAGGAAGAGGAGGAAGAATCCCAAAATAAAGAGGCTTAGCCCACCAGATAGTGCCCTTTTTAGTTGTTATCCTTCTTCCAAATCTACATTGCTTTCACACTTGTCCATCTTTGTAGTCAGCCAGAGCTTAGAGATAGGATTGTGTTGAGGCCCAGATCTGAGAAAAGGCTACAAGATGTTTGATTCATCACTTAACTTTGAGCTACACATTCGGTCCCCTTCCAAAATTTCATTCTGTTATCTCCGTCACGTTGCCCGTCACCGTCCATTTCTGTCATTTAATGATGCTCAAACTCTGGTTCGTTGTTTCATAACGTCTCATCTTAATTACTGTAATTCCCTCTTCATTGGTCTCCTTGAAAAATCTATACAGAAGCTACAGTACATTCAGAACTCCGCAGCCACACAAAGCGTTCTGCTCACATCTCCCCTGTTCTCTCCCAGCTTCACTGGTTACCAGTTCCATCAAGGATTAAAGTCAAGATTCTGTTTCTCACCTTCAAAGCCCTACATAACCCCCACCCGCCTCACTCAGTTCCTAGCTCCACACACTCCTTGTCATTTCTCAGGTCCTCATGCGGTAATCTCCTTACTGTTCCACGAACCAGATTCTCCACCCTGAGAGGCAGGTCCTTCAGTGCTATAGCCCCTCAACTCTGGAACTCTCTTCCTCAGTTTCTCCGAGATTGCTCCTTTTTCTGCACTTTTAAATCTCAACTGAAAACTTTCCTCTAATATGAACTTTTGTCATCTGTGTCATTTTTTTTTACTCTGTATGTAAAGCGACCTTGGGTTTGTGAAAGGCACTCAATAAATGAAACTTATTATTATTATTATGTCTGCCGTATTGAAGGTTCCCAAGAACACGTTGGCCTCCAGTTTTTTTATATGAAATAAGTTTGGAACAACCAGAAATCTTCATACAGCTGGCCACCTGCCCAAAATGAGCAATCAGTGGGGAGGGACCTTGATAAGAGAGTTGACCAAGACTCCTATGAGGAAATGGAGAGAATCTTCCAGAAACCACCACTGTAATACTTCACTCCATTTAGGCCTTATGTGGGGTGTCCTGCTGACACATGAAAGCCCACTTGGAGTTTGGAAAAAGGCACCAAAAGGGCTCTGAAGATTCTCAGGTCTGATGAAACCAAGATTGAACTGTGTGTCCTTAATTCTAAGCGTCACATCTGGAGGAAATCAGGCACTGCATCTGTGCAATACCGTTCCAGCGATAAAGCAAGGTGTCCCAATATTCTGAACTTGACGGGCTCTGCCCTTTGGTTCCTCTTCCATTGTTGTTTGTTGTTGTGCAACATGAATTATGTGACAATCACAGGATGAGGGGCACAGAGAAATGCAAATGGAAGATTTTGGATGGTGGCGAATGGTGCCTTTGTGACAGGCGCGATCCTGGCCTGTCTTTGCATTTTTATTTCTTTTTTTTTTTTTGTCACTTTGATTTTTGACTACAATTTTTGGATCACAAATTTTTTAGTGCTTTTTTTTTCTTGTTTTGTTAAGTGCGCACAGTCCTCTAAAAGCACTTTTGAATTTTAGGATTCTGTTGTTGTACCATTCTGGCTGTCTTTCTTTGTATTGTTCTTGTATAATACATTTTTTTGTTTTTGTTTTTGTTTTATCTCAACCTGTGCTACGTTTTAATTAGGGTCTGTTGTGCTATGAAAGTCGCATAATATGCTTGTGCTTCGAGTTTAAACAAATACTTGTGAGCAGTGGTTCTGTGGCCTTGTGTTGGTGTAGCCCTTTGAGATGTTGTGGAACAAATGTCACATAAAATAAAATTTATTTTGTACTTGTCTGAATGATCTTTGCATGAGCCCCACCAAAACCTGCGGTGGGATCAGCAGCTTGAAAATGAAGCTGGTATAGAGATAAAAGTTGCAGGAAAATGAGAAATCTTTCAAACAAGGGGAGACTCAGATACACTTCCCTTACTGGCTACCTAAATGCGCCTGCCTCTTCTGGTCTCTTCTTAGAAGATGGCAGGGTGACCTTCTTTATATTGTGGCAGGTGGCTGGGGATAATACCCAGCCAGGACACCTGGAAGGGTCACGAGCGGGACAATACCTCCCCTGGGCCACGAGAGGGCAGCCGCCCTGGTCTGCATGGGGGCCATGGGAACAGAGCTGGGAAGCTTATCCCTGTTGGGGCCCGTGGCCACCGCCAGGTGGTGCCAGGAGGATTAAGGTTCCCTGGAATACAGCACTTCTGCCACAACCGGAAGTAATTCCAGGAACACCCGGAGTGCTTCCAGGTGCTTCTACGGCACTTGCGCCACACCAGAAGGTGCCGTCAGAAGACTATCAGGAAGCACCTGGAGCACATCTGGGGCATTATAAAGGGGGCTGCCTCACTCCAGAGTCGGGAGGAAGGAGACGGAGCGTGTGTGGAGGAGTAAAGACGGCAGAAAGAGAAGAAGAGGAGTGAAGAAAGAAGGGTCTGAGTTTGGGCTGATTAGAGCACTGTGTCGTGTGCAAGAATAAGAGAAGGCAATAAATAGTGTGTGTTTTGGACATTTGGTGTCTGTCTGTCTGTGTACGGAGTGCTGTCTTCCACAGTATATAGTGGATTTATAAAGCCTTCATTTTCTTCACACTTTACCGTGTTCCAGATTTAACTTTACTAATTTTGTATCCCTATCAATCTACACTCAATAACCATAATGACAAACTGAAGACATGTTTGGTGAAAGGGTTTCTTAAAAATCAAAAACTGAAATCTCTTCGAAGTAGTCAGACCCTTTTCTGTGCTCAGACTCTGTGTGCTCAGGTGCCTCCTGTTTGCTTTCATTATCTTTGAGATGTGTCAAGAACCTGATTGGAGTCCACTTGTGGCATATTGAATTGACTGGCAATCACTAAGAAAGGCACACGTGTGCCTGTGTATAGAAGGTCCCACAATTCACACTGCATGTCAGGACAAAAACCAAGCCATGAACTCCCTGGAAGTCTCTGTGGACCTCCACATTCAAACTTTGGAGAGGCAGAGGTCAGGGCCAGGATATCAAACTATTTGTAAAGCTTTGAGTGTACCATTGTGAAGAGGAAGAAGATTAGAGTCAACCGTCTGGCCAAACTGAGTAACCGAGCAAGAAGAGCCTTGGTCTTGGAGGTGACCAAGAACCCAATGGTCACTCTAACAGAGCATCAGAAGCCATCTGTTGGGAAAGCCTATAGGAAGGATGACCAACTCAGCAGCAGTCCATCAATCAGGCGGAAGCCACTCTTGAGTAAAACACATATGACAGCCTGCTTGGAGTTTGCCAAATGGCATTTAAAGGACTCTGAGAGCATGGGGAAAAAGTTCCTCTGGTGTGATGAGACATTCTTTGGGCAGAATTCCAAGCACTATGTCTGGCGAAGACCTGTTTATCACCTGCCTAATATCATCCAAGCTGTGAAACATGGGGGTTGCAGCATCATGCTATGATGATGCAGGGTCTAAAAGGATGAATGCAGCCAAAACCAGAGGGGTCCTTGAAGAAAACCTGCTTCAGAGTGCTTACCAAAGCAGACTGGAGCGATGGTTCACCTATTAGCAGGAGAATGATCCAAAGCGTACAGCCAAGACAATGGTGGAGTGGCTTCATGACAAGTCTCTCAGTGTCATTGACTCGCCCAGGCTTAATCCCCATAGAACTTCAGAGTCCTGAAGGTGGCAGTTCACAGTCACTTCCCATCCATCTGCCAAGAACGGCAGGGCTTCCAAGCTTGAAGAGGCTTACCCAAAGAGGCCTGAAGCTAGAATTGCTATCAGAGAGTCTTCTACAAAGTACTGAATTAAGGTTCTGGATACTTCCATTAATGAAAGATTGCAGTATTCGATTATTAATACATTTGCAAACCTTTCTTGTCACATATTTTTGTGTCATTATGGATTGTTGAGTGAAGATTGTTGGGCAAAAAATGTGCAGGAAGGGAAGGGGTCTGAGTACGTTCTGATTCCACTGTAATGCTTGATCAGTTTGTGTTATGATTGACACTTCTGCATTATTATGTTATCGTTTTTCCAGAATATTATTTTTCCTTTTATGTTTCTTGGGTGCAGAACCTGGTCCTGACATTTATATTTTTTACATTTTGTTGTTTTAAGGTCATTTAAAGATTTTACATTTTCTATCAACAATATTTTGTTGCCTCCATTTTGTGCAGATTACTGTATGGGTTACGTCAGAAGTCACGAGGGTATAAAGGACCAGGGGTCTAAAGGTGTCCAAATTTGTGGATTCTCAAAAGAAAACCAAATTACACATATCTATTGAAGTTCCTCAAGCACTGAATAGTTTTTGGTTATAGACTACTAGTTAGGATTACTTATTAGGCTTAGCTGCTAGGTAGTTCTGATTTCCGGGTTTCAGCTTTGCTTTTTACTCAAGACCCCCATTTATCTCCTGGTCCCATATTTTTTGTTCTTGTGGCATGCTTTTCTCAGAAGCACCAGAGTTTGACCAATGTTCTTGTCGGACTCTCTGCTCAGCTTTTTATTGTCTATTTCAAATGCCTATTCTCTCTATTTGTAGTGAACGTATCAAGACTGGTGTAGTGGGATTAATTTTTTCGATGCTTTTGAAGATTTGTAATGATTTGATCAGACGCCAATGTGTTTTTCTGTTCACATTCAGCTAAAAATATGGAGTTCCAATAACCACCTTACTGCTTCCTTTTCCCATGGGCCTTCATTTTCAATAGAAAAAGGGAAAAAAATTCCTTGTGTACGACAGTTAAGCACGCTCTAATGAGATGGAGACTTTGAACCAATGACGGGATTCCTGACTTTATTCATTTGAGTGTTTTCACTCTTATGCATGAGGCAATTTTCTGTCAATGATTTATTTAACAATATATTGGCAAAAAAATCCACATGTTTGTTATGTTATAAGCATATAACCGGACACCTGATATTTGGATTATGCCACACAAGTAACTTGAGGTTTTCTTTTTTCAATGGATGTTTTGATCTTGTTTGCTGTTCTTCAAACTGAGTTCCCCTTCAGCCCCATTGTAGCTGGAATTATGGAACTTCTGTTCTCCATTAAAACATAAGATTACAATTTTTTTCTCATAGTCATAACTACAAACAAAACAAGATGACTCACAGATAACAAAAAAGATTATTGTTGGGTGGAGTACTCTTTGCATAACCAGAATTTGACACCAAACTCCGAGCATATACATGAGCAGTGTGAACAGAACTTCCCTTCACTTCTGTTCATGATGTGAATGGTCATTCCCAACTCTTGTTGAGGCATTGGACCACATATCACAATTTGGTTTCTATGTGCAGTTGTTATGAGACACATCAGATGCTAAATGTCACCCAGCAGTCTTTGGACTTGCCCCAGTCTTTCTTAGTAGCTGGGAGAGAGGTTGGTCCTTTGAAATTGTGCTGTGCAGACGCCATTTGTAATCAATCAGGATTTTACTGCGGTATGTTGGAGTTAGTTTCAGATTCCATCTTCTATTCGAGTTGCCATTCTTTTATTGTCATTGCTGTACATTCCATAAGTGTTTGGACCCAGTTTAGTATGATGAGCCTCTTTGATCGTCCTGATTTGGGTGGCCTTTCCATAACATTGCATTCCTGACAGTAGAACTCTTAGCACACCAGGCAGGAGATGCTTGCTAAGCTGTAGGACAGCCTTGAGACAAGATGCTACCAGCGTGGGACACATCTCTGGAAATTTAACATTGGTTTCTGAATACGTAGAAAATGGTAACGCAGGTGGCATGGCTCACTGGAGAAGTTTGAAGGGATGTAACCCTGTATGAAGCTTTACTCTGTGGTGATGTCCAGGAGGAAGTCAGAGGTTGTTTGGTTGTCTTGGATTATGTTTGATTTGGCTCTTTGTGTGGGACCATTCCCATCCTGGCATGAGATGACTGGGCCTGCTCTCACTCAAATATTGCTCCACCATCAAACTAACATAGACTGGCATCACATCTGAGAAGAAACCTTTATGGTGAAGTTAAGACACCTGCAACGAAATTGATAAGACGTTTACCAAAATTGTAGGATCTGAACCTACAAGCCTGAGGGTTCTGTTCTGTTGTGAAGAATCCATTTCAAGGGAGGTGCCTTGCCTAGATGGGAATCCCCTACTGGGGATAAGCTTCAATGTCCAGTCACCATTAATTCTGAATACCTTGTTTGGATGTTTTGCTGTTCCAACTGGTTGAGGCCAACAAGGTCAAAATGCTCTTGTGCTAAAATCTGAATGGAGGAATGTTGAGGATATCAGAAGTTCTCTAGCAAAGTAGCACATGGTCTCCAAAAAAGCAAAATTCCAAACTGCTGAAACTGAGCCTGAAGAAAAAATCATGTTGTTATGATGCTGTGTGCCAACTTGTTATGAAGACTGATGTGAAAAAAATACAAATGTAATGAGTTCAATGATCTCTCCTATAAGGCACAGCAAATGTTTCATTAATGTTTCCATTGCTACCAGGACTAAAAGGTGATGGCTACAAAATCACCTAAACACTTCAGAGATTTCTTCTTGTAGTTCAGCCTCTCCTAAGGGGTAGATCTAATGTAATGTTCTGGTTCCCTCTGTTTAGCAGTTTACAGGTAGTCTACTCTGAGCTGCCTGACTCAGTTGAGAGCCAGTGTTAATTGTTCTTGTCCCCACCTCAACACTGGCTGTCCCGTCTTTGGTGACAGGGTCTGTAAATCGCAAATTCTTGCTTACAAGTCTGGAATTTCTAGCATTACTGGAAGATAGCTAGAGACATGTAGAGACTCAAAGTACTTGGGGGAAGGAGAACTGACTTCCTGCAAAATACTGCTTAAGTCTATGATCTCTGCAAATTTGCCAAACATTGAGTAAAAAAAAAAAACCAAAACAGCAGAGCATGGAGCTATGTTATTCTTTCTAAACTTTCATATGAATTCCTTTCTATTCTCACCCTCTCCTTCATGAGAAAACGGGAAAATGAAGAATTTATTTCTACCTTATAAGCCACTTTGGAAGGACATTTCTTTCCGAGGCCTAGCGGCGGAGACATGTGGGTCAGCATCTCATACATGTCAGTGTAATGAATACGGCCGCTTGGGACAGGTCAGGGAGTAATGCAGATGGAAAGGGAGGAGGCAGGCATTCCCAGGGACAGAGGAGAGGTGCACAGACAGACAGACGGAGAGACAGAGAGAGAAAGGGGAGAAACAAAAGAAGTTATTTAATGCAGGTCATAAGGAAGAAAGAAACTCAAGTCTGCTCCTTCTATGCAACGTCAGGGGTGGAGTTGCATAGAAAACCGAAAGGCTTGGGATGCTCAAAGAAATGACTACATTGCTTGCAGGACCGGCTTCTGTGATGCCCCCCCAACCACATGCGTGAAAACCCAGGGGACACACCTCCTTGCATGCACACTTCAAGCCCATGCTGCTGAGGTAAGTGAACAAATAAACCTCAGAGGAATAAACACACACGCCATAGGGTCGGTCGAATTTAAAGAGACATGTTGGGCTTTGCTATTGCTGACCACTTCATAGTGACGAGAAAAAGGGCATGCGACTGATCAGGAGATCCAATAATACATGGAAACCATCCGTGCTATGGAGGAGAAGGTTGACCAAAGTAAATGTTGATAGGCTTACGGTCGCATTAGCACAGAACAAGACTGACGGGAACCACACACTAGTGCCGCAGCATTCATTTCATATAAAAAGGAAAAGCACAAGTCACCACTGACGTTAGCCGGGGAGCAACATTGGATTTCATTTTCCTGCAAATAAACGTAGTGGTGGCCTAAATGGCTGCCCGGCTATTAAGTAGACCTAAATAGATAGGCTTGTAGAGCCTTCAAAAAAAAGTTCAGCCACCTTTTAAGGACACACATGACTGGATCAATTCATCCCAGTATGGCTACCACTGTTATTATGACTCAAAATGCAGAGTGTCTTCGGAAAGGGACAGTCAGATGATCAGCGTTATTAGGAAGTCTTTGTATATCAGAAGACAGAACTTTCAAGGAACATGTGACCACAAAATAGAGCGGTAGTCCATATTAGCATAAGAAGAAGAAAAAGAAGACGGCCTACTAAAAGCACTAATCAGGTAGCGAGTTTGCTCTGTTTGTCCAGAAGAGGTTCATGCTAGCAAGTAAGGTGGTGTGTCATCATGACTGAGGACCAGTGATGTTTCAGTCAAGTAGAAAAGGAGGACAAAATACAACCAGTCCACCAGACTAACAGTGGTTTGAGTCTTACATTGCCTGTGTTGCTACTTATGTTACTACTCATGAAATTAGTGGGCAGACCGTAGTCCTTAAGGTTGAAAAGTTTCAAGGATAATGCAATATCCTAATATTTAGTTAAAATATTTGAATACTTATTTTACTTTCTTTTTAGATACCATATGGATCCAACGTTAGGAAAACATTGTGATCAAAATTTCAGCTTTGAGTTTTTTTTACACATTTTTTTGTATCTGGGACAACAGCTGGATCACTGTTCAAGTCCAGTTCAGGTCTGTGTGTCAGCACGAGAGTTTGTATGCACAGCAACTCAAAAACAATCACTGAATCCCAATACATTTTCATTTTAATACAAAATACAAAAAGGAATAACAAAACAAAAATCATAATCCTGATAGCCAATGCTAATTCAAACCAGACTATCCAAAGAACGCAAAACTTTTACAGAGAAGCAAAAAAGGGGACTAGAAAGTGCAACCGCATCACCCCTGCCCTGACATCATTACACTGGCTTCCAGTTATACATAGAGTCGATTTCAAAATTCCTCCTTCTTACATTTAAAGCCTTAAATGGTAGAAGTCCTGCTTATTTTACAAAGCGAAGCATGCTGTCAACAGACAAAGGAGCAGAGAAATCCGTAAGAAAATTTGGGGGACCAACTGAGTCTACCTGATTAATTCAAAGGAGTCCAAAAAAAATTGAGCTGAAACAAGCACTTGCGGGCATAAAAGCTGCCTGGGTAGCCTACACAGCTTCTGCACGTCCATAGCTCTATCGAGCGGATCACTTTCACGGACATCCGTCATGGAGAAAGTCTGCTTCTCAAATGACACCGCCTAAGGGGTGGGGTTTCATGGGTCATTGTGTGTAGGGTCCAGTTGTCCTCACTGGGCATTTATTCTCGGGACTACTGAGGGGAAAAAGAGACAAGATAGTTAGCAGCATTGCCACCTCTCATTCTAGGGTGGTACTGCAAGCATTATCAGAATCCGTTGCTCAGAGCATTAAGATCACAAGATGCTGGCCTACTTCATTTTCCAAGGATTAATAAAATAACCACCGGAGGTCAGCTTTTTAGGTACATGGGCCTGTGAAATGTATAAGGGATACCCCTTTTTGGTATCCAGCTCTACTGCAAAGCTGGAAATGACCCCTGAGATACTGGGAGCTACTGTAATCAATGGATGGAAAGATTCTGTTGTCAGATTAGACAAGAACTGTGACTGTGTCTGACTGTGTTACAACTCCAGGAATGCTGCTGACTGAATTTTTGATTTAATCTCCTCCTCTGTAAACTGGCCAAAGTTCAACAGTTAATTCAGTGGCAGATAATTTGGGGTAAAATTGATGTTAATCAGTTTTAAACTACTTTGTGTCTTTTTGTAATTGCATTTTCTCTGAAAGCCTGTCAGCGTTCTGCGTCTGCTCTCTTTGAAGAACCCTGCACAAAAATAGAGTGAATTGAATTGAGTTACCAGGCTGTCACTGTTTCTCAAGCCAGCTAAACTGAATTCACGGTTGGAGGGAGCTGGGGCCTATCCTGGCAGCACCTGGCATGAAGCAGGAAACACCGCTAGATGGAGCCCTGTAAGTAACTGAATGGACAAGAAAAGCATAACCGTCAAATGCAAGAAAATTAAAATCTTGAGAGTTCTTCTCTGGGTGTTGATTCTATCCCTAACCCTAATTCTGCTTTCTCTACCATTTCTGCACTGTCTCTTCGGAAGGAGGGTGTCTCTTTAAATTCAGGTCAAGCAATCCAGTCATTACTTTGCTCAGAGCAACAGGCAAATCATTGCTGGCTGAGAATGAGAGCAAGAGAGAGAGAGAGAGAGAGGCTGGGGGTGGGTGTGTGGGGGGATTGAGTTGGAGCCAAACCTTGCACGCCACCCTGTAGGGGCAGTTCTTTCCAAAGCCCAGAGGTGGTGAGATCATTCGCACCACCTTGTACATGTCCTTATAGTGAATCCTTCCACTGGAAAGAGAATACAGGGTGTTAGGAATACACACAGCGCCCTCTTCTGGGCCACACGACAATACGCATGTGCCATCCACTACTTGCCTGTCTCAAGTCCGTCATGACCAGGCCAGTTCCAGAACAAGAAAGAGAGTGTATGGCATGGCATTCCTAACTGGTGTAAATATGGAAAGGGATGACAACAGGAATGTTTAGGCATCTCATTCGAGACTGTCCCTGCCAGTGCCTGACAGTCTCCCAGTTGACTTCCTGGGACACACCAGCCTGCTTTGGGCTCTGCTGCCAGTAACTGGCCAAATAATGGTGCTTTTTATAGTTGATGTTTCCTACCAATGGAATGGCGCATCACACCAGTTAGGAATACAATGCAAGTGCCACCGCCAATAAGCGGCTTCCTGTTCTTTCTTCGTGATGATGACAAAGTAAAATGGAAAGACCACACAATCCACTTGCACAACACACACAAACACACACATTGTTCTAGCTGGAGCCTCATCTGGTCCAGTCCCCCAGAGACATGCAGAATGGAAGAGCAACGCCTCAGGCAGAAACTGGAAGGCTGATGTGCAACCTCAGACGGGGGACACCCGCCTAGAGGGCAATGAGTGAGGCAAATGACGTCTCGAGAACAGTTCATGCCACAGGAAAGGGCAACACGATGACTGACATTCTGCTGGGCTGTTAATCGAATTCTCGAGTACAACTGTTGTGTCACAGAACTACTTCACTGGAAGGGAATAAATGACACAGAAAGCTTTTAACTCTCATTTTTAGCATAAAGTTAGTAAAGGTTTTCATTCAAAGGATGCACCAAATACACTGATCTGTCATATTCAGTGCCCCTCGTAATGTTGGGGACAAAGACACATTTTTCTGCTCCACAGTTTAAAATTACAAATCAAACAATTCAGATGTGATTAAAGAGACTTTCATTTAAGGGGATGTGCAGATATTTTGGTCACACAACACATTTATTACACCGTCCCCCCATTTCAGGGCACTATAATGTTTGTGACATCATACAATGACTGCTTGAAGTCTGCAATTCATAGACGTCACCAGGTGCTGAGGGCCTTCTCTGGTGATTCTCTGCCAAGCTCCTTATGATGGCATCTTCAGCTCCTGCTTGTTTTGGGGGGGGCTTGTCCCTTTAAGTTTTCTCTACAGCATATGGAAGACTTGCGCAGCTGGACTTTAATCATTGGACTGGCTGGGCCTTCCAAGAATTTTCCATTCTTTAGCCTTGATAAGCTCCTATGCTGCCTCAGCAGTATGTTTGGCTCATTATCTTGTTGTCAGATGAAGTGCCATTCACTGAGTTTGGAGGCCTTTACTGGAACTTAAGCAGATCAGATGTTTCTCTACACCTCAGAATTCATCATGCAAATGCCATCAGCAGTTCCATCATAAATGAAGAGAAGTGTGCCAGAACCTGTGGCAGCCATACATGGAAAAGTCATCACACCCCTAGTGCCATGTTTAACAGATGAGGTGGCCTGCTTTGGATCTTGGGCAGTTCCTTGTCGTCTCCACACTTTGCTCTTGCCTCACTCTGATGATGTCTCTTCAGTCCACAAGACCTTTTCTCAGAATTCTGCAGGCTCTTTGAAGTCCTTTTTCGCAAACTGTAATCTGGCTGTCCTGTTTTTGTGGTGGCATCTTGCAGTGCGGCCTCTGTGTTTCTGTTCATGAAGTCTTCTGCTGATAGTCATCTCTAACACACATACATCGGCCACCTGAAGACTGTTTCTGGTCTGTCGATCAGGAGTTTGGGGCTTTTTCTTTACCATAGTTGGGGATTCTTCTGTCCTCAGCAGTGGATGTCTTCCTTGGCCTACCTGTCCCCATGTGATTACTGAGCTCACTAGTATGTTCTTTCTTTTCCATGATATTCTAGATTTCGGTCATCATAAGACCTTATCAATGTCTCTGAGGGTTGTATTCTTGCTCTTCAGCCTCATGATGGCTTCTTGGACTTTCATTGGCACAGCTTGTGTCCTCATGTTGAACAATGGCAACTACAGACTCCAAAGGGTAGAAGCAAGCAGAGGTATCTTATGAAGCCGTGAATCCCACCTGAAGAATCACAAACACCTGTGACACCAATTGTCCTAAAGATTATGGTGCCCTGAAATGGGGGGACCATGTAGAAAAGTGTTGTGTGGCTGAAATGAATGCAAATCCCCTTCAATGAAAGTCTGCCATGTGCACTTTAATCACGATGTCTGAATTGTCTGATTTGTAATTTTAAACTCTGGAGAAGAGAGGTAAACCTGTCCGAAGCTTTATGGAGGGCACTGTATCTTAAACAATCATAACACTTTAGTTTAGGTTTATGATGAGACTGCTGCATTAGTCACGCACTGCACTGTAATTTTTACAATTCTTAAACAGAAAAAACTGTTGGTAATGCTCAAGTTTGGGAGCTGCTCATAGACTGTTACGTAACAAGCCCTGAACAAAGGGGTCTTCTGATCTTGGAAGTACTGTTAGCCGCGTATCAACGGCTCTTAACCCTTTAAACTCCGCCTCATTTATGTCTGTTCTCTGCTACTTTGATTTAACTGGCCATAGTATCATCATGTTCACTCGGTATTCATGTTCTACCCCTCAAAATACAGGCCAGACATTTCTCTTTCAGATTTTTTTAACTAGTTATGTTGTGTTCATGTGTTACACCAGCAACAATTCCAAAATTCAGTAATATTTTTTACCAAGAAAATGCATTGTGAATATTATTCTTTTTTCCATAGGCAGTGGAATAAGATTCCAAACACAGTAAAGGTGTCAGCAAATGAATGTGTCAGGAACACCCAGAAAAATAATTCTTATGAAATATTTTGCAAGTAATATTTCTAGGTTTACTGTTTTGAAGCAGTACTGTTTTCTCCACTTTTGGTATTTTCAAATCATTGTCCATAACACACATCTCCATTATTGAAGGGGAGATCTCACTCTGAATACATACAGTTGTATTGAGTTCATTATGTATGTATATACTAGCCATCCCCTGCAGCTTCACCTGCATATTAGTGAAACAGGACAGCGAGGAGGGCCCCGCCCGGCCCCCCACTCCTGACGTCACACTTCCCCCTCCCCTCGGCCTGCAGCCTCTCTCTTGGATTAGCGTGAATATATCGCTCCTGTAAGCGAACTGTGATACTTAGCGTGATGAGAGAAGTCGCAGAATCAACCGGAATGTTCAAGCAAATTCTAGAAATAAAACAGAGCTAAATCCATTAAGTAGTTCTGTTGTTCGCTCACTAAGCGGATGTAAGGTACATGCCCCGATGCAGTTCTCATGGATTCGCACAAATAAATCGGTACCACAAGCAAACTCTGATACTTAGCGTGATGAGAGAGGTCACAGAATCAACCGGAATGTTCAAGCAAATTCTAGAAAAAAAACTCAATCTAAATCTGTTAAGTAGTTCTCTCGTGAAAAGCAGACAGACAAACAGATGTTGGATTTTATATATATTGCGATATAGTTGGTAAAAAAAAATTGTACTGTGCATCCCAATTACAATACCAATAGTTGAAAGACTTGAAAACATCTTTACAAAAAAAAATACAGAGAGTGGAAAAAAACTGGAATGTGGTGTAATTTGTAAGTTGAAACAGCCCTCTCATTAAGTAGATAATTATCTGGTCCTCAATCAGGACGTTCAAGAAAGTCTGGTGGGGTTGAGGATGGGTGTTCCTGTGATACAGTAAATTCGGCCATCTTTAAGGAAAGAAAGAAAAACATTGAAATGCGGTATCGAGTTATGCAGTAAGGCATGTTAATGGCAAAATAGCGTATGCCGCACCCACCACAATAATACGGAAATGTATGATTTTATGCAGGACTGTAAAAAAATGTTTGCATTTTTGTTCAGCCTCACTGTCCGACCAAAAACAATGGGGCTGTGCTTAAAGGGTTAATGTGCTGCACCCACTTTGTGTTATTAAGATCAAAAAAAGCCTTTGTTAATGTCTTATCACTTAAGAATAAATGACTAATAGATGCAAGTGCCAGGGTGGATGGATTGGCATCTCGACCAGGAAGGAGGACGGTTCCTTACTCAGATGGGAGGCCATTAGGGAAAGATCTGTTTGGACGGGGATCCCAGCCAGGTTGGTTACTGGTACCTTTCCTGGCCTCAGAAAGGTATAATGGAAGGACTGCCGTTATGTGGGTCATATAATTCTCCAGCACAATGGGTTGGCACCATCATTCTGGAGTAACCCCCATTTCTACACCAGCAGGGCATCGTGGAAGTTGTAGTTCTGATGGACAGCCCTGTAGGGGTACTTGGGTGTCACACACAGAGAGAGTTGTAGGGAAAGGACTCCTGTACTTTAAACACCCGGAAGTGCTTCCTGGGTGTAATCATGTGTCATCAGCAGTTCCCTCTGGTCTGTCATTTTAAAAAACAAAACAACCACTCGACCTCATCCAGGGAGTCGGGGTCAGGAGAGGAGTGGGACAGTGTTGGTGGAAGGAGAGGAAGTGTATTGTGTCATTGAAAAGAAGAAGACACCTGCAAAGGTACAATATGTGTATTTGAACCTGTGACTGTGGCCTTGAAATTATATCTGAGGTTTGAGGCTCACTGGCACCCCCTCTTGGCCACCATTCATAGCACCTAAAGCAAAGTGTTATCCAGTAGGCCTTTCCTCGGCCTGTCTTCTGAATTTTTCCATTTTGTTTAGAAGGTTCTTCCTCTATACTATACTTCCTTAGAAGACTGGTGTCCTTCAACATCTGCAATAAGATGCTGCAGATGTTCTATCAGACAGTTGTGGCGAGCGCCCTCTTCTACGCGGTGGTGTGCTGGGGAGGCAGCATTAAGAGGAAAAACGCCTCACGCCTGGACAAACTGGTGAGGAAGGCAGGCTCTATTGTTGGCATGGAGCAGGACAGTTTAACATCTGTGGCAGAGCGAAGGGCGCTCAGCAGGCTCCTATCAATTATGGAGAATCCACTGCATCCACTAAATAGTATCATCTCCAGACAGAGGAGCAGCTTCAGCAACAGACTGCTGTCACCGTCCTGCTCCACTGACAGATTGAGGAGATTGTTCCTCCCTCGAACTATGCGACTCTTCAATTCCACCCAGGGGGGTAAACATTAACATTTAACATTATACAAAGTTATTGTCTTTTTTTCACCTGCATTATTATCATTCTTTAATTTAATATTATTTATTGTATCAGTATGCTGCTGCTGGAAAATGCGAATTTCCCATTGGGATTAATAAAGTATCTATCTATCTATCTATCTATCTATCTATCTATCTATCTATCTATCTATCTATCTATCTATCTATCTATCTATCTATCTATCTATCTATCTATTGTAGAAGAAGAATGTTCTCCTCAGCACCATGTATTTTGTGTGTTTAGTAAATTAGAATTTTTATAATAACTATTTTGTAACTTGCCAGTGAGAGACGCTTTGGCTTATGAACTAACAAAAATATGTTATTCCAGGTTTCAGGAGAAATAGTGTCCAGATGAATAAAATGTAAGCTGTTTCTTGTTTTTCCCTTTCTCAGAGTGAATGTTTCAGGGACAAGGTCACAAGGCTGCAGAAAGTACATGAAGTTTATGCAAAGGCGTCTGTCCTGTGCTTAGCTTCCAAAACACAGATAATGCTTAGCTCAACAGACATATTGTTTAACTTTACTGTTTTGATAAGGATGTTCTTTCTTTTTTTTCTTATTAATCATGAGATGCTCAAGTATAAAAAAACCCCTCCTGGCTTTTGATCGGGGTTCAATTGAGCTTTGCGGCAATAAGTTATGCTCTTTTGAATCTCTACTTACTGCGACTCCGAATGAATAAATAAAGTGAATTGAGAAAATATTATCTGTCTGCTTTCCAGTGTGCCTTTTTCGTCCACACTATCTATCTATCTATCTATCTATCTATCTATCTATCTATCTATCTATCTATCTATCTATCTATCTATCTATCTATCTATCTATCTATCTATCTATCTATCTATCTATCTATCTATCTATCTAACCTAATTATGTGGTTGATGTGGTATTGCAACCTCAAGATAGCAAATAACATCTGTATTTGAAAGTACAGTGCACCCACCTGCCATCCAGCATAGCAGCCGCAGTTGGCTCAAGGGGTACAGTTAGCATCCATTTCACCAAGCTGGCACAATGCATGGCAACTAAAGGTTGTACCAGGTTATGGGGTGGTTGCCAAACTCACTGCACTTTTGCTCACATTCTGCATGTAGACAAATGGTGCCAAGCAGCAGCATTCTGATCACATTGGCAGCATCATAATATAGTAGCGCTATACCATGTAAGCCTGAGAGCTTGAATCTGGTAATGGAGGGCCGCAGCTGTGAAGAGAAACGGCCTGCTTCTCCGAGACCATATCACAAGTTCCTTCATCCCATTTCTCTTAGCAGTTGGCTCAATTTACTCTAGTTATCCTTTACCAGTTTGTAAAATGATGACACCAGCAGGGCATCATGGGAGTTGTAGTTCCAATGAACAGCCTCGTAAGGGTACTTTGGGGCCACGTAGAGGGAGCCATGGGGAGAGGACTACCATACCTTCAAGACTCGGAAGTGCTTCCTGTGCTTCATATGACACTGGAAGTACCCCCAAATTCTAAGAGGACTCCCATACTTTAAGGAGGTTCCTCCTGGCCATATGAAAACATTTTTATTTAGCACACTGAAAACAAACATTCAAACATGCAAACCCCACATTATCCAGTCTCTGGGGGGCTGAAGCCAATCCCAGCTGCATTAGGCGCAAGGGCATGTACCATCCCCACAGAGGGTACTGACAGACACACACGCACACAGAGCCAATTAAGGGTACCCAGTAATAGCTAATCTGCACACCTTCAGGGACATGAGAGGAAAACTGGATGACCCTTATAAAATGCAGGCAGGATGAGCAGGCCCCCCTGCAGGCAATGGCTGTGAGACCCCTCTGGTACTCCCACACATTACCACATCATTAATTCAATTATCATTTAAGATTTTAAAGTTTTGATCACTGTTATTAGCTAACTTAAAGAATGACACCATATGTCGAGGCGCAAACTCACAGAGTTGATGATTTAGTATCCTGCTGTGATAAAAATGTAAAAAAATGTAATGTAAATGTAAAATAAACTTTCCACAGTCACACTGTCACATGGTTTAAGGTGACTAGGATCCCCATAAACAGAATGGCCCACTCAGCACACGTCAGGCGAATCACCCAGGAGGCATACAGCTGTTTGAGAAAGTCAACCCTCGGTGACAACACCCACTGAGCCCACCAGGCTAACACATTAAAAACAATGACTATGACATCAGGAACAATAAGTGATGTGATAACGACTGCACCTGAAATTGTGAATCGGAACAGAAACGGTTCAAGTTCACGAGTCTCCGAGCGCACGCCGGACGGGAATCCCGCCGTGTTCTTACCATGCCGCCTGGTCGTATTCCGCCCATATGCGCACAAATTCATCGAGATGGTGCGGCCCCAGAATGGAAGAGTCTCGTGTCAGGTACTCAAAGTTGTCCATGATTACAGCTACAAACAGGTTCAGCATCTGAAAAAAGCAGGAATGCGTTTCACGTAAGACAAAATTCAGGACAATGCCTGGCTCACAATTTTTTCGCCTTATCTTCTACCCCCTGCATTTTAAATGTGACATTTCCCTGACAAAAAATATATATATATATTTGGAGTGGGTTGGGATTCCTATGCTGACACCATTCCAGATCAATTCTGTCATCTCCTTGCTTGAAACAGGGAACGTCAGGATCTTCCAAGACCTACCAAACCAACGTCCCATGAATTCTGGTTTTAGTTTCACTGGAAAGAAAAAGTACATTTATTTCATCATCAGGTTTTAGCGTGCAACATTGGCATTATAAATCATTTTGCCATGATCCAAGGTGGCGCAGTGGTAAGGAGACCAGGATTCACATCCCTGTGTGGATATTCTCAGAAGACATGCAGCTTAGGTGGATTGGTAACTCTAAATTGGACTAGGCACCCAGTTCAGGGTCTGTTCTTGCCTTGTGTCCAGTGCTAGATGGGGTAGGCTCCAGATTCCCATGAGCCTGGTCTGGATTAAGGGGGTTACAAAATGACATTTTACTTCTTCTTTTAAAATTCTAAACAATTATAGGCAACACAAATGTTTCACATTGCATGTCACCACAATGCTGTGGAATCGAAAGTGTTGCGATTTGTCTCCATTATTGATTTTATTGGCTACTTTTCCTTAATACCACGTACCCCATTAAAGTTTTTTTAGGGTCACGGAATCCATTTATATCATTGTTTTTTTTTTTTTAATCTTGATTTTTGTTATAGTATGGGTATTGTCAGAGACAGACACTTGGGGAACACCTTTATAATAATGCAGGAAGGTGACACTCCATGCCACAAGGGGGCGCAGTTGCTAATGCTTTTAACCCTTTTTCGCCACTGTTCTGAAGCCACACCCCTCACTTCCCCAGAGCCTTTCCAGAGACCTACAAAATGTAAACCAGCTGGCCCACTGGGAGCGGTTGTTCATTTGTAGACCAGAGAGGGCAGGAGACGGAGCTCCTACTCTGTGCACTGCACCAGCCTGATTTTGAGTTTTGCTCTCCCTGTTTGTTTTAATTAGTTAGTCATTGCATTATTTTGTAAATATTTTGCATCTTTCTTGATGCCATTTCACTTAAAGGTTGTCAGTGTGGCCTTTGGTCTAACCTTTCATTTCAATATGGAGTCCAAGTTGGACCCTAAAGCTTCGTTATTTCATAGTAATCAAGCCTTTAATGTGACCAGCAACATCAAAGGAGATAAATAAAGCCAATGTTAGATGACTTACATCAAAGCAAACTTAAAGAAGCACTATCCATTTTAAGAATCAACAGGAGATTTTGAAAGTCTTCAGGCCCCTTGTCTTTTTTCACAACCTGAGCTCAAAAGCAGCACAATGCCTGAACAAACTTATCAGGAAAGCCTGCTCGATGTCAGGGCAAACCTTGGACACACTGTGCACTGTTGTGGAAAAAAGGATGATGGCAAAACTGGATGTCATCATGAAAAATCTCCTCCAGGTGTCGATCTCTATGAGCACTTGTAGCCACAGGCTCATTCTACCATGGTGAGCTGCTGCAAGAAGCACACCTGGGGGTCTTTACTGCTCAATGCTATCAGGTAATTCAGTGCTTCCTCCCTATGCTCTTGTTAAGTTCATTTTGAAATATCTGCACAATGCACATTTATTTATTTACTGATTGATTGGCAGTATTTTCAGTCCTGTGAGTCTGTATCCTTGTTTTCTGTGTTTATGCTGCAGTATGCATCTGAAGTTCCTCATGGGATTAATGAAGTTTATCTAATCAAATCTAATATTAGGTGGATTTTCTGGTACCTTCCCAAACAAAAATATTCTGAGGAAAAATGTAAACACCTCATCAATGCTGATGGACTTAACATCCTAAAACTCAATTATTGAAGGTGATGTATAACATACTGGAACGTTCTGACACCTGCAGATTATTGAAAACACAGCAGTTTTTACGTAATTAAGTGACTGGTCATGTATGCTTTACAGGTGACCAGGACTCAAGAGTGTATGTCACCGTGAAGAGTCTGTGCTTCCATGTGACAGCCACTGATTGATTTGACAAACTTCCTTTGCAATGCAATATGCTAAAGGCTCACTAAACCTTTGATTTTCCTTACCAGGAAGGAGCTGAAGAAGATGAAGGAGACAAAGTAGAAGTAAGCAAAGTCAGTGCCGCACGACTCATTGGGAGATGTCAGAGAATTATTGGAGATGGCAGCAGACATGTCTCTTTCGCACGACTGGCCACCCAAACAGGACAGCATGATCTCCTGCCATGATTCCCCTGTGGCACTTCTGTGGGTAAAGAATCAATAGAACATGAGTGGCAACATCTAACCATGGCATATCATTTCATGTAAGTAAATATACACAGATTTTGTAGTCCAAACAAACTATTCTGAGAATGAAGTCTGCTTATAACATTTACAGTTCTAGATAGACAGACAGAAACATATATGTGAAAGGCACTATATAAAGATAGATAGATATGAAAGGCACCATATAATGATAGACTGTTGTTACATTCATAAGCAGACTTTTACCAAACCAGTTTTGTAGACTATGTATAGGTTCTTATATTAAATGTAATGTATAGTCGGTAATCTCCATCACAAGGAGGTCACTTCTTCCCAAGTGACATCACAATGGCCTCCCTAGATCACCTGATTACCAAAACCTCCTCATTGTATCAGTGATATGGTGGTCCTGACCTGAACAATAACATTAGTGCACTGGTGAAAGTCCGGAAGTTGTTGTGCCGGTTTATCTGGGATCCATTTTTCAATTCAATGTTGCCAAACACCTGAAAAATACAGAGGAAGAGCATTGTTGTGGTGGTCATAGGAATAATTCACTTCATTTTCTATCTGTGTTCATTGTTTCTTCTCTTTAAAAGTCTGATTGCATCTCGGTGTAAAGAAGCAAAACGTACGATGCCTGCAGTGGAAATAATGACAAAAAAGGACCAATAGGAAACAGGTATTAGCAGTAAGGGGAGGAGTCTATGCAGGAACTGAAGTGTTCAATGCAAGTCAAGTCAAGTCAAGTTGGGGAGCATGCACTGGTACAGTGTGTTGCCGCACCCACTACATGACGAAACAACTCGAGATCCCAGTTTGCAACACCCCAGGCAGGGTGTCCACTCCAGTCCCACCCTCTGGAAATGACCCTCTATCTGTCGCAGCCAGGTGTTACGTGGACGACCCCTTGGCCTGGTCCAGCCACTTGGGTCCCCAACAATGACGATCTTACGAGCTGGATCACCCTCGGGGAAACACGCCACATGGCTGTAGTGCCATAACTGACGCTCCCTCACAATGCATGTAATGTGCCTCATTTGGGACTCCATGAGCAACCGCTCATTCGACACAAAGTCAAACCAATGGTGCCCAAGGATTCTCCGAAGAGACACAGTACCAAAGGAGTCCAGTCTTCATCTCAGGTCACTGGATAGTGTCCATGTCTTGCAATCATATAGCAAGACAGGAAGCACCAGGACTCTAAAGACTTGGACCTTCGTCCTTTTGCATAGATATCGGGAGTGCCACACATCCCTTTCCAGCGACCTCACGACCCCCCATGCTCTCCCAATCCGTCTACTGACTTCATAGGAAGAGTCACCAGAGACATGAATGTCGCTGCCAAGGTAAGTAAACCTCTTAACAAGGTCGACACTCTCTCTGCAAACAGACACACTGCTAATGGCCGTGCCCAAAAGGTCATTAAAGACCTGGATCTTGGTTTTTATCCAGGACACTCGCAAGCCCAGACACTCTGACTCCTCACTCAGTCTCTCAAGCGCCCTGATCAGACCCTCCATTGACTACGCGAAGATCACAGCATCATCAGCAAAGTCAAGATCCTCTCGAGGTTACTGGATATCATGGCCGGCCTGTACACTGGTACTGTGAGTGCTGTGCAGAGTGGAGGCAGGACCTCTGCGTTTTTCCTAGTTGATTCTGGGGTTTGTCAGGGGTGTGTTCTTGCTCCTACTCTGTTCAATGCTTGTATGGACTGGGTGTTAGGCAAGGTCATGGGGTCCAGTGGCTGTTGGTGAAGAAAGATTCAATACAGTGTGTTATAAATCTGTATTGGTGTTAATTTTTCATATCAGTTTATTGTTTTTGTTACATCTTTTTGTGAGTGTTTAGTGGTTTTGGACTATGCTGACACCATTGTATTTCTCTGTGGGCACTGCCATTTTGTGGACCATGTCGTCATGATGTTATTACAGGTGTGGCTTCTTGACACTCCACAATACTATTGGAAGAAAGCTTTTTGGACTGATGAAACTAAGATTGAAATGTTCAGGAATAATATGCAGCAGTATGTATGGCATAAAAAGATGAACACATCATACCAAGGGTGAGGAACAGTGGAGGGAACATCATCATTTAGGGCTCCTTTGCTGACTTAGAGTCTGACTACTTGCCATCATTGAGATTGTCAGGTTTATCAAGGTGTCCTTCAGGATAATGTCAAGGTGACTGTCCACCAGCTGAAGATCAGTAGAAGTTAAGTAATGCAGTAGAACAATGACCCTAAACATCAAAGTAAATCTACTATGGAGTGATTTCAAAAACAGAAAAATGCCTTTTGGAGTGGGCCCAGTGACAGTCCAGACATTAACTCAATGTAGATGCTATGGAATGACCTCAAGAGAACCACTCACTCCAGATCTCCTAAGAATATGGCTGAACTGATACAGTTCTGTAAAGAAGAATAGTCCACAATTTCTCTTGAACGTTGTACAGGCCTGATCAGCAGCTACTGCATGTGCTTGTTAACAGAGCTGTTGAGTTGGCACACAAAAGCTTTGACTCCAACTCCGATAAACCAATTATGGCTTCTGACTCCAAAAGTCCAACTCCACAGGCCTGCTTATTAGAGGTTATTGTTGCCAAAGGAGGTTCGACCAGTCAGTCAGTCCAGGGGTTCATTTACTTTTTCACGTCACCCTGTGAATGTTCGATGCTGTGTGTTGTTAGTGTGTTGTGTTTGCCTATACTTGTGTCTAAGATCAGAATCACTATCAGAATCAGACACTCTTTTATTCGCCAGTACTTAATATAAAGGAATTTAACTTGGAAGCTTTGAACATACAACAAGCAAATAACATAAATAGCAAAGTCTGACAGCCTCTCAGGGACGAGTCCTGACCAGCTCTTCCTAGGAATGCCAATAGAGGGCAATATGAGGCTGTTGGACGATTGTTTATTGTAGTGCCATGGTGCTCATGTTAAGTTGTTTTTCTTTTGTGTTTGAATTAAACAGGGTTTGCCGAGTTGGTCAAATAGTCACACTATTTTGTGACTCACTCTTTTTTATCACTCACCCCGCTACACAGACATTAATCCTCATGAGTGACATTTGAATGTCACAGTGTGCCTAAACATTACAGCTGACCACATTACAAAGCACACATTATCTAATTCTGGATCCACAAACGTGACCATGACCTCAATAGTTTACTTCAATAGCCCTGCACAGTCCCCAACAGAATTCAACCTGTTGTGGAGGCTAGTGGATGTTCACACCCAATAATAGAGGGGTTTACCTAATTAAGAAGCCACTGAGTGAAGTGTGGCCCTGGCATTCAACAGAGAATTTGCTGATGTTCTGTCACAGTTACATTCCAATGTAGATAGTGCCAAATTCTTACCTGCATTCCGATGATGGCATAAATGAAGAAGAGCATTGCAATGAGAAGGCAGACATAAGGGAGAGCCTAAAATTGACAAATAGGACACAAGAAGAAAGAAGGATTATTTATTAGCTCACCTCCCTCCATCATGCTTTCCTATCCATGTTTTTTTGTGTGTGACTGTTGATCGATGGACCTCTGTCCTGAAGTGCACATCTCTACAGAATATCAGCTTGCAATTACAGTGGATTCTGAATGTATTAAGGCCCTTTCATTTCCTGCACAATTTGTTGTATTGTAAATTGAATTTTAAATTGGATATATTTCCCATTTTGCCCATCAATGTACACTCAATATCCCATAATGGCCTATTGAAAACATGCGGCCAGAAAGGTTTGCTAATTTATTAAAAATAAAAAACTGAAATCTCTCATTCTTAGAAGTTCTCAGATCCTTTGCTGTGTCAGCAACACCACCTTTGTAACCTCGCTGACAGGAGTAGAACTTGGTGTGGTCTTGTGGAGATGCTGACCTCTACTTGAAGGTCTACCATGTTGTGCATTCAGAGATGGTCTTCTGTTCACCTTTCTGCAAAGGGCTGTCTTAATGTTTGGAGACTAGTGACAATGGACTCTGGGGTGTGTTCTGTCTCATGCCGCACCAACTGTTACAATGCCAGTGAATCTGTTGAGCGTGAACATTGGGTTCTTGATCACCTCTGTGTACGAGGCCTATCCTGCTTCATTACTCAGTTTGGTTGGATGGCCAACTCTAGGAAGAATCCTGAAGGGCACAATTTGGAGTGCAAGAGTGAAGGGTCTGTATACTTCTATGAATGAGAGGTTCCAGTTTGTCATGATGGGTTACTAAGTGTAGACTGATTAATAGAAATATCCATTGTCAATGAAATTGACAACACAAAAATGTGCATGGAACATAAAGGGTTCCAAATACTACATGCAGAATGTGGCTGTCCTACAACTTCAAAGGAAGACTGACCTTAAAAGACTGGACAAAAGTCCACAGCAGTATGCGGATGGTGTAGCCTTGGCGGAGCAGTTTGATGAGCCGAGCAGCACGGAAGAGCTTCAGGAAACTCATGTTGAATTTTCTAGAGAGCTGCAAAGGAGACAAAGAAGGAGGTGGACATGAGTTGAGGCTTTATGTATAATGAGTGTGGTGGTGTAATCCAGTGGTTCCCAAACTCGGTCCTTGGGGACCCAACTATGACAGCAAGTTTTTGTTCCAATGAAATTCTGTCATCTTCCTAATTATCTTCAATCCTCATTCTTAGAAAGCCCTCCTCCATTCTCCCAACTTCCTCTCCACTTCTTTTTCTCTGGTACTACACAACACAATGTCATCAGCGCAAAACCTGCTCCAGGGGGATTAATCTTTTACCCCATGCCTCAACACATCCATATCCAGATCAAAGAGGCAAGGACTTCAAGAAGATCCCTGGTGTATACCTCCTCAAACTAGAACCTTGTCCATTACCACAGCCCAGGTCCTCATTTCCTCATTCACATCCTGGACAATCCTCACACACTTCCCTGGTTCTCCTTTCTCTCTCATGCACCTCCAGACCTCTTGATGTGACACTCCATCATAAGTCTTCTCCATAAACACCGTATGCCAACCTTTCTGACTTTCTCAATGAGTTGTCTCAATGCAAAGTCTTCATCAGTTGTTTCTTTTCCAGGCGTATCACCAATTTGCTATTCTTCTGTGGTGGTCTCCTTCCTAAGCCTCTCTGAAACCCTTTCCTAAATGTTCATTATGTGTGACATCAGCTTTATACCCCTGTAGTTTCCACAATTCTGAATATCTCCTTATTGTTATAGACTAATACTGAAAGACAAAAGGATCGTTTCCTCCTCAGCCATGTCTCAATGTTTTAAAATGAGCTTCAGGGTATAAAAGAAATGATAATGGCAGCGCAGAAAACATACTGTGTTGTCATCCTCTTAGCTTCAGCTTTTCTCTGGAAAACCACTTTGGACGCATCCGTCACATTGAATCTGCTGTGCAGCAGGAAGGCAGCCAAAGTGTACATTTGTCAAAAACCATAAACAAGGAAGATAGTGACAGCAAAATGTTCATTTTGTTCAATGTTCTCTTCAAAGTAATGTGTAATATCATGATATCATGGACAAGCACAACACGACATCAAAGAAGTGAAAAGAAGGAGAGACAACAACACAAATGTGTTTTTCAGAATGAATGCATGACTTCAGTTTGTTAGCAGGAGAGAACATTGAATTGGTGGAAAAGAACTTCAAACAGAATTACAGTCTAGGATCATCTTATGATTTCAGCCACTGTGAACTGAAGAAAAAGCATCATGGACCACAATTTCATTCATCTTGAGAGATAGGAGGAAGGACACTGGAACTTATAATACCTTGGTGTCTGTCAGGATGATCTCCGTGATGCTGCCAATGACTGTGATGAAATCAAATATGTTCCATGTGTCCCGGAAGTAATTCTGGTGAAGGAAACAAAGGGTAAGAGTTAATATTCAACCCTATCACCACCTTGCCCATGTATCTGACCACCATCCATCCTGCCATCCTGCTCTGCGTGTCAAATAAGATTATTTTACTGTCACTCATTCTCTTCTGGAATGCTTTCCAAAGTAGCTGCTGTCATTTCAGAATGGTAGAGGGACATTGAGCAAGTGGCCAATCCAACTGATACCACGGCCTGCTCTTTCAAAGAGTCTGCATAAAAAAGACAAAAATGTCCATGGGAAGTGTGACTGGGTGAACGTGAGGAAAACGGGCAGGGCCTCACCAAAATGGTGTGCTAGGACGCAGTGAGTCAAAAAGGCAAGAAGACCACGGCCAGCCACCCTGCCATGTCTCCTCTTGTCACTGTGTCATTTTTTTCAAACATAAGGGTCTACTGAGGCATTGGGGCTCACTGATGTTGGGCTCTGTCACACATGTGCATCAGAGAGTCACCCTCCGAGTTCTACCCTGGTATGTGTTACCACAGAGCCGAAAGGGGGATGGGAGGGGGGACTTCTGCTAACTCTCTTGTCTTCTTCTTATTTCTCTACTGTGCAGAGAAACTGACCCCTGCCCCTTCCAGTCTCTGGGCCAGAAAAATGTGACCATCTGGAAGGAGGCACCACTTCTGGTTCAAGTGACCTGAGAAGAGGAGCTCCAAACCCTGCTCATAATTGAGTGCTAGTGAGGAGCCTTTTTCCCCTTTGAATGCCGTCACCCGTTTGTTTTTTGAATTTTGGAAGTAAAATGGGGACAACCACATTGGCACCCCAAAAATTAATTGCTGCATCAGCCTGTTATTCGCTCAGATGACCACAGCATGTATCTACAAAGGAGAACTTTAAGTAGGAGTGGCTGACGACATGTCTAGCTGAGGAAGAAGAACGTTTCAAAATGCTAATGTTTGTTGGCATTGCATTTGGGTTATTTGGCTGTTACGGCAATTCTGAGTTTCACAACAGAGGATGTTTTGGATTGTTTTGGACTTGTGAAAAAAAAAAACAAAGCACCCTAAATGGAGAGTGAAATCCACTTAAGTATATTAGGGGTCAAAATAGAACCTAAGGGACATGACAGTATATAAATTGTACAGAAATGTGACATCTAGAAAGTGTTTTGGTTTTTTGTAAATTTGGGGTCCTTTACTAGAAGTCTTGGCAGTATGTGGGGTGTTGTATTAAACTACCATAAATGCAGTGGAAAATCCCATAAAGTCAATGGTGGGTCAAAAGTGACCCGAAAGACAGTGCAGGATAAGCATTTTTTAGAAGCTGTACAAATGAAGTGCCTTTGAAAACTGTACAAATCACAGGATGTTTATGTTGTTAAATGTTCCTTAATTAGGGGGTTATGTGGGAAGCCAGATCATAAAGTTTCATCTTTCATCACTTGGTAATAGGCCCAGGATGGATCCATCATACAGTAAATGTCTTGAAATTGTAAATAATACTTACCAGAAATCCAAAAGCTATGATCTTCAGGATACATTCCAAGGAGAAGAGCACAGTGAAGGCAGTGTTCAGGTGTCGAAGTGCCGTATCGTAGGCCGTCGGAGCAGAATAGTACTGCAAAAGAGCCAGGAGATGGTGGCATGTTTATGGCCTAGCACTTATGGAAACTTCACTTGTTACAGAAGGTACACAGTAGCAGCATATGATGGCTTCAATGGGGAACAAGCTGGAATAGTTGAAGACACTGAGATTTCATAGTTGACTCTCAGACATTTGTCTTTTGATTTTGTTGATGCTTTGGGTCTGCCAGACCTGCACCTGTCCAGAATTTCTTCCAGTTTCCAAGCCTCCTTTTGGTTGTGTAGAACACAGTTCCTGGAATGATCTGGAATGTAATGCCCTCCTTTCCAAATTGGTCGATCTTAAACCTTACACTTCAGTGAAGTCCTAACCTTAACTTTTTCTGGTGGCATTGCCCCTTCCAGTGGCTGTCATTCTAGAGATGGCACCACTGGGGCACAAACGTTTCTGGAATCCAAGCTGCCAGTTCTAACCATTCAGCTGGAGGATAACTCAGTTTAATCATCTGAAGATCTGGCTCTTAACTTCGTGGCCTATGCCACCTTTTCAGAGACATCCTAATTTTCTGTATAACCCCAAAGAGAGTGCCACCAAGGGCATTATACTTCAAATATATCAATAATTCCTCACCTTCATCATCAAGACGACAGTGTTCAGAGCTATCATGGCCAACACAGTGTACTCGAAGGACGGTGACACGACAAAGTGCCAGACCCGATACTGGAAAGTGTGTCTGTTCTGGGGCATGTAACGAGTTAGAGGCTTGGCACTGATGGCAAAGTCGATGCAGGCTCTCTAGGAGAGGAAAGAAAATTGGGAAAGAACATCAGAAAAAATATTGAAGAACATCTATGGTTCACTGAGGTGCAGTGGTTAACATTTCTGCCTTACAGCTCCAGTTTTCCCCACTCTCATCTTGCATGTGCTCATTATCATCGTGGAGTTTACACTTCCTCCCTGTGTCTCCTTTCATTTTCCTCCTGGTACTTCAGTTTTCCTCCCGTATCCCCCTTGGTAACTCAATTCTTGCCACATGTGAGTGTAAGCATGAGTGTTTTTGGGTGGGCCCTGCATTGAACTGGTGATAGGTTCACAGTGGTTCCTACCAATGGCTCTGGCTTCACGCAGTGCTAATTCATCTAAGCACATTCGTTTTCTAAAGCAGTATCTACTCAAGACTTTTAAGGCCAAAGGAGAACTATGTGTAACTGCAGTGCTAGGCCACTAGTTCTCTAACAAGGGGGCTCCGCCCCCTGCTCCCTTCGCTCGCCTACCCCCGGCGTTTTGAACCCGTGCCCGCTGGGCAGCCATGTGTGAGGATGATGCACGTTTAATACGGATCGTTCGTCCGTGTCACTCTGGGGCCCCCCCACTGTTAATACGGAGCTCCGTCCGTACTATTATGCGGTGCATTGTGGACTACTGCGGACCCCGTAGTGTTTCCCGTTTCAGTTTGTATCTCGGTCAGTCGAGCTTTTGTTTTTGAAGCTTTTGAATTCCGGTCTTCATTATCTGTAACCTGCTGTCCATGTGTTTGGCCCCCTCGTTTAACCTGTTTTTGACGTTTTACTTTGCTTTCTACTCTGTCTTTCATTTCTGATCTCGCTTTATTCTGCTTTTGTTTCAATGACACCTGGTCCGTGGTGAATATATTTTTTTTTCCCTTTTTCGAGTAATAATTTTCATTTGTTTGCGATACTGTGATGTTTATCGTACTGTTAATAATGCATCACTGTAATGTGATTCACCTATGCTGTATAGTTTGGACATGTGAGGATGACGTATGTTTAATACGGAGCGTTCGCCCGTGTCACTCTGGGTCTCCCCACTGTTACTACGAAGCTCTTTCCAAACTATTATGCGGTGCATTGTGGAGCACTGCGGACTCTGTAGTGTTTCCTGTTTCACTTCGTATCTCGTTTAGTCGAGCTCTTTCTTTTTGGAACAGTGCCTGCCTGGTCTGCGGCATTTCAGACGCACGTTGTAGGCGCCTGCGTTCATTAATTATATCCAGGCAGGCGCATGTTTGTATCTCGGTCACTCGAGCTGTCTCGTGTTGAATCTGTGCCTGCTTTGCCTACGCAGTTTGAGACGCGCGTTGTAGGCGTCCACGTTCATTAGATCTGTCCACGCGGGCTCGGTGTCGAAGCTGTGTTAGTTGTTGAGCTGTTTGGTTTTGGAGCTGAGACAGTTTTGCTTCTGCGGTTTCAGACGTGTGTCCATACCATCTCGGGTTTGATGTATGAACCTTTGTGGACTCCGTAGTGTGTCCCGTTTCAGTCTGGGGGCGGGGCGTTGACTCCTCTTGTTTTACTATGTCTCCTCCTGCGCCATCACCACGCATTAGTGCCACTCACAATATGGCGGCGACGCCTGCGCCTTCCGTATTATGTCGGTTTTTACCATGCTGTTTAGGCGCCTTTGCCTTTTGTACTTTACCGCGCCTTCCGACGCACGATGTAGGCGCCTGTACCTTCCGGGTCTGCCTCCGCTGTGTGGTGTGGACGTTTAACTGTCGTTGTTTCTGCCTTTATATTCTGTATCTCGGTGTGCATGTGTTTCGTGCCTAGGTTTTTTTGAAGCAGTTTTCATCATCTGTAACCCGCTCTCCATGTGTTTGTCCCCGTTCTTTAAACCCTTTATAAAGTTTTACTTTGTTTCCTACTCTGTGTTTTATCTCTGACCTCGCTTTATCCTGCTTGCGACATGTCAGACGGTTCGTAGTCTCTCTCGTTGTACTCTGGGGACGGGGGCTTTGTTCTGTAACCTGCTCGCCATGTGTTTGTCCCTGTTCTTTAACCTCTTTATGACGTTTTACTTTGTTTCCTACTCTGACAGTTCGTAGTCTCTCCCGTTTCACTCTGGGGGGAGGGGGAGCTTTGTGTGGCACTTGCGCACTATGTCTTTTGCGTCCACGGGCAGGTCCCTGCGTCCATATCCGGTTTACCATTCTCGTTTAGTAATATGGATATTAGCTTCATGTTTGTGGTATGATGTGTTCTGAATGACCGAGATCCTTATGTTGTTCCTATGACTGAATTTACTTTCTTGTCAATGACATTATATTGCAATCATTTTTCTGAACTTCTTTTTCCAGGACTGGGCCATGCCTAGTTGGAGCATAACTCAGGAGATTTTTGGTACATATTATAGGGACCACCATCCCACACGTTCTCATATCAGCTTAGCTTAGAGTGGTCGGACCGCCTTACACAACACTGTTGAACTAAGTCAGGAAACCATATGAACCAGGGCTGGGGAGGTCACCATTGAACCTATCTCCACCAAAATTGGCCCAGATGTTTTGCTCTTGGGATACTCAGCAACTGGACCCATGTTTCATTAGGACAATAGCCCTAGGGGGCATACACTGGACTCCCCAAAGTGGGTTTAGTCTGGGGGTGGGCAAACGTCAACCCCTCAGTCACATCCGGCCATCTAAGTGGCTCACAGACTTCTTGTAGAAGTTTCTAACATTTTCCGGTCCCTGTGAGGTGTTCCTAACATGGTAATGCTACAGCAGGCTAGTGTTAATGTAATAAGTAACTTCTCTCTTTTCTCCCTCCTCCATTTATTTCCATTAACGTTTGCATCACTAAATTTGGACATTTTTACTCTACAACTCAAAAGCTTCAGTTGCAGAGAATTTGATTTGCCATCTTCTTAGTTGTGATGCACTCTGAATGTGCATCTGCATTTGTGTGCAGTTTGTGTCCCATTCGGGATCGTTTACTGCATTGTGCCCTCTGGTTCCAGCAACCCAGATTTGGACAAGCAGGTACAGTATATAAAATGGATTCATGAATAGGAGTTTGGTCAAAAAATTACAGACCGAAAAATAGCAGATGCTTTAAACTTTGAGAAAGTAGATCACCACCTAGGGGTAACAGGAACTACTAAGGAGGTACTGAGTGATTTGGAAATTGTAGAGGGAGAAGAGCTGCACCAGTTCAACAGGCTGAAATTGAACAGGACCAATAATATTTATCCTCAAGCTCTTACGGAAGTTAGCAAGTACAGATATAAACCCTTGACCCATATTTCTAGGAAGTCATTGCACACTGGGGGAATTCCAAAGTACTGGAAAATGGCAAACATCATTGTATTATATAAAAAGGGTGATTGAGCAGATAGATCCAAGCATTGATAGGTCAGTAAGGGTTAAATGCATTACAAGGAAATTAATGGAAGGAATTATTAAGGATGAGATTGAGCAACACGTGGCAAGAACAGGAGTTTTACTGAGCAGTCAGCATGGGTTCAGAAGAAGGAGGTCGTATTTTACTAACATTCTGGAATTCTATGAGGAAGCAACAAAAAGATATGATCAAAATGGAGCATCTGATATAATTTATCTGGACTTCCACCCTTTATTGGCTAACTAAAACAACTACAGTATGCAAGCTTTACATATTTTGTTACATCTTGCCTGAAGAAGGAGTTTGCTTGCATATTGTAGTCTTTTTAGTTAGCAAATAAAAGGTGTAATTTTGCTTGACTTCTCACTACATCCATAGTGGCTAACACAGTACAACACCCTAGTACTCTGGACTTTCTGAAAGCATTTGATAAGGTGCCACATGAGAGGATGGGCATCAAACTCAAAGAAGTGGGAGTTCAGGGTGTGGTGTGTAGATAAGTGCAGAATTGGCTCAGACTCGGGAAGCAGAGGGTGATGGTGCGAGGAACCTTATTAGAATTGGCTGATGTTAAGAATGGTGTCCAGCTGGGGTCAGTGCTGGAGCCACTGACAATTTTAATATATATAAATGATTTAGGCATGAAAAGTAAGAACAAGCTGGTCAAGTTTGCAGATGATACCAAGCTAGGAGGGTTGGCAGATAATTGAGAATCCACTGGATCATTACAGAGGCTCTCTGTTAGGTTAGGTCAGAAAATCGAAAGTACCCCCTATGAGAAGGATTTAGGAGTCATAATGCTATCTACTGCCAGACAGTGTTTAGAAGCCATTAAGAAGGCTAGCAAGTTATATAGCACCCTGATGTGTGGAGTACAAGTCACAGGAGGTTATGCTGAAACTTTATCACACACTGGTGAGGCCTCATCTGGAGTACTGTGTTTAGTTTTGGTCTCCAGGCTATAAAAAGGATGAAAGAGCACAAGAAAAAGAAGAGCGACTAGGCTGATTCCAAGGCTGCATGGGCTGAGTTATGAGAACAGATTAAAAGAACCGAGCCTGTTCAGTTTAAGCAAAAGAAGTTTAAGAGGTGACATGACTAAAGTGTTTAAAGTTATGGAGGAATTAGTCCAGTGAATTGAGACTGTGATTTTAAAATGAATTCATCAAGAACACGGGGACACAGTTGGAAACTTGTTAAGGATACATTTTGTTCAAACATTAGGAATGTTTTTTTTACACAGAGAACTACAGACATATGGAATAAGTGACCAAGTAGTGTGGTGGACACCGACTAGATGTTATTTTAGAACAAATAAGTGTGATAGGACTGGCATGCTTTCTTGGGCTGAACAGCCTTAGAATGTTCTAATGTTCTAAAATAGACTAAAATGAGGCACACCTAATACAAACTTGGGTACATCTGCTAGAGTCACCATACAAGAGCCCATTTAAGCAATGCCTCTTACCTCATTCTTCTCCAGACTACACTCCTCCATCATCTTGTCACCTTGTTCCTGGAATGTGATGATGATTAAAGCCACAAAGATATTGACAAAGAAGAATGGAAAAACCACAAAATAGACAACATAGAAAATGGACATCTCCATGCGGTTCCCTCGGCTTGGGCCTCTGTCTTCCTCTGTGACATCTACTGAGTGCTGTAGGACCCTGGGGAGAAAATGAGACAAATGAAAATGAAAAAGTGACACAAGTGTATGCGAAGCATCAATACAGCAAGTGATAAACAGCATGAAGATCTAAAAGAAAACACTAGACCCTACTCACTTAATGCAGTAAGTTCTGAAGGTTGTCCGTCAGAGCCAGAAGACACTTGAGTACAATTACACACCATCATGCATTTGGGGATATTTTACCTTGACTTTTCTCTTTTCCCACTTCCCTGTGTGTTATTTTTAGGGACGATTTTACATTGACTTCTGTCTTTCCCCCGTCCTTGTTGAATTTCTGGTGCACATGCTCTCGTGAGCTGCTGTGCCAAGGCTTTCACAGCACAAAACTCATTTCTTTGTGTGAATCAGGGGGGGACTTACAGTAGGTGGCATGTTTAGAAAGGGTGTGTCTCTTTTTATTATGGTGGGTTGTACAGGGAAGAGTTTAAGAAAAATGTAACGGCAGACCCCCCATTAGTTAGGAAACTGGTCAAAACTCATTGGTGCTCAAGAAGTACATGTTGGGGACTTTAGATTGAAGGCTTGACCTTCTGGTTTAGATTCCGTAGTTTAACTGATTTCTTGGTCTTGTAGAGTGCCGTTGTGGTTAGGGAGGCGATGAACCAGAGATGGCCTCGAATGCAGGATTAGTTAGGTAGCATTTTTGCAGTTTTTACCATCAAACAAAGTTTTTTTTTCTTTTGATGAATGACAATGATCTTCAAAGAAGAGAAATTTCCAGATGCATTTAAAAGTTTTTTTTTTTAATCCCAGGGAAGGTTTATTCTAACGCCGAACTTTCCAGTTTTATCTGTTTTTTTTTTTTTTTTGGACGACTGTTGCTTTTGCTTTGTATTACATATTACCATATTTATTATTTAGTTTTGGCCTTTCAAAGATATCATTTAGAGTATTCCAAGCACAGTTAGGGCCGGGATTTACTTGACGCTACGCAACTCATACACTTGTGGATGCTGCTGCTACACAAGCAGTGTACTGACTATACTTGCGCACGTACTTTATGTAAATCTGGAGGATTCCACCAGGTGGCAGTGCGAGAAGTCATCACGGTGAGAAAATGACTGGTTTTGTTGTGTTGTGAGTCGAGGAAAGAAAGATGTTGAAGGTAAAAAGTCTTTTGCATTCTGTTGCTGTTGCGAAGGTGCAAATAAAGACGGCAACTGTGACACGGAAAGATGACATGTGAGACATTTGAATGTATCACGTCTTCATGATGGGGAATATGTGACGCTTGTATTGCCTATATGGGAAATGGATGAGAAAAAGCACCATAAATACTTTGTATGTCAGCATTTAAGCCTGATGACTGGCTTTACTGCATCGAACCATTCATCAAACATTGTAGCATGCATACTGGTCCTGCTGGAGCTGCAATGTGGCTTGCTGTCACACTGTGTTCAGCCATGTTGATAGTAAACAATGATGCTGATGTCACGTACAAAATCTTGAACACATTGACCACCCAAATTTTTGATGGTACCTCAACTCGTGCAAGCGCTGCATTGATTTCTGAGGATATGCTCAGAAGACGTGTCAAAAGAGTGTTGGGAACGCGTGGCCGCCATGATGCGTGCTGTGATATGTGGCCGGCTGTTCATCCCGGCCAATACCCCCAGGCCACCAGGTGGAGCCCTCCCTGCAGCATGGAGGTGCCCCGAATGCCAGCAGGGAATTCTGGACAATGCAGTTTCAATCCCCAACCCTGCTGGATGCCGTGGGGGCCGCTAGGGGACGCTGCAGGGAGGAACAAGGATTATTTGCCCTACACCCCGGAAGTTCATTCAAGTCACATGGACAGGAGGAATGACGTGCTTCCGGGGTGAAGAAGAAAGGATTTTTATCTGACCCGGAAGTGTTCCAGGTCACGTGGACAGAGAGGGCGAAACACTTCCGGGTCAAGGACTATAAAAAGGACTGTGAAACACCAGAGCGGGGAGCTGAGCTGGGTGGAAGGGTGGCAATGTGTCTGGGAGTGGAGGATTGTATTGATTATTGTATTGATTTATTATACGAGTATTGTGGAGTGTAGGTGCTTTGTGCACTTTAATATTGTCCAAATAAATAATAATTGGACTTTTACTTGGTGTCTGAAGAGTGGTCAGAGGGTTCAAGGGGTTGAGAGGACGCCAAACTGTCACAGTGCATAGAAGCGTTCTGAGCGTCAAGTATAACCCAGCCCCCAGAGGCATATGAAGACATTATAGTTCACTTCTTGGACCATTTGCTGATTACTAATTATAATGGTCAAAATTGGTCTCTACCTTTCTTGTGGAGGCATGTGAGACATCTATGTGCGCTTTACTATCTGATCAGAGGTCACCCAACGAAAAGATGCTGCTGCTGCTTTTAAACTGAGCTACTCACTGTGGCCAGCCTTCCCCGGTGGAGACGGTGAACAGAGTAAGAAGGGCCCAGATGATGTTGTCGTAGTGGAAATCGTGTCGCTTCCACTCTCTCTTCTTCACTTTGTCTTTGTCCTTTTCATAGTCAATGTAGTAACCCCTGAAAAACAAACATCTGGTTACCCTGAAGGTTTAGTGAGAAGTTCACAGTAAAATCCCACAGCACGGTGCGAAGAATGGAGCATTAATTTGGATGCCAAGGCTTGAATGCTAAAATGAGCAGGATAGTAAAACACTAAGTAATCAATCTGCGATAAGGATGAAACTGTAATGACAAAACATACATTTTAACAAGAAAAAAACAAAATGTAACTTTTTCACTTTCTGTCGCTACTTGATCCAAGCGTCATTACACTCCACCATTTTGGAATGCATTGTAAACAGGACTCACCTGTATATGTGTGTGTGTGTGTGTTGTCACAGGAGGCTGGGGGTGGTACCCAGCCGGGATGCCCAGGAGTACCGGAGGAGGGCTTATGCCTCCCCCGGACCACATGGGGGCGACTGCCCTGGTGGCTTTGGGGACCACGGGAACTGAGCTTGGAAAGCTCAACCCTATAGGGGCCTGCGGTCACCACCAGGGGGCACCCCAATGCCTATGGAGCCCTGGCCCTCAGCACTTCTGCCACACCCGGAAGTGCTGGAGGGAAGAAGACCAGGCACACCCGGAGTGCTTCCAGCTGCGCAGTTGGTACTTCCACCACACCAGGAAGGGGCGGCGGAAGCTCATCAGGAGGCACCTGGAGCATGTCCGGGTGGGGATAAAAGGGGCCGCCTCCCTCCATTCGATGGCTGGAGTCAGGTGGAAGAGGACATAGCTCGGAGGAGAGGAGTGGAGGCGGACCGGAAGAGAGTAGAGAGGCATTGTGAAAGGGCCTGGACTTGTGGGTGATTGGTGCTGCGGCACTGGGTTGTGTGCGTGTTACATTTGTAAATAGTGTAAATAAAAGTGTTGTGGTGCATATAACGATGTCTACCTGTCTGTGTCCGGCCTGTTCGCCACAATATATTTTTTTTGCATTGTAATATATGGTGAAATGTGTGTAGTATAACACTTCACTGACAGATAGATAGATAGATAGATAGATAGATAGATAGATAGACAGACAGACAGACAGACAGACAGACAGACAGACAGACAGACAGACAGACAGACAGACAGATAGATAGATAGATAGATAGATAGATAGATAGATAGATAGATAGATAGAGATACTTTATTAATCCCTAAGGGGAAATTCACATACTCCAGCAGCAGCATACTGATAAAAACAATATTAATTAAAGAGTGATAAACACAGTGCAAGTTAGAAAGTGCAAGGTGGAGAGTGCGAGGTTTAACCTAAGGGGGGAATGAAGAGTCGCATAGTGTGGTGGAGGAACGATCTCCTCAGTCTGTCAGTGGAGCAGGATGGTGACAGCAGTCTGTCGCTGAATCTGCTCCTCTGTCTGCAGATGATCCTGTTCAGTGGCTCCAGTGGATTCTCTATAATTGACAGGAGTCTGCTCAGCGCCCGTCGCTCTGTCACAGATATCAAACTGTCCATCTCCGTGCCTACAATAGAGCCTGCCTTCCTCACCAGTTTGTCCAGGTGTGAGGCGTCCCTCTTCTTTATGCTGCCTCCCCAACACACCACCGCGTAGAAGAGGGCGCTCGCTACAACTGTTTGATAGAACATCTACAGCATCTTATTGCAGATGTTGAAGGACGCCAGCCTTCTAAGGAACTATAGTACTAACTCTAAACGAAAAGGCAGGCAGTGTGGCTTTAACCCATGATGTGTGGTTTCAAATCCCACTTCTGACAACACTTTATGACCACAACCAAATCACTTGAGCAAAAAGAACAAAAGAAATGGAATGGCTCTGTCAGGCAAAATGTCTTAAAACAGGGAGTACACGACTGCTACATTTGACACCATCAGTGATTTTCAAAAGTGTAAACTGACAAGGTCCAGCAACGAGTTTGGTATCCGCTGTCAGCAAATCTGAAATACCCAGCAACTAGAAGTCCCATAATGTGACATCGGAATTTTGACTTATTTTTGAATTCTGACGCGTTGCTTTTGATTCCTGGCTCCTCTTGTATTCTTTGCCTGCTTTGTGACTCTTCTTATCTCCCCAAAACATCCCAAGTTATCCTCCATTACGTTCATTAATTGTTGTGCTTGTATTTTAAACCCACGCTCACATCATCATCATTATCATCATGAATGAGGTTCACCTTTAAGACTCATCCATCCATCCATCCATTTTCCAACCCGCTGAATCCGAACACAGGGTCACGGGGGTCTGCTGGAGCCAATCCCAGCCAACACAGGGCACAAGGCAGGAACCAATCCCGGGCAGGGTGCCAACCCACCGCAGGACACACACAAACACACCCACATACCAAGCACACACTAGGGCCAATTTAGAATCGCCAATCCACCTAACCTGCATGTCTTTGGAATGTGGGAGGAAACCGGAGCGCCCGGAGGAAACCCACGCAGACACGGGGAGAACATGCAAACTCCACACAGGGAGGACCCGGGAATCAAACCCAGGTCCCCAGGTGTCCCAACTGCGAGGCAGCAGCAGTACCCACTGTGCCACCGTGCCGCCCCCTTTAAGACTCAGCAGAGTAATATTAGCTGTGTGTATTTTGTCCATGAAAAACAAAAAAAAAAAAAACTAAAAGGAAAGTAATTTTCAAAACATTGCAGTCGGACTGACAAAACAAGCAGGATGTAGATTTACCAGAAACGTACAAGCATTCCTTTTCTGTGTCCTTGGAGCCGTCAGTGCAGTAGAAGAACTTTCCCTTGAACAGCTGGACGGCGATGACGGCAAAGATGAACATGAAGAGCTTGTAGACGATGAGGATGTTGAAGACGTTCTTTAGTGAAGTCACAACGCAGTCAAATACGGCCTGCAAAGAGAAGAGAGAGGGGGGCATGGTCAACATGAATTAAAGACAGTGACATGGTGGGAGCCAGTGGGTAGGGTATCTGTGAAATTAATGAAGACGGTGAAGAATGTGCTGAGGCCAAGAGAGCCAGAGTGAGGTCTCGGGACACTTCATTCATTAAATTTGAATTTCTGTCTTTGGTTTTCATGCTTTGCTGATTTTTTATTACTGATTATTTATAATGGGGCTCCTCAGGTAGACTTCTGCCTGATCCAGAAGTGCCTCCAGTGTGCAGTGCCAAGCTAGAAGGTGAGCTAATGGATGTCATTTGCATCTCGTTGTTAATTGGCAGCTCTTTAAGAAAACTTGGCATAGTTAAAACAAAGTGTACGGCTGTTTATGACTAATGAAGCAATTAAGCATTGGAAATTTTAGCAAATGACAAAATAAAATATAAAAATGTTGCTTGAGCAAGAATTAGCACAACAACAAAGACTGTGGGCCCCCGTGAATCCTTATTTATATTTGGATCATCCGATAGCCATTTTCTGTCCTTATTTTTCTGTTGTCTTATGTGATTATTGTAATGGGCATTATCCTCTCCCTTGAGGGGAATTTGGTGTATCTGAGTAACAGTTAAAAGTATTTTTGCACTTTTTTTTAGACTAAGCCCCATTTTGGGCCTGAGCCTGCCTTTTGATTTTGGAGCTAGGCTGCCTGGGGTGAGGCCTGCTTTCAGAAGCTGACCAGTGAAATCCTGCTCTGGTTTTGTGACACTTTTTGCAGTCTGGTTTTGATTTCCTGGTCTCTCCTCTTACCTTCACGGCATAACACAGCAAACGTCTGTTAAAGTACTGAAGAAAACGGGCATCATGGGAAAGGCGGCCGTTTTGGATTTTCAGATGTGAGTGTTAGCAAGTACATGATGTGACGTGTAATATCATTGTGGTTATAAAATGAATGGTTTAAAGATTCATTTGCTTTTGTTCTTGAATTCAGGGTTAGTGGCTGAGTTTAATTCTTGTGTATTAAATATATTTATTTAGGAATACATCCAGCAGACCCCCGTGACCTTATTAAGGACTAAGTGGGTTAGACACTGACTGACTGACTGACTGACATTTTCATCTTTTGTTACTAATTTCGTTTTGTCTTTGTTTCAGTATATTATATTTCTCTCTTCTGTGTTTATATATTCTTTGACTATGTTCCTTGCATTCTGTGGGTAGCATCCGACCCTGAAAGACCACCCTCAGCCTTTAACTTGAGGATGAAGAGACTGATCCAGGAGATGGTCATTGAAAGTTGTAGTTTCAAGAGCATTTTGAAAGTACTGTTCAGATTTTTTTGGTTTCATGCATTATTGCTTCTGTCTTTGGATTTGGTCTCTGGATTACGGGTTGGACTTGTTTACCCTGGGCTAGGCATACCTTTGTTCTTTTTCTTTGTTTTTCTTTCTTTTTTTTGATTGCTTTGTTACATTCTTTAAATAGAGTTTGGTCTTGCCATTTGAAGACAGGGGTTTTCAGTTATCCTCTCCCTTGAAAGACATTTGGTGTATTTGAGTAACAGTTCAAAGTATTTTTGAACTTTTTTAGGCTAAGCCCCATATTGGGTTTAAGCCTGCCTTTTGATTTTGGAGCTAGGCTGCTCGGGGTGAAGCCTGTTTTCTGAGGCTGACCAGTGAAATCCTGATTGGGTTTTGTGGTATTTTGAGGTCTGGTCTTGATCTCCTGGTCCATTGTCTGGCCCTCACAGCATCACACAGTGCAACTTTTGTCAAGGTACTGAAGAAAATTGGCATAATGGCAAAGACCTGGCAGTATGCCTGAACCAAAGATGGGCCACAGTGAAGCTCCCTCAAAGTCCTCACTTTCAAAAGAGTCACACAGGACTGTTTCTTCTTAGGAAAGTCAATGGTGTGGACTTCCTTCACCTTCTGAGTCTAATGCATCACTTTTGGTGACTTCCTAAGTATTTTACAAGAAAATTTGAAATTCATCTCTTACCTTCAGTTTTGGTAGTCGCTTTATGGTCTTGAGGGGCCTTAAGACTCTCAGGACACGGAGGGACTTGATGGTTTTGATGTCTCGGCCTTTGTTGGTTCTAGATTAGAGAGACAGATATTAAACAACATTATCAAATTTGAACATCTAAAACAGCACACAAGGCTACTCATTTGGAAGGAAGATGGCCTCATATTTCATTAAACATCAAACTTGGTAGCCTAATTTTGTCTGTAGAAGTCATTAAGCCATTCCCGTTGACCATTTCTCACACAAAAATAAATGTAAAGTTGTAAAAAGTGTGTAAACAAATAGTCCACCACTCATCAAAACATTTGGAAAGAGTTTAGATTGCAGTTTCCTGAGGCAGCAGCTGTAACTTGAGCAAGAGGTATTTGATCCAGCATTCAGGGCTCTCACAGGGATGTCAGAGTGCTACTAGTTTCACCCCAAAGATTGTTCAGACTAATCTGTGCCGATGGGCATACACACCTTACATAACATTCTAAATTCTACTTAATCGAGTTTGGGGTTGTAGGTGCCAGACTTGGCAGCATTTGAGGTCAGGGTGCCAGCCCTTAACACACCACACAGAAGTATACACTTACACAGGACAAATTAGGAATCGTTAATTAAGCTCATCTCATTTTCTGAAACCACCTTTTCTAATGAGGGTCATGGCAGCAGCAAGCCAAGCATGTCAGCCTAGGCTTCACTGTCCCCAGCTACACATTCCAACTATTCCTAGGAATCCCAAGCCAGCCGAGAGATGTAAACCCTCCGGTGAGCCCTTAGTCTGCTGCAGGGTATCCGCCCAGTGGGACATGCCTGGGGCATCTCTAGGTTCTTATGACATACATAAACTACCTCATTTGGCTCTTTGTCATCTGGAGAAGTAACTCTACCATGAGGCTTTTCTGCATTGCTAAGCTTTCCACCCTGTCGCTGACTGTCAGGCCATATGCCCTGCTAAGAAATCTCATTTCTGCCGCTTGTACTCTCAATCTCATTCTTAAAGTCATTACCCACAGCTCATGACCGTAGGTGAGGATGGGGATGGAGATTGACTGGTCAACTGAGAGTTTTGTCTATTTAGCTGTCAACTGTCAAAACAAAAAAGGTTTTGGCTCAAAAGACCAAAAGGAATTGATACAAGAAGACTCAGGAAAAGAAACCAGTCCTAACACTAGTAGAGGCTGGGCTCAGGCTGCCTGGGGTGAGGCAGGCTAATGAAGACTCAAGCCTGATTTTGTAGGTCTTTTGGAAGCTTCACACCCATTTGCTAATTGTTTGTTCCCTGAACCTTAATACAGAGATGACGTCAAATGACAAAAGAGATGAAAGGAAGCTATGAAAAGGAGCAGGTGACCATGCAGAGGTGAAATAAAAGGATTACCCCATCACATTCCTAGCAGAAGGCCACAGCAACAAAATCCCAGGAAAGTCAGGAAAGAAACAGAAAGAGAAATTAACTTGACAGGCTCAAGCAGACACTTTAGTTAAAGCTCTTTCTTCACAAAAGTACCATTTCAACCAGAGAGCCTGCAGAAGGAAAACCCCATCTTACAATCACACAACCTCTAACTCATTATTTTTGACTTTCCTGTTACTGTTTTTCCCAGTATATCTGTTCATGCATTAGTGATTTGTAGAATCACTCATTGAGCAAATGATTAGGACCAATCATACATCTGCTCATCCATGCAAGTATCTACTCAACCAATCCTGTGGCGGCAGCACAATGTATAACATCGCGCAGGTAAATGTGATCTTAGTGATTTTCACTGTGGCATGATTATTGGTGCTAGATGTTCTAGGTTGAGTATTTCTGTAACTGGTGATCTCCTTACTTCAAAAAACATCCAATGAGCATCAGTTCTGCAGACAGAAACGGCCTGTTGATGAGAGAGGTCAGTAGAGAATGGGCAGCCTGGTTCAAGCTGACACTCTGATGACCACTCTGTACCACCGCAGTGAGCAGAAAAGCATCTCAGAATGCACAACACTTCTAACCTTGAGGTGGATGAGCTACAGCAGCAGAAGACCATGACGGGTTCTACTTCTGACAGCCAAGAATAGAAAAGTAAGGCTACAGTGGGCACATGCTCACCAAAACTGGACAGTGGAAGACTGGATAAATATATCCTGGTCTGATGAATCTCAATTTCTGCTGTGATGGTAGGCAACCAACAGCATGAACCCATGCACCCAACCTGCCTTATGTCAACAGTCCAGGCTGGTGTTTTAATGGTGTGTGAAATGTTTTCTTGGCACACTTTGGGATTGTTAATACCAATCAATTATTACCTGAACCTACTGGAGTATTGTTGCTGACCATGTCCATCCCTTCATGGCCACAAATGACCCATCTTCTAATGGCTACTTCCAGCATGATAGTACACCATGTCACAGTGCAAACTGGTTTATCATGAACATGACCATGAGTTCAATGTTCTTCAGTGGCCTTCCCGGTCACCAGATCTGAATCCAATAAAGCACCTTTGTGGTATGGTAGAACGGGATATTTGCAGTAAGAAGGTACACCTGAGAAATCAGCAGGAATTGTGCAATAAAATCACATGGACCAGAACCTCAAAGAAATGTTTCCAGCATCTTGCAGAATCCATGACATGAAGAATTAGGAGAGTTTTGAGGGCAAAAGGATGCCCTACCCAGGATGAGTATAGTGGTCCTAAGAATTTGCTCATTGAGTGTACTCAGGTGCTCATATTCACTCTTTTACTCATTCCAAGTATCACCACTTCATTTTTGTCATCAGAAAAACTTCAAGTTCATTAGAAAATGAGCTGTTTTGAAGTCAAAATTAAATCTGAATGCGAAATTAAAGAAAGAAGAATACCACTTACGCTAGTGCAAAGGCAATCAGTGCTCCCACCACGACAATGAAGTCCAGGATATTCCAAAGGTCTCGGAAGTATGACCCTTCATGAAGGATCAAGCCCTGATCAATCATCTGAAATAAGCAAAAAGAGAGTTGGCGTGCTAATACAGTAACATCGGATGAAGAGAAAAGTCAGCTGAAGCTCAGAAATGGACCTGGATGGTCAGTTGTGTAGTTAAGGTTATTAGTGACCATTTTGGGTCATTTCAGACTGACTATTTTCAGAGTGTAATCACACAAACACTGAATGGTGACAATTTGGTATTAAACTGCAAAGGTACCAACGCACCCGTTACACCCAAGAAAACACCCCATAGGAATGAAAAATTCAAAAAGGTGATCTGCTTCATATCTTGTTTGCTTCTGCCTGACAAAAATGAGATCAGAAAGAAATAAAATGGAGACATTTTTTTCTCCTCCTTCTCCGATATTTTTTTCCGGAGAAAAACATACCCCCCTGGTCTCACAAGGGTCACCTCTTGAGTTTCTGGAGGTCCAAGAGAGAGAAAGGATGACCAAAAAGTGTGTGTGGGCTATCCAGGATATGCAAAAGGGAGTGAAGATGCGGGTTTGTGTAACAAATAAGATTCTAGCTCAAGGAGGTCTACACCAGGGATCTTTTTGTAGTCCTTACCTCTTTGATCTGGTTATGTATGTGTTGAGTCAGGGGATAGAAGACCAATCCTCCTGGTGCAGACTTTGTGCTAACAACATTGTATTGTGAAGTACCAGAGAGGAGAAAGAGGAAAATGGAGAAGACTTTGGAAGATAGGGGATTGAAGATAAATAGGAAGAAGATGATCAAGATTCAAGGAGAGCTACCAAAAATAGTGGAGAAGTTTAAATATCAATGGTCAGTGGTAGCCCAAGATGGAAAATTAGATGCAGAGATTGAGTGCTGTATGGACGGAACAATTGGAAGAAGGTATCAAGAGTATTGGGTGATCAAAGAATTAAGGTGAAGGTTAAAGGGAAGTAAGACCAGCAATGGTGTCTGGAGCTGACACATGGCCACTAAAGGGAAAAAAACATGGATATGATATAAATGAGAATGTTGAGATGGATGTGTGTAGTTACAAAATAAGAAAGACAGTTTAAGGTACAGCAAAAGTGGGAAAAACATCTAAGAAAGGGCAGGAAAGTAGGCAGAAGAGGGATGGACACATGACAAGGCCAGGCGGCGATGAATAATATGTGGGCAAAACAGAGATGGGCATGGAAGTGCAGGGGAAAAGAAAATGAAGGAAGCCAAAGCGGAGGTAGATGGATAAAGTAAGTGAAGATTTGGAGGAAACGGGCTTGACTGACAAGGAGGTGGAGGAGTGAGGGTATGAAGAATGTCGATCAAGCACATCGACCACACGCAGAAGTGGGAAAAGATGAAGAAGCTTTAGGATTTGTCACAATTATTACCTTAGAATTTTTCTGGTGCTGTGCTGGTAGTCTTTTCTCCATTAACATGACCCCTAATTTGTAACTCAGCCTCTTTTTATGTTCTTGCATTACTTGCAATAATAATTCCTCTTAACAGTGGAAGTCCAAACAAAACAAACTGATCTTTTTTGTTTTTCGTATTCGTCATTGCTGTTCTCTGTGTGTAAATGGATGTTGTATGTGTTTTTGGTTGTTTTAGTGTGGGTCGAGATCATTTCATACACGACATAAAAAAATGTTAGGTGGACAGAGGTCATTTTTGTTTTAAAAATGTCATATTTAAGTAAAGAATGAGTAGTGTGGACATGTTAATGAGCTACACGGCCTCCTCTCGTTTGTAAAACATATCTTGAATTTGTTAACTAAATGAAAAGTCAAAAAATGTAAGTAATATAGAAAAAAATGTATGGGAGGAAAAGAACATTTGAATCTCTGGTGAGATGTCACATGACCATTGTGAACATGTCACTGCAACTGAAAAGACGTAGCAGCATTAGAGGCTGGGTAAAGAAGAGCATCTCTGGATTGAAGCGACCCGTCTAGCTCTGGGCTTTTTTTAGTCTTGAAAAACATGACGAGAATTCATGTTTCCGAAATTCTCAGTGCCATCAGGTAGGTTGATCTTTCAGCTTTCTTAAAAACTGAAGGACTCTGCTCCAGAGCACCAGAAAAAAGTGTATTCAGCATGGAAGAACATCTACACAGAAAGGATTGGGGACTTTTGCAACACAAAAAAGAGTCATGCCAACTAAACAAGCGTTCTTCTGTCTTTTATATGGCATGTTACAGTATTTCCTTATACAACTGTAATGAAACATGACAATATTCTTTATATAGTTTTTTAAAATATTTAATCTCAATTAGGACTTTTTAACTTTTGAGGACCATCATGCTCAAAATGTATGTAAAATTCCACAAGCTTACCTTAATGATCATTTCAAATGTGAAGACCCCAGTGAAAACATAATCAAAGTAGCGTAGTACCTGAGTGGGAGATGAGTAAAAGTTATTTTCACATACATGTTGTTTGTGCCTAATCATTATCACTTTGAACCCAAAATGTTAGAGACAGGATATCATTCTGCATTCAGTAACATAAAACCCTGCTGGTGGATCCAAAAGTACTGGCAGAACTTTACAAGTGGACATCACATAGAAACAGGTGACCAATCTTATAAAGAATGATGGCATTATTGTTGTGTTGTAATAACACACACACACATACACACAATCCATCAGTGGGAGCCATTTTGTGTAATCCACCTCTAGCACATATCAGAACACCAGATCAGCACGAAGAGGTTTGTGATAGGCATAGTATTGTGCTGCTGCGTCATCTGTGCAAACCCCACTTCTGGTACCACATGTCAAGAACTGGGTTTCATGTTGCACAAATGAAAATTATAAGAGTCCTCTTTAAAAGCATGTCTTATTCAGAGTTGTAGGAACAAATTTAAAGTATTGGGCAGGTGATGAGCATTGTCTAGTCTTCACCAGGAATAGTGCTTGGAGTTTTGCTCAAAGAGTTCAATCTTTGTCTCATCAGACCAAAAACCTTTTTTCCTCTGCTCTCAGAATCCATTAAATTCTTGTAAGTCTTTAACTCAAGAGTAGCTTCCACCTAGAAGTCCAGCTGAGATGGTTGTAATTCTAAGAGGTTCTCCCATCTCAGCAAGGACTTCTGGAGCTCTGGTAGAGTGACCTTTGGGTTTGTGGTAACTTCCCTGACCAAAGTCCTTCTTGCCCAATTACTTAGTTTTTTTGCTAGATGGCCAACTCTAGGAAGTTCTGGTACTTCCAAACATTTTCCATTTCACAGTTATAGAAACACACCTGAGGAGTCACAAACACCTATGACACCAATGGTCCCAAACATGATGGTGCCCTGAAATGGGGGGGACCATAAGGAAGAACTGTTATGTGACGGAAGTGTATGCAAATCTCATCTGAATTGTTTGATTTGTAATTTTTAACTGTGGACAGAGGGTTAAATCAAGGAAAAAACATGTGTCTTTGTCCCAAACATTATGGAGGGCCCTGTATTATAGATATATATACACACTCACTCGCCACTCTATTAGGTACACCTGGTCAACTGCTTCTTAACATAAATATCTAATCAGCCAATCACATGGCAGCAGCTCAATGCATTTCAGCATGTAGACCTTGGCAAGACAACCTGCTGAAGTTCAAACCGAGCATCAGAATGGGGAAGAAATGTGACTCTAAACGTGGCATGGTAGTTGGTACCAGACGGGCTGCTCTGAGTATTTCAGAAAATGCTGATCTACTGGGATTTTCACACACAACCATCTCTAGGGTTCATAGAGAATGGTCCAAAAACATGAAGATATCCAGTGAGCAGCAGTACTCTGGGCCTTGTTGATACCAGAGGTCAGAGCAGAATGGCAGACTGGTTTGAATTGATAGAAAGGCAACAGTAACTCAAATAAGCACTTGTTACAACCGAGGTATGCAGAAGAGCATCTCTGAACGCGCAGCACGTCAAACCTTGAAGCAGGTGGGCTACAACAGCAGGAGACCACCCTGGGTGACACTCCTGTCAGCGAAGAACAGGCAAGTGAGGCTACAATTCACTCGGGCTCACCAAAATCAGACAATAGAAGACTGGAAGAACATTGCCTGGTCTGATGAGTCTCGATTTCTGCTGTGACATTCGGATGGTAGGGTCAATAACATGAAAGCAGGAATCCATCCTGCCTTGTATCAACGCTTCAGGCTGGTGGTGTAATGGTGGGAGGGATATTTTCTAGGCACACTTTGGGCCCCTTAGTACCAATAGAGCATTGTTTAAATGCCGCAGCCTACCTGAGTACTGTTGCTGACCACATCCATCCCTTTATGACCGCAATGTCCCCATTTTCTGATGGCGACTTCCAGCAGGTTAACACGCCATGTCACAAAGCTCAAATCATCTCATACTGGTTTCTTGGACATGACAGTGAGTTCACTGGACTCAAATGGCCTCCACAGTCAACAGATCTCAATCCAATAGAGCATGTTTGGGGTGGGGTGGAACAGGAGAGTCGCATCACGGATGTGCAGCTGACAAATCTGCAGCAACTACATGATGCTATCATGTGAATATGGAGGAAAATGCTTGAGGAATGTTTATAGCACTTTCTTGAATCTACGCCACAAAGAATTATGACACTTCTGAAGGCAAGAGGGGGTCCAACCCAATACTAGCCAGGTGTACCTAATAAAGTGGCCAGTGAGTGTATATAACATTTGGATGAACTGAATACAGTATACGGTGTATACATTGATTAGCACAACTTTCCTTTTGGAAATATGTTGAAGACCTTGTTGGTTTTAGCTCCTTTTTGGAAGCTCTCCCACCTCACAGCTTTTGGTGAGGGGTTTTGAATCAAGACCCTGGGGTGTTGGCCTTGTTCCACCTAACTCCATCCCCTTGAGCGATGTTCTCCATTGATTCCAATGTCATTCCACCTCCCACAGACTGCTGCACTGGCATCACTAAATCGAGCTGTCGTGAGTGAGTTTGGGTGTGCAGGTACCACGTGACTCGGTTCTACCAGGACGGACCCTCACTATGTTTAATTCTAAAATTGGATGAATTGGATTCAAATGATGGATGGGAGGTTAGGATGGGTCTGCAACCACATAATGGTCACTTGTAGAGTCAGCTAGCGTCGATTTTTGGTCAGAAGTGTAAACCGTTTCCTATCCACAATTTAAATTTTACTTTTCTTTGCTATCACCAAACCTGTGATGAGATGATGAAAGGAGACATCACCATCCAGATGTTGTACATCACTTGTACAGCTGGATAATTCCTAGCAAAACAGAGAGCTTGTGATTGACGTTCAAGCATCGGGAGAAACCAGAAATAGAAAACCAATGAATTTTGTTTCGTTTAGTCGCTGGTCTCCTAACAGGACAGCAGGTGCCACACCAAGGGAGACAGTTGCAGGTCACAGGTGTATAAGGACTTCCCTGAATATTTAATTTCAAAGACAGGGTAAATACCATTGGGCAGAACAGCTGGCAAACGAGAAGCTTGTTAAAAATTCATACGTGTGCAATCAATAATCTGCCTTTCCTAAATTAGCACAGTGCATGTGTGTGTGTGCGCGTGTGTGTGTGTATGCACACGTGTTCACGGGTGGCACTGTCAGGAAACTCAATACCAGGGAGCCAACACTGGGGTTCAGTGGGTACAAGCAGGACGACGGCTGTCTCACTTTGTTCCAGTCCGAGTTGGTGGCCACCGGGTCCTCTGCTGCTAGTGCTATGCTGCTCGCCGCAATCACCAGCAGGATGCACATCTCAAAGTAGCGCAGGTTCACCACATAATGGCAGGCTCTTCTGATTCTGTGGGAGCAAAGAAATGAGACAAATCACTACCCACGTGGTGAAGTCTGGCAGCTGAGCAGGCAGGGATTTTGGGCACCTCCACACTCTTTCTCTTTTACACTCTTACTCATTTACACAAGCGAGTATCATCTATTAGTGCACTCCACTTGTTTTTGTGTCCTCTTGTCACTAATGCATAAAGGTGTCCCGGTCAGGAAGGTTCACCTCTGCCAAGCTGAGGTTTTGTTTCACTGAAATTCTGTTCAAGTTCATTAAGAAGGGTGGGTTTGGGACAGCTGCCAGCCAGATCTCTCCAGTAAAACCTGTCAGTATGGATCAGCCCGTCTGAGCAACTCAGGACAAGCACAACGCTTGCAGGTGAAAAACACTGCCTACAACAAATACTCTGCCAGCAGGGGGAGCACTGAAGAGCAAATATGTCTGACTGACAGATCGATGTGATACAGTGTGCCCACGGGCAGGGACTGACCATGAAGGCCAGCAGCTTTTAAGCCTGGTGAGGATCTGCACCAGCACTCCCTACGGTGGAGAGATAGTCATTAAAAGCATAGCAGTAGGGCGGCAGACACTCTGGGTATCCTACAGACACATGGCATCTGCAGCATCACACTATTTTATGAGTGAGACAAAGAGGTTCAAGCCTACACCTTCCATGATGAAGACCTTCAATGTCCTGAAGGTTTAACTTTGAAACTTTGTGTGTTCTGGAAAAAGAGAACAGCTGGCCAAAAACTTTCAGATAGATTATAATATATGAACCCATGTCCACATGCATCTCTGTGGCTACAGAGCTACCTATTATCTATCTGTTATATAGTGCCTTTCATATCTATCTATCATATAGTGCCTTTCATATCTATGTTTTTATTTATTATATAGTGCCTTTCATATCTATCTATCATATAGTGCCTTTCATATCTATGTTTTTATTTATTATATAGTGCCTTTTGCATCCATCTTTCTATTATATAGTGCCTTTCACCTATCTATCTATCATATAGTGCCTTCCCTCTACCTATCTAGTATATAGTGCCTTTCACATCTCTGTTTATTATATAGTGCCTTTCACATCTACCTACCTATTATATAGTGCCTTTTGCATCTACCTACCTATTATATAGTGCCTTTCACATCTATCATATTTGGCACTTTTCATATCAGTCTGTCTACCTGAAAGCAGCCCATACTCTTGAGTGCCACTGCTGCCCAGTTTTCCTGCCTCATGCCCATCTGCTGACTTCATCTACTGCAAAGTCTGCTGCTTTAATGGAAGGACAGGGTTTTGTGGGTGGAGCTTACGGATTCGTAGTGCTGAACAGGAACATGCTCTGATTTGCTGTCGACTTTGGCCCGCTCAGACCTTCCTCTTGCTTTGTGTCACTGGAAGCTTCCGTGTTCTTACTGTTGGCTAGAAGCAGACAAGACAAATTGTTTAGCGCGAGTTGTTGGAGGGTCCGTCATTGCATAGTGCTGCCTCCCTGCCACTCGCCCACCTGCTCCCCAACACCCCTGAGTTTTAGGGTTTGCTGGTAGTAATGTTATGTAATGTTTAAGAATTCAAATTATAAAAAAAAAAAGGGACCCCCCCCCCCCACTTAACATTTACAGGCTCACACTCCCCATTTTACGTTTCTGTGTATTGATTATTGTCAATGGCAGAGACATGGCATCACTTATTTCAGCACAGCAGCACCACAAACTGAGCTTCTGGCCACGGCTGGCCACGTCTTTACTGGCTCTAGGGGTTACAGTAAGGCGGCGTTTTAAAAAGTTGCTATGCTCTCTAGGAGATGCATGAAGCAACATACAAACCACGGAAACGGCTCTTCTGCCTCTCACATCCAGCCCAGATGTGAAGGACACCTGCTCATGTGGCTTTTTGTTCTTCATGGCTATGACTCCATTGTGACTGTTTGTCTGTTCTCTTTCTCCACCGTTCATCTTGAGGTTTCCCATCTGGCGGTGGTGTATAGTAAATCAATGATAAAAGGAAGATGGATTACTTCAAGTAGCAGAGATTTTCAGATTTCTGTGAATGTGATCTTCACCGTACGGGTCAAGAACCTTTCCCTTCCATTGCTTACTGTATTTTGGTCATATGTTTCAGTCCAAGTCTCACTAGTGACAGCTGGGTTCTACTGGTTTAAGTGACGGTGGCCTTCTTAGGTCTTCGATTTAGTTCCGTCCTTTGGTTAATCTTCAGCTGTCTTGATAAAAGTGCAGGATGCACTTGACATGAACCAGAAATGTGAACGAGGATGAGGACGGTCGTTTGCACAAGCTCTTTGGTCTGATGCACTTAAGGAAGAGTGGAGCTAAAAGTGGATGTCACTTCTGTTCTTAGAGATATGTGGAGAACATCTCACTCATCTTCTGGACTTCTTACACTCGGGTCTGTTTCTCTGATGTCACTTGCAGACTGCCTGACATCTTCCTCATTGTTGACCAGATGTGTTGTCCTATCCCTTTAAGTAAGCAGTGGGCTGGCCAACCTCTTCTCCTTGGGCGTATCCTCATTTTCCTCGCTAGACACTTCTGACCCCTCATTGTCCTCGTCATTTCTTTGGTCAGGTACTGGTATTCTTGAGTTATGTTGAGTTATGTTTGGTGTCTCAGTGACTTCCAAGTTGCGAGATCCTTCTTTTCCGAGGTTCCCATTCTTCTTTTTCATCTGAATTGTCAATGGCCTGCTCCCTTGGACCCAGTCTGGATGCTTTTCCCTAATTTGACTTAACTTGGTGTGAATAAGAACATAAGAAAGTAATATGAATAAAAGTGTGCCATGCTATGCAGTGAAGGGGCGATGATGATGGTGATGGTTATGAAATGTATTGAGGATAGCACATTGCCCAGTTTCTTCAACCCCCATGGCACTCTGACTTAGTGCACTTAGTACCCATCCCATGGCTCTCTGTTCTAGTGCACTGCCTATTCACTTTTACCCACATGGCACCCAACCCCGGTGGTACACTGATTTAGTTCAGTGTCCATGCGCGTCTATCTCCATAACACTTTAACTTGGAACACATCCTAGTCATGTAAACCCAGTCACCTAAATCCTGGCAATGGCACAGATCAGCCACTTCAACCCTAATGGCACTTAGTCTTAGTTCATTACCCAGTCGCTCCAACCCGGTGGCACTCTGGTTCAATGCAGTGCCCATTTGCTTCTAACCCTCTGGCACTGTGGTTTAGTATGGTGGCTATTTTCTTATATCCACTTGGTATCCTCTCAATCACACATGGCAGTCATTTCATTCACAACAGCCAGAGGACTTACTACACTACCCCGTCACTCCAAGTTTGGTGGCACTCTGGTTTAGTTCAGTGCCCATTCACTTCTACCCCTGTGGCAATCTTGTTTAGTGTAATGCCTATGTGATTCTATTACTGAGGCACTCTTAGTACAGTCAGTGCCCATTCACTTTTACCCACGTGACACAATGGCAATCACACAGAGGTGTCATTTCAATGCCAACAGCACTAGGACTTAGTCCACTACCCAGTCACTCCAGCACTTATGATGCTCTGGTTTAAGTGCAGTGGCCATTCACTTCAACCCCGAAAACACTCTACCTTAGTTCACCTATTCATTTCTACCCCCATGGCACCCTGGCAATAACACACATCATTCACGTTGACCAGACAACACACTGACTTAGAACAATACAGGGTCACTTAAACCCTGTGGGCACACCGGTGCAGTGCAGTGCCCATTAGCTTCTGACTTGGGACACACTACCCTGTCACTGTGGTCCTGCAGGAGGACAGCATGGGCATTTCAGGTTTCACTGTGGAGCAGGTCCTGGAGGCATTTTGTTCAAAATCCCATTCAGATGACGCAGGAATTCCTTTCCACATAAGCCCACACCACCCCCCTTCCCACTAGTTTTAATGACTATCCAAAACCATCAACTCAACTTGGCTCTGTAATCTGGGCTAAACTAAGCAATTTTAGACAAATTCTCTAACCTCCTACGTGTCCCCTTTTGAGCGAGCGGCGCATGCGGCTGTGCTCATACCTGTCATTGGGCTCAACTCCAGGGGGTTTCTCAGATCGCCGACCTCAATTACAATACTGGTCTGAACTGGGGGTTTCTCAAGGTTGAGCAAGCAGGGGGCATTGCCAGGTTCACTTGTGCCTCCTGTGCCCTGGGAGCCGGCCTGTTGACTAATTTGTTCTTCTGGCATCTGGAGAGGAGCTTTGGTGTCTGAGAGGGTCTCAGGATTCTCTTCTTCTGTCACTTTTGGCAAGCTCATCACCGGCCTTGACTCACTAAAGAGCGGCACACCTTCGTTCAACCTGAAGGAGACAAATGCAAGAATGCAAAGTGCTACTTAAGCTACTTTAATCAACTCTTTGGGACTACATTGGTACAAGGGGTAGGCAAAGCATTTTGGACCACCGCCTATACTGTAGTCAGCAGCCATACCACCTGCACTTCAGAAGAGGTCATCCACCTGAAGCTAAACATGTTCAGGCCTGGCCAGCACTTGGATGGGAGACCATTTAGGAAATGCTTAGGTTGGTGCTGGAAGAGGTGATGGTGTGGCCAGTAGGGGGCTCCTATGCTAAAGAGAAAACATGGGAGGCCAAAACAGAGGTGGATGGATAAAATAAAAGATCTAAAGAAAAAGGGTCCGACTGGGCAGAAGGTGGAGAAGTTTGATGAAGCACATCAAATCCACATAGAAGTGGGAAATGATGAAGAGGATAGAAAAAGAAGTGTAAGAAAAGCAAACAAGTACAATCCATAAATTCTCCAGTATCCAAAACCCTAATTTTGATTGCAAGTAAAAATGATTATGACTATAGCAAATTACTCACAAAGTCAACATCATAACAATGTGAAAGGGATATTATGTGTAGTCATATCACACCTATTTAAGATGGCGGTGTGTTACACTTGAAATCCAAGCTTTGGATTCTTTTAAATAAAAGTTCACTAATGTTTAGTTTCGACAGGGACAGTTAAATTATTGAGTTTAAGGAACTTTTTCTTACGTTTCCCTCAGATTTTGACTTTCGCGCCTCAGCCCTGACAATCATCTATGATGGCTTCTTGTGACTCTCAATCTCTATTTGTCCTTTCCAAGCCAATATTCTTCTCTCTCTGTATATCCCTCTGAAGATCTCCTTCTTAAATCATTAAATCTTCTTAAACTCGGATCAACATGTTCAGACTCTTAAAGTGACATTTGAAGTGTTAAGGAGAAGCTCCACCTCACAGAAACACATAACCATATTGTAATGTGAAAATGCAGGACGCAATCCCAAAAGTTGCAACGGCTGCTCTTTCCCGTCCTCACTACAACCCTCACCTTCCTTCTTTATATTTCTAACTCTTTGGCACCCGCACAAGATACCATCCCAGGGCTGTGTTTGCCAGATTCAGTCACGTTCAAAAAAGGGTATGGGCTGGTGTTACTCGCTGATGTGACGGTCTTCAGATTATGGGGAGGAAACATGAGTATAGCAGATACATCGAATCATCCAATGAGAATGATTTAACAATTTGAGAATAAAATAGTAGCAATCTTGAATATTTTGTATGTGTGCCTCTTCACAATGTTCAGGTGTTCAGTTACTAACAACCCTGAAGAATGAAAGCACTCACCTCGACTCGCCCTCGGGCTCTGGCTTGTCCCCTTGACTCTCAGGCTCCGTCACTTCCTTCTCCACTTCATCCACCTGCCTCTCCCTGCTCACGGAGCGGCTGTCCTCGCTGTGAGAGGAGTCCTTTGATTTGTCCTCTGGGCGCTCCCGGTGGTGGTGTTTGCTGCCGTGTCTTAGTCTTGCCCCTTCCTCTGGGGTCAAGCCTTCTGGCAGAGGACCTCGTGACCTTCGAGTGGACCGGTGGCCTCGCTCACCATTAGCCCTAGGGCTTTGTCTCTCTTCTTTGCCGGCCTGAGAGTGATTGTTCACCCCTCGGTTTTCCTTCTTCTCCGGCTGCCCCTCCGCCTCTTGCGGCCGGGGTTCGGCAGGCCGACGCAGGCTCTCGTTTGCCCCTAGCTTCCTGTGACGATGGTAGCTGGCACCCCTGTCTAGCTCATCTAATGGTTTCGAGTAAAGGGCCTCGCGGCTCGACATTTGCCTCTGACGCCTCAACTGGCTGGTTCTCTGCTCCCACACTGACATGGTTAGCCTCCTTCTCCTTTCCCTTCTGGACAGAAAATAGTTAGGGGCAGTGAGTGTTTGGCTGTTGTGGAGGGCTTCTAAATTTCCGACAGCTTCGACACTAATGCTGTGCCTATTTCTGCGGAATGTCCTTTTCCTAGGACACTCTCGGAAAGAGAGAAAGGGTTTTTTCCTGGTAAAATAATTCCAATGAACAGATAGTCAAAGTCTGCTTTACAGGTTCTAACCAGAGAGAGAGGTCAGACCACAATCAGCAATTTCAAGCCATAGACGACATTGTACCCTCTTCATGGCCAGCCCAGTACTTCCCATCACCCCCTCACCATGCCTGGTTCTGGCCATCAGCTTTGAAAATAGCCCACACTTACTTAGGACAGTACCGAATTTTGACCAATGTTCCCAGAAGAGCTGTTGGGGTGGATAGGGGGAGAGGGGGTTCTGCACTGTTTTCAGGTGCGATGGAGGAGGAGAATGAAGATGGCTTCCAAGTCCAGAACCCAGCTCAGTGGTAAACACTGGGTAAAATTCATGGCTACCCTAACTCCCTCATGAACCCCTGGGGGCAAAAGCTGATGATGTCCAAAACCCAAACCGTCAAGAGGGGAGAAATGGTAAGCAAAGAGTTTCACTTGAAAAGGGTACAACATCCTATCGCTTGTGGTAATCTGACTTCCACTGAGAGTTGCGTCTGACGTGGGATATTCTTTAATTCACAATGACCCCCCACCCTCATCCCCAATACTGCATGCGTCTTTCATGCCATGCATCATACCCAGAGGCGCGAGCACCAAACACCGGATCGGCGGCAGCATGCAACACACAAGACACCATTCACAGCCGAGCAGGGCGTCCACGCTGTGCCGGAAAAATTCCAAAAAATTATTTGGGAGCGTCGATGCAAAGATGGCCATAGCAGTAAAGTAACGCAGGCACCTTTCGCAGTGGAAGGAGATCACTTCTCAGATTTTGTGCAGCCCTGTCCATTAAAAAGTACCGCTCCTACTGGCCAATTTACTTTTTGCCCCCACCTCCCAAACTTGCTCTTCTCACAAAGCCTCCCCTTCCAAAAGTAGGCACACCCCGTTCCACTGCGAAAGCAAATCGTGCGGGAAGATGTTTTGAGGGAGCCACAGGAGAACTGAGGTATCCTATGGGAATTCATAAGGGGTGTAGGAGATGGGCGTACCACAGAACCTAAAATATCCCACCCTAAATTTCCTATCCAGAAGTAGGTCTTCAGAAACAGGCAGCGGCTTTGGGGGAACCCACAGCTGCTTCCCTGGCAGAACAGAAATCTGTGATATCTTCCGAGCCACCCACAGGTTGGCCTTCCATCTGAAATGCGGGCGTTGTTATTCATTGAACGTACCAACATAACATGTGAGGGGCGTGCACGGAAAAATAACTCACTCGGAAGCCATCATGTTGGTGGCCGACATGGGGCTGACCTCCTTTGCCTTTTGCAAGGCATGCTTTTGGTTGAAGGCTTCCTCTTCCTCCTGTTCTTCCTGTAGGAGGACAGAAGCCACAATTAGAAAGAAGAACCCCCCTAAGCAGATGAGTGAGAGTTTCTGTGTGAGCCGAGATGGAAGTAAACAGACAAAGCAGTTACAGCAGAGGGGTCATCAAAGAGATTCAACCTGCGGTCAGATCCTCAAAGAGCAAATACTCTTTCGGCCCAGGACCCCCCAACCCACCATCCGCCTCACTTCTGGACACTCTCATCCCATCACCCACTCTTTAACATCACATGCATTTATTAAGTCAATTCAGTCTGGTCAAATTATATCAGCATAACATAAGGACCTGTCATGCTGCATTTGTTCGGGTGTTACTGTTATTCCAAACGAGCAAACTCAACTATTTCACTTCCATGAGGTGGGCTTTGAGTGTTGTTTAAGATTAATGGATCTTCGCTTGTTCTATGATTGCATGTACACGGAACTGCTATCCTTTTTAGTTGGTCATCAGGTGGTCTTCAGACCCCTGCACTTTTTCATGTCTTGTTAAGTTGCAGCCTTGTGCTAAATACCCACGAATGACAAAGTGAAAACAAGGATTTGGACTTTTTACTCAGTCTTCTTAGTCTTCTTGGCTTTGATGCAACAAACTTCAAACACACACATGTATTTGGGGATCTTCTGCCATTCTTCTCTCCAGAGCTTCTCAAGATCTGTCAGGTTGAATGGAGATTCTTGGTGGACCGCACCAGAGTCTTTCCAGAGATGTTCAATTGGGTTCAAGTCTAGGCCCTGGCTGGGAAGCTCAAGGACATTCACAGAAGTGTCCCGAACCCACTTTGTGAACCTTCAGTCCAGTCTGAGGCCCACAGTGCTCTGAAGCAGGTTTCCATTAAGGACATTTCAGTGCTTTGCTTGACCCGAACTAGTCTCCCAGTCTCAGATGCTACCACCACCTTGGTTCACCGTTGGAATGGTATCACACAGGCAATGAGAGGATCCTGGTTTCATTCAGACATTGATGCTAATCCTGACTTTCATAAGACCAGAGAATCTTCCCTTCCCACAGTCTTGAGAGTCTTTTAGGTGCTTCTTTGCAAACTCCAAGCAAGCTTCCATGTGTCTTTTAGTGAGGAGAGGCTTCTGTCTGGACACTCTGCCATAAAGCTTAACTCGATGGAATGTTCCTCCTGGACGTTTCTCCCATCCCGTTGAGCCAGAGTGACTATCAGGTTCTTGGCCATCTCTCTTATCATGGCTGCTCATTTTGTCTGGGTTGCCAGCTTTAAGAAGAGTTGCAATCTCTTTCCATTTAAGAATTATTATGTGCTTTTGAAAACCTTCAATGCTGGAGGAATTATCTTGTAGCCTTCCCCAGATCCGTGCCTCGACTCAATCCTGTCTCCAAGCTCTGCAGACACCCCATGGCTTGGTTTTTACTTGCCAGTGGGACGTCCTATAGACAATCAATTGAATGGACCACAGGTGGTGTGCAAACATCTCAATGGTAAGCAATAGAATGGGATACACCTGAGACAAATTTCAAGTATCATAACAGAGGGTCTGAATGTTTGTGTCAGTGTGATACTCCAGTATTTTTATTTTTAATGAATGTGCAAATATTCTTAAAACCCTGTTTTTGCTTGGTCATTCGGGTGTTTGAGTTTGCCTGATGATGGAAGCAAGTTGACAACAAGGCTGCAACACAGCGAAATGTGAAGAAAGTGAAGGGGCCTGAGTGCTCTCTGAGTCCACTCTATGGTGCTTCGTTGCTACCACATGACAGTCAGAAGTGACGTCAGCCGGCTGTTACTATTTAAGATGGCATCATGCTAGCTTTCTTGTCCAAGGTTGTGGAAATTCTAAGAAACCTTGCATGCAGTAGCCAGTCTCAAAATCTCACTGGGGAGTTGGGATTTTTTTTTTTTTTGGTCGGTGAGTTTTGGTTTATTTATTAGACTTTGGTGTGGTGATCTGGCTGACTTTTGAACCTTTGAGCTTGACTTTCTTTCTAGCTTATGAAATTCTTTTTCCTATCATCTCCTGGCCCACAACCTTTGCGTCTCTGTGTGTGCCATTCCTCACGTTGCTGTTATGATCAGCAGCTTCTATAATTTATTTGTGAGAAATTTTGGCTGCAATTTCACACTCTATGTGACTATCTTGTGGTTTTGAGACTAATGGAATAGAAATTTAACTTTACTTTTTGACTTTAGAGTGTTTGCTGCCATTGTTCATTTGTTTAGAAGTCTTTGGGATGTGCGCCACTTTTCACTGTTATGAATTAGCGTGTTTATATGTTGTGATAGACGGCCGGCAACTCAATCCGGCCGGGTCGTCCCTGAAAGAGAAGAAAGGAGGAAGGCAGACTTTTCAGGGCACTGCCTCCTCCGGGACGCTAAGTGGCAGCACCTCTGGATGGCAGCGGTTCCCCGGATTCCCTCAGGGCATCCTGGGACATGGAGTCTGTTTCCTCAGCCCTGTTGGGTGCCGTGGGTGCCGCCAGGGGAAGCTCACAAAGAACCTGGGGACTCCTACTGTTACTACAACCTGGAAGGACTTCGGAGTCACGAGGACGGAAGCCCGCAGTACTTCTGGGCTACTTGAGGACGGATGATATGGCGTTTGACCCGGAAGAAGAGAAGGAACACTTCCGGGTCATGGACTATTTAAAGGACTGGTGAAGACCCCTGTGGGAAAGCCGGAGTTGGGAGGGTGTGTAACGGAGCTGCTGGGAGTGGAGGATTGTGTTATTGATTATTGTTATTAATTATTGGGTATTGGAGAATTGTGGAGTGTGCGGTGCTTGGTGCACTGTATTTAAAGAAAAATATTAAAATTCTTCTTGGTGCTTTTTACAAGTGTGTCTTGGACGTCTGTCTGGTGGGTTTCACGGGGCAACAGCGACCCCTAGCATCCACAGTGTTTTATCATTTTTTGTTGCCTTTGTATTATTATCATCTTTCATATTTTTATGTTATTTCTGTCAGTTTTGTTTATTATTGGATGTTTACTTATGTTTCTTGTTCTTTGTGGGTGGAGCCCCAGGAGGTGGGGCCACCCAGGCATCACCAATGCTGTGCCTTCCCTCTTGTATTTAATTCAGCTGAGTAGGCTCAGGAGCAGGAGGTCATTCGTTTACTGTGGAGCCCCTGGATTACGGCTTTTTCCGGTTTTTTTTCCTACCAATTTTGGATTTGTTTGTTGTGGATTGTGTTTTTTTGGCAACTTCTTTTGCCTTTTATCTACTCTTTGAGTGTTTTTGTCAATAAATCTTTAATAAAGGTGTTATCCTTTTTGTACTCCCCAAAAAACAAAGTTATTATATTCAATGTATTAACTAATATAAAAATTTGAAAATACCAAAAAGATTATAAAAAAATCCAAAAATTCATAAATAAATCTTCAAAGAGTAAACAAAAAGAAAAACTCGAAGGGAGATCTTAAAGTCAAAATTATTATGGAAAACAAAAAACCTGCACAAGAGCCTGGAGAGAGAAGCCTGCCAATCCAACTAGCTGCCAGTGTTGTGATTCAGGCCTAAAAACTTCAAAAAGGCCTGAGGTCTACCTCTTCAAAAAGGGCATGAGGCCGACAAAAATCACTAAATGGGAGAGGGAAACTATAAAACCAGAGGTTGACCGTTATCCTCCCTCTTGTGGGGCTTTATCATTATGTTGTTTTGCCAGCTTCCCATTTTTAGGGCCTGCACCGGCTAAAGCCAGCAGGAAGTACTTGGGGTCTGGCTGAGTTATGGGGAGCCTCTTCTGAGCAGGTCAAATGAACATCCTGGCCTGCTCTTCAGATTATTTTAGGAGGCCTCATGCTCATTCTGTCTTTATTTAGACTTCACTCCTTAACACTGATGTCCTCGGAGTGACGGTTTAAACTTAGTTTCCAACATTTCAATGGGTTGCCTGAATTTGTGGCGAGAAGCCAAAAATTAGTCCTTCGGCACCCAGGTCACCATTTCGGACCCAGAACAGATTCTCAGCACTCCGCAGCACGCCTGTGGATACTGAGACTAAGAAAGTGCTCATAATTGGCAATTCCATAGTGCGGAATGTTAGAATTCCAAACTCTGTTAAAACAGCATTTCATGTTAAATGCCTCACAGGGGCCAAGATTTCTGACATAGAGGCCACATTGGATCGAGTCGCCGACAATGAAGTATCTACCTTATTGCTGCATGTCGGCACTAATGATATTTATTTACAGCAATCTGAGGCATTAAAGAGGAACTTCATCTCTTGGGCTATACAAAAATAAGTTGTATTGTATTTGTGCTTTGTAAAATGATTTTTTGCTTTGTGATTTATCGCTTTATGAAGTTTTGTTCTTGTTTCTGACTTTTGGTTTTTGATTTATAACCTAAACTTGATAAAAGATAGACTTGCCTTTCTCCTCTGACCTTGGCTTGCTCTCTGACTACGTGTGTCTCAAAGTCACTTTCATAAAAACTTTACTGTCATTTATTCCAAGATAGTCTAATTGGCAACACATGCATTTGAATGCCCCATGGGTTGCTCTCCCTGATTTTAATAAATTATTGATGCCCTTGCTGAGTAAAATTCAGACAATCTGTATAGAGAGTCGGCAGGTTTGACACTCCACAATTCCGAATATTTGGTCATAAATGGTGGTTGTGGCATATTTAGAAGGTTTATGTTCTGTTTACGTTTTACCACATCGCCATTTTATTTACTCAACAAGCGCCGCTATTCCAGAGGTTTTGTATTTCCCATCTCCCTGGCAATGGATCCCAGAATGCTCCATGGCACTCTCATTGGTGACATTATTAGAGAAACGACTTAAAGATCGTCCTCAGGAGTTCCAGTATTTAAGTTTGATGTTATTTTGACTTAACTCTATTACTGAACCTCTGCTCTTGTTTTTTGACTTCAATTCCTGTTTCTCGCTTTGATTTTGACGTTGATCGTATTTTTATCTACAGTTTGCCCATTCTCTGACTATGTTCCTCCTGGCCATTTTTCATTTTTTCTTTTATTGTCTGTCACGACTCAGTACACCATGTTGGCAGATGCAACAAATCACACGTGTCCTCTGGAATGTTGCTGGCCTTTGAACTCAAATGTCATTGGTGTCCGGGTCAGTTGGCTGGCCGTATTTAAATATCTAGTGATAGCCAGTGACTGGAAAAATGTCTTTCTTCAAAATAGGGTATCCCTAGTAGTTCTATTCCGTCATTTTCATAGGTGTCATTTTCATAAGTTGTAAACGTAAATGTGGAAGTCATAACAGTAAGACAAGCAGGTGTGAAACGATTGGGTGAACGTTTGTCAGGCAATATCAGAAATCGTAGTCAAGAGAGATCGACTGTAAACTTGTAATTCCTAATGAAATAAGTATTCTTTCAATCCTCTTTGCAAAGAGTGTTCCCCTTATTCTTACATTAAAATCAATAATTAACACATCTCCTGTCTCTTATAGCAGGTAGTATCAATTGATGCCTGTGTGACAGAGCCCAAGCAATGGGAGCGCATTCATAGACAGAAAGTGTGATACTAACCCAATGATGTCATTCATCAACATGGTGGCAAAAAAAAAAAAAAGGTGGAAACAATAAATAAAAATAAATTCCATAAAACCCAGAAGGTTGAAAAATATTTCAAAACTCGAAAAAGAGGTCAAAGAATGATTAAAGACTGTGACACAAGGAGACGGACAAACGAATAGCAAGAGATATCTACATCAGACAAACCTGGAGATTGAAGGTAAACAACCGAATGTTTGCGAAGAGCGCCTACCTGTCCAACTAGCTGCTACACTTTCAAAAGGACGACAGGCCTACAGAATCACTACATGGGAGGGGGAAACCATAAAAACCTTAGCCAATCCCCCCCAAAACACAGCAATTACATAATTAAATTAAATGTATTAATTAATACAAAAATTCTAAAATTCTACAAAGGTTCCCAAAAAAATCCAAAACTTCATAAATAAATCTCCAAAGAGCAAACCAAAAGAAAAACTCTTAAGTAAATGTCAAAACAATTACAAAAAATTAAAAACCCAACAGTTTTTGAACATGAACCTGGAGATAGAAGCTAAACAATCACATCTATTCAGAGAGTGCCTGCCTGTCCAACTAGCTGCTATTGTTGTGATTCAGGCCTAACAAATTCAAAAGGCCCAAAATCTACACATTCAAAGAGGGCCATGAGGCCTGCAGAATCATTAAGTGGGAGATGGGAACCATAAAAATCCTTGTCCCTATAAACAAAGCAATTAAATAATTAAATCAAATGTATTGACAAATACAAAAATTCTAAAATTCCCAGAAAATGTAAAAACCCATTCATAAATCTCCAAAGTGCAAACAAAAATAAAACTCTGAAGGAGATCTTAAAGTAAATGTGAAAAGTGTTACAAAACATAAAAAAGCTAATGGTCTTTGGACATGAATCTGGCGATAGAAGCTAAACAACAATGTCTTCCCAGAGCGTGCCTGCCTGTCCAGCTAGCTGCTATTGTGTTTTAGGTCTAAATCATTCAAAAAGGGCATGAGGCCTACAGAATTACTAAATGGGAGAGGAAACCTATGAAAACCCTTGCCCCCCCCCAAAAAAAACCAAAGCAATTTAACAATTAAATTAGATGCTTTAACTAATCCAAAAATTCTAAAATTCCAAAAGGGCTCCAAAAAAATTCATAAATAAATCTCAAAAGTACAAACAAAAAAGGGAGATCTTAATGTAAAAGTCAAAACAGTTATGAAAATAAAAAACCTAACATTCCTGCAAATGAACCTGGAGATAGAAGCCAAACAACAATGTCTTCCCAGAGAGTGCCTGCCTGTTCAGCTAGCTGCTATTGTGTTTTAGGTCTAAAACATTCAAAAAGGGCATGAGGCCTGCAAAATTACTAAATGGGAGAGGAAACCCATGAAAACCCTTGTCCCCAAAAAAAACCAAAGCAATTTAACAATTAAATCAGATGCTTTAACTAATCCAAAAAATCTAAAATTCCAAAAGGGCTCCAAAAAAAAATCCAAAAATTCATAAATAAATCTCAAAATAACAAACAAAAAAGGGAGATCTTAATGTAAAAGTCAAAACAGTTATGAAAATAAAAAACCTAACATTCCTGCAAATGAACCTGCCTGCCTGCCTGTCCAACTAGCTGCTATTGATATAAGTTATGTCTAAAAACATTCAAAAAGGATGAGGTCTAGGCATTCAAAAAGGGCCTTCAAAATCGCTAAATGGGAGAGGGGAACCGTACAAATCCTTGTCCCAGAACAACAAATACTAAACATGGCTTAATTAAATGAATGACTAAAATAACTTACTTAAATGTTTAACCTAATCCATCCATCCATTTTCTAACCCGCTGAATCTGAACACAGGGTCACGGGGGTCTGCTGGAGCCAATCCCAGCCAACACAGGGCACAAGGCAGGAAACAATCCCAGGCAGGGTGCCAACCCACCGCAGGACACACACAAACACACCCACACACCAAGCACACACTAGGGCCAATTTAGAATCGCCAATCCACCTAACCTGCATGTCTTTGGACTGTGGGAGGAAACTGGAGCGCCCGGAGGGAACCCACGCAGACACGGGGAGAACATGCAAACTCCACGCAGGGTGGACCCGGGAAGCGAACCCGGGTCTCCTAACTGCGAGGCAGCAGCGCTACCACTGCGCCACCGTGCCACCCTTTAACCTAATACAATAATTCTAAAATTCATAAAAGACTCCAAAAGATATTCCAATATTCAAAAAAAATCTTTATCTAAATGTCACAACTGTTACGGAAAATATTTTCCAAAAGGAGAGGTATTGAGCCCAAAGCAAAAGTTCTAGAAAGCTGGTAATCCAAAATCCTAAACGTAAAAAACACCAAAAGGTCTGAATAACAGAAGCCTCTGAGCTGGAGAGGTGAAATCCACAGAGCACTTGAGGTTACATCCGCAGACCATAATTTCAGCGGGTTGAGGGTGCAAACGGCAAAAACCACAAAGAGTACGATTAATGCACTCTCAGAACAGACAAGGGAGTTGGGGAGAAATTACAACATTGACATAAAAACACTAAAGAAACAAAGCTATGAACACAAAACATCTCACAGCACAGAATAAAATCCAAAGAGATAAACCAACCGATTCTTGCTTTACGCTTGGGCTGTGGGTCCCCCAGTATTAGGGGGACAGGCACATTTATGAAAGGGAAAGGAATCCTTCTGGCAAACTGCACTCCTACCGTGTAGATTGCTTGCTCAAGAAGAAGCTGCTAGTAAAATCAGAACATGTCCACGGGGTGGCCATTTTATTGGGACAGTTTAGCTATTAGCAAAATAAATGGACTTGATGGACTGAGTGGTCTCCTCCTGTTTGGCAAACTTTTTATGTACTTGTGTCAAACTCTTACTGAGTAGCACTCAGTAAGTTGACAAACACCTAAACGATATGCCTTTGCACATCACAGTATATGGAGGGAGGGCATGAAATCTGCACCACTCAACCATCCATCCTTCCATCTCTCCATGACCGCATATCCACTTCAGAGCTGTGGTGAAATGGAGCCTCAGTGATGGGTGTAAGGCAGAAATCTACCCTGTAGATGACTTTAAAGAGTAGTACCCGTGCACTCCTGCAGGTGTCAGGTTGACCACACTCTACAATGCAAAGCAGCTTCTGTTGGACAAACAGGAGAAATCAGCGCTGCTCGGCAAGAGTTCCTCAACTTCCTTCTGGGGCTTCTTTAGTGGAGTTCCTCTGTGAGGAGTGAAATACATGATGGGGATGTGGAACAGGAACAGCCTTACCTTGGTGAGCTCCTGAGCATTTGCCAGATTGTCCACAGCGATGGCCAAGAAAACATTTAGAAGAGTATCTGCACAACAGGGTGTCAAGGAAGAGTGACACAAACAAAGAGGGACACGGCGGAATTGGGGCATGTCTTCTCAGTCATGGCTGCCGTCACCCTAAGAATATGATAGAAAGACTGGATGACAGCAGCCCGTTCATCTGGGTGCAGTCAGATCCACTTGCATTTCCAAAGTAACAAGTCAAAGATTTGTAGCCCCCCAGGGGGTGGCTTGTTTTTGTTAACTTAAAGATCTTGAATCACATATGATGTATTTAAAATCCTTGCACCTTGTAGTTTGGTGTTCTGGATTATAACATTTTTACGTTTACTGCCTTAAAGTCTAATGGTGGTCTATGGGGGCAAGACAGTGGTTGAAATGGAACAAAAGAAATGGTAGTTCTCTCTTTTGTTTTGGCCAATAAACTATAAAAACAATTTCAGATTGGAGGGAGGGAGGATTAGGGGTAGGGTTAGCGTGAAGAGTTAGGGTTACAGTTGGTGACCTGACTGCACGCTGATATATTCAGTGTTATATGTGCACAGAGGACAGCTTAATCACTCAGGTGATGGTAATTCCCTGCCTCTCCACAGGTTGGCGCCGTTTACCAACACCTTTTCTCTTCCTCCCTTGGCAGACCGGAAGAATGATGGCTTTACCACCAATGACATCACTTCCAGTGTCTATTCACCTGGACCTGCCTCTTCCTATCAGATGTCCTCAAAGCCAGAAGATCTGCTATCTTAGTTCAGTTCTTCTACAAACTTACAGGTGAAGATGTCTCCACAGTTGTTGCATTAAGCTATACAAAGTTACCATGGTGGTACCCCAGATCTTTTTCATGATCTTTTCTACTCTGTTACCACAGAAACTACAGCGGACAGTAGTGGAACTGACAGACATTACAGATTATTAACAGTTCTAGAAGCGGGTTGGTCGTGGGGCAAAGTGCCAGTCCGCATACAACAACTGCCAGTACTCAAAATGGCAGAATAGGTAAAGCAAACCAATGAATACTGGCCTACTTCAAGCACTCTTGAGGAGAACGATCTCCTCAGTCTGTCAGTGGAGCAGGACATTGACAGCAGTCTGTCGCTGAAGCTGCTCTTCTGTCTGGAGATGACACTGTTTAGTGGATGCAGTGGATTCTCCATGACTGACAGGAGTCTGCTCAGCACCCGTCACTCTGCCATGGATGTCAAACTGTCCAGCTCCATGCCTACAATAGAGCCTGCCTTCCTCACCAGCTTATCCAGGCGTGAGGCGTCCCTCTTTTTATACTGCCTCCCCAGCACACCACCGCATAGAAGAGGGCGCTCACCACAACCGTCTGCTAGAACATCTGCAGCATCTTATTGCAGATGTTGAAGGACACCAGCCTTCTAAGGAAGTATAGTCTGAACCAGAACACTCTGAACCAGAGGGTGGTGCTGTTGCCCAATGCAGAGTACAAGATTGATGGTCCTTCCACCTCGGACATCACTTCAGGTTTCTACCCTCCTGAGCCCCACCCCCTAGATACCAGGCCACAACGCCATGTTGGATTTCAAAAGAAGGCTCTCATATAAAAAAGACATCATTTGTTGTTTTTGTTTGACTAATTTTTTGCCACAATATACGCTGTTTATCTTGGTGCCCCAAACCTTTTCATGTGTTTCCTTGTCTCATTACGTTGGGGTGGGTATTCTTCTTCTATTTGTCCTGTCATCTGCTTAAGATGTTTTATAGTAGGACTATAAAGTAGAGGGGGTGTTGTGCACTTTCTGATAATCTCATATATGCAAATCCACACCACTGAAGCTTCCTCTGCCAAATTTTGCACGGATTCCCGTACGGAAGATCATAGTCCATGTTCTGTTCTTAAATGTTTAGTGATGACACCTGCTCTTTATTAGTGAAGTGCCTCTAGGTGGCGTTTCTGGGACTTGTTGGCTCCCCAAGATAGGTTTAGTCGGTGCCATTTTGCTTTGGGGCCAAATGTTTTTCTTCTGAGAAATTTATTTAATGACCGCTAGCAGTAAGTGAAACAGCAATCACAGTGTCAACTTTTTTGAGGATGTGATTTTGCAGTTGCAAAATGCAAAGCTCACTAAAATTAATTCTTGTGGGTTTTTCAAGTCTTTTTAGGTGGAAACTAAGCTATTATTGCTCCCTAAGGGTTATTCTGTAGTCGAAATCGCTCATGCTGTCTCTGCTGACACCACCCCAAAGTTCTGCAGCTCCTTCAATGTAGCTCCACTTGATATTGTCACGCTGCCTGCCGGACTCACACCACTCATTAAGGGTAGAGGTAACAGCATCCGACCTTAGTTTCCCCAACTCTGTAACCCAAAATTTTAGCTGGTTGGTATTTACTCCCTTTCAGTGCCCTGTACCGTAAGAAATTGTGCCAAGCTCGAGGAAAATATGAGGGGGGGAGAGGGGCAAAAAATTGACCAGAATCAGTCATTGACCTGGGGGTAGGTTGTGGTTATGGAATCGTGCGAGATGATCAAGTGCGAAATCCTGATGTTTATTCGACAATCATACACATGATTTGTGCGATAATTTTTTTTTCTTCCAAGCCAACAGACAATGATGATTGCGTTTTTCGACATCGATAGACTTGTTCAAAAAGAATGTGTTCCTTGTGGACAGACTATTAACTGGCGACATTACATTGGTCTCAGGAGGCGTCTACGGAAAAAGAAAGCATCAGGAAAAAAAAAAGTCCACAGCCATGGCACACTCAAAACTGGTTTTTCTCACCTGCACACACCACGTTGAAAGTCAAAAATGTGGTTGTTGCTTTACAGCCCCGCCCCGTATTCGCCAAATCCTGCTTTCTATGACTTTTTATTTGTTCCTGAAATTGATATTGGGAATGGAGGGAAGAAGAGTTGCTACCATGGATTAGAAATACAGGAAAAAAAAATGCAGGAGGCTGTAAACGTGGTAACAAAAGAAGAGTACAGGAATGACACGTGTGACGCATCTCAAAGAGAGCATTTTGAAGGTGACTAAAAAGAAATTGCGTTAACATTTTTCTTAACAAATCCAGGAATTTTTTGATGCACCTCCCACAATTATTTCGCTTGTAGCGAAATGAAGCATATTTTACAGAAATGTTTTGCACAAGTCGCCATTGACGCAGCACCATTGACTGTCTTCTTCTCTTTCCTCTTTTTCTTCTTCTAACTTTTATTTAGCAGAATCCAATGCTTGGATTTCACATGTCTCACATGCCGCCATCTTAAATAGGTGTGATATGATGACACATAATATCCATGTCATGTTGTTATGAAGTTGTCTTCTTGAGTACTTTGCTCTGGTCATAACAATTGTTTTAACTTGCGGTCAAAATAATGTCCTTTAGGGTTTGAGATACTGAAGAATTTATGGATTGTTAGTCATATTTTAACGAGGCTGTGGTGATTTGCGTTTGTCTCCTTTTGTTACACGTCCTCTTCTCCATCTTTTCTCACTTCAACTGTATGTGGGGTCGATGTGCTTGGTCACCCTTCTCCAAACAGCTTGGTCCTTGCCATTCAAGCTCTTTTCCTTCAGATTTGCTTTGCTTTTATACATCCACTGCACTTGACTTTCTTTCACCCTGGGGTGGGTGGCAAATAAATTGGGAATCATTTTTTTGCCAAGGTTATGAATTTTGTACTGCCCCTGAAGTTACATTCAAATTTTTACACGAAATTCAAAAAACATCAAAATTAAAGTGGTAATAATTTTTGTAACAAATTCTTTCCTGTAAAGCGACCCCTCCAGTCAACACAGTCTGTACAAGCCACAGCGGCTCAGAAGTTACAATTCCAAACAGTTTCTGTTTCTACCAATTAATTTGGAAAATGAATTGGGGGTTCCTACAGTGTACGAGGCTCATGAAAACGCCTGTGTAGCATTAATAGCCCCCTTATTCATGGGTGCCAGCTGGCAGAAATGAGCCTCACATACGCACAGCTTTACACATTGTGTGTTGTACAAAGCCGTGTGTCACGTTATTAAAAGCCAAGATGATTATGGTGGCACAACAGCTATTATCACAAGCCATCTTCATCTAGGCTCACCTTGGCAGACGATCTCTAGGCCATAATTAGAGAACTATAAAGTGTGCCACCCAAGTGGGTACAGCATTCAGCACTTAACTTTGGGAAGGAAAGGTGAAAGAACTCTGCACTCCTCCCATATACATTAGGGGGCTTTGTCTTCAATCGAGGTCACAGTGGAGGCAGGCTGTGTGATGATAAGCACAAGCAACTGAGAGAGAGAGAGAGAAATGCGCTGTGGGGGGTCCATCAACATAGACTCCATAGTTACAGCTGAGGATTTCACTCATTTATTTCCATAAGAGGTGCTCTCTGCCATGCAAAAAAAAAACAAGTACCAAGAGATGGCAAGTCGTTCCTGGCATTCCCATCTTCTGTACACATGGTGAGGCACAGCAATTCAGAAACGCCCTTCCAGGGGTTACAAAAACACCTGATTAGTGACTGACAGACCTATGGGGCTTGCAAGTGTCACCAGTTTGTCAGAAACCCTCATTTTGGGAGTAAACCCTGAAATGGGATTCCGCAGTTTAAGGATCACTCGCTCGTCACGGTGTACACAGTTCTGCTTTATTGTTCTGCTCCACTGCAAGAATCTAAACCCACCTGTTATATAATACAATGGGAAAATGGAGTCCAAGAGGAGCGGTTTTCAACCTTTTTGACTCGTGAGCTGATTGAAGTATGAGAAACTCTTCGCAGGCCATGTTGGGGGAACCTGGCAGCAAAAACCTGCAGCCACTGCGGCCCTCCAGGACTGAATCTGCCCACCCCTGGCTTATTGGATTGGAAGTAGGCTAGATTTATTTACAGTACATCGAAAGTCAATCAGAGAGAGAGACAATGTGTGTGTGTGTGTGAGTGTGTGTGTGTATGATCCCCTACAAGTTCAGAGCTTCCAGATTTCGTAAAAGTATGGCGATGCGTGGAGACACATATTGCCTGCTTTTTCAGACTGGCAGTTGGCAATGACCGTGCAATGCCAGACTTTGGCAGAAAATTTCTGCACTGGGAAAATACTGTCATACAGTATATAAAATTAGATTAAATTATGCTTAAAAACGAAAATGTAAGAAAATTTCCTCAGCTGCTTGTCAATGCCACCTTCAACTAATATCCTGCTTAGTAATCATTTTCCAAAATCTTCTAAGAGGTGGACAGCATTGTAAACCGTGTTCTGATTATTTTCAGGGAAGAAAGACAGATACCATCATATCAAAGAGTCTGTGTGCCATTAACAAGGAGTCGGGAGGGGTGGGGGGGGGGGGATATTGATCAGGGAGGTGGGACAGAGGATAAGAGCTGGGTGGAGAACTTTGGGAACTGTTTGAAAGTCAACATCAGCAAAACCAAGGAATTGCCATACAAAAGAGCCTCTACAGGTGGTCACTATCTATCTATCTATCTATCTATCTATCTATCTATCTATCTATCTATCTATCTATCTATCTATCTATCTATCTATCTATCTATCTATCTATCTATCTATCTATCTATCTATCTATCTATCTATCTATCTATCTATCTATCTATCTAACAGTATAGTGCCTTTCTAAGTAGTCATTGGGACAGCGGGCTTCTCAAAGGGTGGGCTAATGGTTACTCTGTTATGGTTACTCTTGCATCAGCCATGGATGACATCAATGCTGAGTATTTAGATGAGCAGCTTCTGTTCCAGCTGCAGGGCTACCTATAAAAACAGAAGAGCCACAGCTGTATGATCTCCATTCTCATATGGCTAAAGTGCGCCATCCTTCTAAGGCTAGTGAGCTACCTGTGACATCAATGAAACTGTTAGGCCCTCCCTGTTCTCAATTCTCCATCCTCTCGGTCACAGCTTGCAGTCCTTGACTTAGTGCAGGGTCCACAGAGCTGGCAGCTGCTTAAGCAGGCACCCACATCAATTTAAATGATAAGGAATGGCGTCCGTCATCAGCTGTGGGCTTTACGTGCACAAGAGTAGGATACAGTTTCCAAAGAGTGTGAGGACAATGAAGTAGACGGAGGACCACATTCCAGACTTCACGCCCCCTTGAGACCGGATCCCATTGTACATCACCTCGTTCCAGTCCTCGCCGGTGAGAATCTGCAGAAACAAGCAGCGGATGTTACTCAAGGCAGTTCACCGGCCCGCTAGAGCTGCCCAGCATGAGGGCAACACTGAGCCGAAGACAGACACCAAGATGAAAGGAAAGCAACTGCACCTGAAAAACTGTCATTATCGCTGCGGGGAAAGTATCAAAGTTGGTTGGAGTGTAATCATCGAAAATGAACCTGTGGGAGGGAACAGACGTAAAGCTTGAGTCCATATCTGCAATCAGGGTGATGAGCTACAGCAAAAAAAAAATGAAAAAAGGCAAAGTGAATTTGGTTCATTCCCAGTTTACCCCATCGCCTTGAGTGCGTCTAGTGAATGAGGGACATAGAGCTCTGTATGCCACGTGCCACCGGGGTCTTCTGCTGCCAGACACCTGGAGGCACCTGGCAACAGATGTGTCTACATCACCTGTTCCTGTGAAGTAAACCTGAACCCTCAGGTGTGCAAGTGACTGGGTGATCAGGCAGGATTTGGGTGGACAAGCATGAGGCCTGCAGGGGTCATTTGTCAGCACTGGAGGGGATAGGGATGGGAATTGAACTGGTGGGTATGTCAGGGCAGAGGAAGAAATGACTGGAATGGCTGCTGGGAAAAGTGGGCAAAAAATGAGGTCAGGAGTATGAGATGGTATCGGGGAGTGTAAGGAGCTAGTGTAAGGTGGTGAGAGCTGGGATGGAGGGGGCAGGAGATGGCAGCCATGGGGTACAGGGCATATTGCCATCTAAAGCTGTGTAACTGTTGATGAGAAGGAATCCCAAAGTGAAGGAGACAACAAATACTCTCATGCCTCCCTACCCACCCATAACCCCCCCCCCCCCCGACCCCCAGACACACACACACACACAATTGATCGCACAAACAAAACAGTGTGGACACATCTGCAGGAACCTTATAAGGGGACAATGGAGTGAAATGAGAGGAAAATAAAAAAAAGAAAGGTCCACAGGCGATGGGGCGGCGTGCTGCCACCACCACAGCAGGCTCGACGAAGCAACGAGACACTCGAGACTTCCAGACACCAAGACGTCTCCACTAGGGGGGGCAGAAGACAGCAGCCCCCGACCCCGAAGAAGGACACAGGACTGGAAACAGACAACATACAGCAGAGGGTTAATGAGGAGAGCAGGGCTCTCTGTGAGCCTCCAGCCGGGATTTGGAGCATTGGAAAATGAGAAGAAAAGACAAAACGGGGAGAAAGAAAAGAAAACTAAAACAAGTCACACTTAAGAGCATCAAGGTTGTCACAGAATGCCACTTAAATATTTAGTCAGCAGGATTTACCATATCATCATAACCCCCCACCACCACCAAACCAAGTCAATGCCAGGGTTCCCAGAATGCTTTGCTGCACTGCAGCCACTTGCTCTTCTGTTGGCTTGATTCTTCTAATAACTCCCTAGCCACGCCCTCTTCCAGTGTCTCAGCCTCTGGGGCGTGGCTACAGGGGAGGCCGCCTTCCAAGTGGCTGAGCTAGCTGTCCATCACAAGCATTTACTGGCTGAGGAGTGCTGACCCACTGCTTCTTCTTCAGGCTTCTGTAGCAGCGGTGGGCATTTAAAACAACTTCAGTCAGGGCACAGCACAGGGTGGCAACAGACAAAAGAACAGAGAAACAAAAACACTGGCCACAGTCACACAGACATGTTTCATACCAGGAAATCAATAGCAGAGGAAACCCGGCAATGCCAGCTCTATACCCACGATGACCGGTCACATAGGTGACGCCGCCTACCTGCCACCAAACAGCTGCATTCCCAACAAGGCAAAGACAACGATGAAGAGGAAGAGCAGGAAGAGAAGGCTGATGATGGACTTCATGGAGTTCATCAGGGACACGACTAGGTTCCTCAAGGAAGCCCAGTACCTGAAATACATGGCAGATCGGCACTCATTGTGGTGAAAACGTGATTATAATGGAAGAAGAGCAGCGAGCGGGGAGGTCTGAGAATCGCTCAGCAGGACACCATTCAACATGCCAGGGGGTCCTGAGCGAGCCTACTCACTTTGTGATCTTGAATATTCTCAGCAGCCGCAGTGCTCTTAGAACACTTATTCCAAATGACATTCCTGGTCGGAAGAATCCCCAAACCACCTCGAAGATACTGCCCACAATCACCTGCAACAGGGGACAGAAGACAACAGCATGTTATAGTAAGGACACATTTCCGTATGTGGGGTTTGTGTCTTTGTTCGTTTTCAGTGACAGAGATGTCCAACGGTGGTCCCCATTGAACCCCGTTGTCTTAAGAATGTTGTTATCTCTTTGTTCTTTATTTATATATTCTCCACAGGCTAAAACAAACGGATTAACTATTATAAGAAACAATACGGGGAAAGCCAAAACCGGATGACTGATGATGGCTGACCCTGTGCTCTGACCCCCAAAGGTCATACGAAAAGACGATTTCCCATAGGAGATTAACAAAGTACATTAATATATTTCATCCATGGTTCCTTCTCTGTCTGGGGTTCAGATTCCCTTCTTATATCTTTTTTGTCCATTTTTGATTCTTTTGTTAATTATTTGTATTGTTTAGTGTTTTTTTATTATTATTATTATTGTGTATTATTTAATTTCTATGTGTCTATGCTTGTTGTTTTATATATCATGTGTCAGGTGGGTGACTCCCCAAGAGGCAGGGCCACCTGCTTATCACCGTGAAGGGACTGCCTTTAGCCCTATATAAGGCCGCGGAGAACCTGGTCCCTTGCGGTTCATTAAATGCACTTGTGGTGGTGGTGAGTTCTGCAGTTTCGATTGCTCTTTTTGATTATTGTGAACTACGAGATTTTGGTGATCGTTGCTCTCTTTGCACTCTTTGGATTTGGTACTGGGATTTTTAGAAATTGCCTGTTTTGAAGGCATTGCCTTGTATGTTTTTTGTGTTCTGTGAAAGCTTCACACTTTCGTTTAGAATAAATCTTTTATCTATACCACGTTTTCCCTTTTTTCTGACTAGCTGGTGTTTAATGGTTTTCCCCCCCTCTAGTGGGCGTTGTCAGTCATCGTTCAGGACTTGATGATTAACTCTCTAGGTCATAACACTGCCTTGTGCCTGATAATTGCTGGTATGGGCTCCTGCCACCCTGTCCTGGATAAACAGGTGAGGAAGATGGATGAATGGCCGCATAGAGGTTTCTTCTATTAATCATCTTGTATTTTTTGCTAATTCTGTTCGTTATTCTCCTTGCTTTCTCTGTGTGGAGCCTAAGGGGTCGGAGCCCCCTGACAGTGCACCTTTGGGATGGCATTCAGTCTATTTAAGCTCGGAGAGACCTCAGCATTGGTGCTGTGCCATTAGCTCCTGCTTCTGTTGCTTGGCTTCCCTTCCTTAGATTTTTCTAAATGTTCTTCTTTTTAGACATTTTTCTTGATGTTTTGATTTCAGGTTTTGTTTGCTTTGCTTTATTTTTCTTTAAAGGTTTTAGTTAAATGTTAATATGCTTTAGAAAATAAGTTGAAACAAGTGCAGATTGCCATAAATCAGGGGTGTCTAACTCTAGTCCTGCACGGCCGCAGCAGATACAGGTTTTCGTTCTAGCCATCTTCGTAATTATTGACCAGCTGCTGCTAATTCACTTCTTTTGCCTGAATTTTAATTGACTTGACTCAGACCTCTGAATTGTTTCTTTTTTCCTTAATTAGCAGCCAAACAATAATGAGACACAAAACGAGCCACCACATGAGCAGCTAACCCGCGTCCATCACACATTATCTGAAAATAAAGAATGATGAAGATTGCAGTAGGACTCATCTGCTCAAGTTGCCAAAACATCTTAAGGGTGTTCTTAAAAAAAGAAAATTGACAGTTTTGGAAATGTCTACTGTGGCAGAATGGGAGCAGCAACAAGCCATGGAATTAAATGACGGGTTTAACTAACAACAAGAATGGGCTTCTAATTAAGAAATTGCTTGGAGTTAGAATCCCTGACTAGGCTGGTCATCTGTTGGCTTGATCACGTCTGATTTCTGTTTGTCTGCCATTTATTTATTTAATTAAGAAAAGAATCAATTCAGAGGACTGAATCCTTAAAACAGTGCTATTAAAATGAAGGGTAAAGGAGTTAATTAGCAGTGAAAACTGGTCACTGATTAGGAGAATGGTTAGAATGAAAACCTGCAGCCACTGTGGCCCTCCAGGATTGGAGTTGGACACTGCAGCCATACATAAATAAAAAATATGAAAAAGTCAGTCCAGTCAGAAATAGAATCAGTCCTGTATATCACAGAAAGATTTTAGAATTGCAATCTTAAACCACTCTAAAAAAAAACCCACAAACATTGCTGTAAGAATTGTTATTTTTTTCGGTTCTCTGGACCAGGGTTTCACGGTTTCCTTCCCCCTCTTAGATTTTTATAAGCCCTGGCTCTACCCCCTTCATAGGTCATATAAGCCGCGAAGTCTGTTCTTGAGTTTTAGGGGCCAGGCTTAGCCTGAGGCCTACATGGTCCAATTTGTTGATTCTCATTAACAGTCAGCAAGCTGGCGTGACTTACCCCACAGTCGAAGCAGTTGAAGGAAGAGTGGAAGTAGAGTCGCGGTCCCAAGCCATACATTTTCAAAAACATCTCGGTGAGAAAGAGGCCCAAGAAGATGAATTCTGCATAATCTACATGAGGATGACACAAAGGTATACACTGTGATGAAGACTACAATTCTCATGAAACGTTTGACATTATCAGACATGGCCTAGAATGGAATTTCTTCTTTTCTGTTTAATTTCAATATTAGGAAAATGGACTGCATGTGGCCTTGGGGTTAAGTCCAGCTCAAGTCTATTTTCCTGTCACCAGGTCCCCTGACAGATGCCAGAATGACCAAAGCTATCTTCTCAAATTTGCTTTACTCGTCTTCATGCTGAAGACTGACTGGTATGGGAGAGCGAGGCAGAAGTTTCCTGTTTTACTTCTATGCCCGGTGACAAAAGAAATTTTCACTTGATAAGGACATTGCAGGAGAAGGTAAAGGAGATATTTCAGTGTTTGGAAGTGTTACTAAGCTATAATGTCAGGGTTACTGACGTGTTTCTCCTGCGCAGAAGCTCACTTGCCTGTCTATGTGAATCTGCTGCCCACTGGTCATCTTCATTCCCCCAGCAGACTCCTAATATCTGTGTGGAGCTTCCCAGAAGACAATACATTGACATTTAATTACTTAGCAGACACTTTTATCCAAAGCACCTTCAAAAGAGGTCTACATAATTGAGCTAACATCAGTCAGGAGTCTGTTTGGGAACAAGGGGACAACATTGATTTCCACAAGTGAAGAGCTCAAAACAACATATAAGCGAGTTACAAAACCTAACAGGTATCAGTCAGTTAGTTAGAAATCCACCAAACAACAGAGTCAACCAACGCTTCTTGAACACTTTGAGGGAGTGAGAGTTTCGAATGTAGGTGGGCAGCTCATTCCACCCGCCAGAAGCTCGGCATGACTAGAGTCTGGACTGAGATTTGACACCATGCAAAGCTGGCAACAACAGACGAGATTCATCAACAGTTCGGACTGGTCATGACCCAGCATAGAAGAAGCTCACAAGTGTCTCCTTATACATACAATGTTGGCATCTCCAGATGGCATTCATCAGCAGATCGGACTGGTCGAGACGGAGCATAGAAGAAGCTCACAAGTGTCTCCTCATCCATACAATGTTGGCATCTCCAGATGCCATCCATCAGCAGATCGGACCGGTCGAGAAAGAGCACAGAGCCTCACAAGTGTCTCCTTATACATATAGGCACCGACCCAATGAATACTCTGTGGGCAAGCATCAAAGTTTAGAACTTCATACCTGCCACTAGAGGAAGCCAGTGCAACGATTAGAAGATAAGAGTGACATGTGACCACCAGACGTGCTTCTGCCAGCAGAGAGTTGCAGTAGTCCAGCCATGACAAGACCCTAACCTGCACCAGCATGCTCTGTCAGTACAGCTGTGCCCGATTCTCTCGACCCACTGCCAGACGACTACCCCGAGTGGACTTCAAAATAAATGCAGACTCTTACAGAACTCACTTCACCTGGGGTCTCATTTATGAGGCTTGCGTAAGCACAGAAAGAGGCTTGAAATTTATGTATGCAACTTCCAATGCAAACATTAGTATTTATAAAAAAAAATAAACTTGACTGGGGGGAGCGTGCATATATTTACGGCAGCTCTGAGCCCTGCGTACGCAACGTGTTGGACAAACTGGGAAGTGACGACACTCTTGATCAAATAGGAAAATGCAGCCAAACCAGGTAAATGACAACTTAAAGGTATAATGATTCATATCTCAGAGCCGTTATTAGAATGTGCGTTGACGTGACAAACGTATGACACCTTAAACATGATGACTATGACGCATGCCCTGCATTTCAGTTCCCTTTGAAGAGGGTCAGTGCTGCGTATTGGCATTGAAGAACATTTTTGGTTTGTTGACAGCTCATTTCAACTCCCTGTTGTCACTTCTCTGTGAAATTCACTCCGTCATTCATGCCCGCCGTGCTGGAAGCCAGCAACTGACTGGCAAGGTGCTACATCCAGTTTTTGTATGCAGTGGGTGCACATGCATAAAACATGGCAAGTTTTTGCCAACATGCAGCCGGGTTCGGTCCTCCGAACGTATACAGAGCACTTGACTGCACTCATATTGCAATAAGAGCACCTAGCGAGAATGAAGCTGCTTCTGTTAGACGTGAGTAGTGACACTTCATTAACTGAGAAGTCATCCAAGATGGTGGCCTGAGTCAACTTGTGGTTCATTTATTTTGAGATAAGTTAGTTTTGACAGAGACGTGATGGTGCTGGATGTGGTCGCTGACTTGTTGGTATGGCCATTGGCTCAACCCTCAGTGCTTCATGTGGCCTTCACTATTCATCATAACAGCAGTCACGTCATTACGTGTGCCGGGTGATAGTGGCTACCTGCTCAGACGATGGTGCCTTAATTATAATGCCATAATGCCACACAGGATCTTACACTCTCGGTTGCGGAGCACTCTTGAATGCAGGATGTGTCAGGAGGAAGCTGCTCTACCAGCCAATGAAGTTCTGCAGCATTGTAATTGCATATGTATGAAGCTCATTAGCATATGCCAGTTATGGATGTTTCAGGACAGCTTTCTGGGGCGTTTACGTACACACATTTACATGGCGATTGTGATTTAAAAAAACAGTAGGAATGTGCGTACGTCAGAGTTTTTTGGGTCGTGCGCATGTTTTCATGCAAAGTTTTATAAATGAGGCCCCAAGTGAACTGACAGGGCTGGGGGGACTGTCCTTAGTGGACCAGTTCAAATATCTTGAGATCTTGTGGACAACTGATGGAAAAAGGGAAGGTGAGAACGACAAATGGATTGGAGTAGCGGCAGCCGTTCTGCAGGATTTGTACCAGTTGGTCGGTGGTGGTGAAGCAGGAGCTGAGTCTACTGATGAAACTCTCGATCTACATCCCAGTCCTCACCTATGGTCGTCAGCTGTGGGTAGTGACCCAAAAAATGAGACTGCAAGTACAGAAATGAGGTGTCTTCAGGAGATGGCTGGACTGACACTTCACAATAGCGATGTGGGAGAGCCTCAGAGTATTGAGAGGAACCACGTGAGGTGGTGTGGGCATGTCATAACGATGCCCCACTGGGGTGGCTCCTCCTTGAACTGCTCCGGGGAAACCCTGCAGCAGATGCAGGACACACTAGAGAGATGATACCTCTTGGCTGGCTTGGGAACACCTGATAATTCCTCGGGAAAAACTGCAGCTGGGACAAGGAATTTGAATGGTGACCTGCTTGTCTTTGCTGACATCACGACCCTCACCAGGAAAAGTGATTTCAGAAAATGAAGAATGAATAGAATCTGAGACAATAGAATGTGAAAACACTTTTGGGATCCGTGTGCTCCTCTCATTCACCATCACGCAGCATATTCACCATCCACGTTCAGATCGCACGTGTCTGATGTTAGGCCCACCCCAGCTTATCTCAGTACTGTGGTGGACTTTGATTTCACTCTGCCCCAAGGTCAGTCATTTCCCTCATACCCTGCATTTTTCATTACATGTGATATTCGAGTAAATAAAGTGAATAACATTTCAAGTGTCAAAGTACAAACTTACAAAGCAAAGTGGAGAGCCAGTAAGGCTGGTTGTGGTGGACAATAGCAACGCAAAGGGTGTTTAAGGCAACCAAACTCAACACCGTCCAGTAGAAGGCATGGGATTTGACCATGTGACGGACGGATATCCGCAGAAAGCGCTCCTTCCGTCGGATGTAGGAACTGCCATCCACTTTGGTGCTCTTAATGCTGGCTCTTGACAGGGGCATCCCTAGGAGTGAGGAGACAAAAGAGGGTCAAGAAAAGATCACATTTTAATTTGAGGACATACACCATGAAGAACGATGACATACACCATGGCAGGATCCTGGAATTGTGAACTTTGTTTAGGTGTTCATTTTCTGCTGCCACTTTGCTTGGAAGTGAAACTAGAACTGGTCATGAGGAATACAAATTTGCTATGGATTCTTAAACTCGAGAGGTGGATCGGAGTGGCGTCTGCCATTCTGGTGAAACGAGAGCTGAGTTGAAAGCCAAAGCTCCCGATTTACCAGTTGGTCCCTGTTCCTACCCTCAAATATGGCCACAAGCTGTGGGTAGTAACCAAAAGATCAAGCAGCAGAAATGAGTTTCCTTCACAGATTGTCTGGGCTCAGCCTTCCAGACCGGGTGAGGAGTCCAGAGAATCGTGAGGATCTCAAAGTCGAGCCACTGCTCCTCTGCATTGAAAGAATCCACTTGAGGAGGCTCACTCATCTGATAAGGATGCCTCCTGATACCTCCTTGTGGAACTGAGTGGAGACCCCTGGGCAGACCTACAATAATATGGAGAGAGTAAGTCCCTCATTTGGCCTGAGAACTTCTTAGTATATTCCTCCAGAGGAGTTGGAAGATGTGGTAGGTGAGATCTGGACCACTTTGTTTAGAGTGCTGCCCTCATGATTTGGTCTCTGGAGAAGTGCAATCCATAGGAATGAAAAATCAAGAAAGAGATCTGCTTAATTATCTTTTTGGTTTCTCCTCGACAACAAGGAAATCAGGAAGAAATAAAATGGAGACGTGTTCTTTGGTCTCGTGCTTCTCCAATTTTTCTCCTGAGAGAAAATATACCCCGGTATTCTCGCGAGGGTCTCCTTTTGAGTTTCAGCAGAGATCTCAGTAAAGTCACACATTGGATTCAGATCTTCCAAGGAGTGTCTTGATATGTTATTTCAGTTTCAAAGAATTTATAAAAGTTATTGATGGTGAAGTGTATAGACAGTTGGTGGTAATGAAACACAATTACCTGAGGGTGATCCGGCTCAAATGACCCTCATTGTTGAGGACCTGAGTGGCTGGACCAGGCCAGGGGGGGAAGCTCACATAACATATGATTGTGGCAGATAGAAGGTCATTTCTGGAGGGTGGGACTGGACTGCATGTCTGCCTGGGGAGAGAGGGGGGCTTCTAACAGGGATCCTGTGGTGGGTGCGGCAACGTGCTGTACCAGTGCATGCTCCCTGACCTGACCTGACCTGCCTTTGTGTCATTTTACCAAGGAATGAAAGTGTTCTTTCCAAAAGAAGTATTACACCATCTCAGAAGGGAACGTCCAGGGTGGGATAAAAAGTTCATTAAGAAGTGGGGGGATCTGAACAACTGTGGGCAGAATTTTCTCACTTAACACAGAATGAGATCAAAGATGGGAAGGAACTTCTGAATCTGTGTTAGCATTGCCAAACTACTGTAATCCTCACAGGTGGCGCAGTGGTAGTGCTGCTGCTTTGCAGTAAGGAGACTGTGGAAGATTGTGGGTTCGCTTCCTGGTTCCTCCCTGTGTGGATAGCGCTTTGAGTACTGAGAAAAGCGCTATATAAATGTAATGAATTATTATTATTATTAAGGCTAATATTCTTATTATTACTTTGCTTGTAATCTTTTGTCTTTTTTGTTTGTTTCCATAAATAAGCTAAACTATTTTAATTTTAGTTTGATCCAGATTCTTACTTTTTTTTCTGCCCTCAGAGGGGTCATTCTAGGGATTTCATTGAATCAGAGTAATGGATATTTAATGCAGGTCTGTGAGGCCTTTGTGTGGACTGCAGAAGGTAGCCACACCTGTAAAGTCTCCACAAAAGGTGGTCGGACCAGAGATTTGGAACTATGGGGTGAACCTTGAGGGCCCTAAGGTCACCATCACCTCCATATCTCTCACCGCTTAGTCTGGAAATGAGGAGTGGATAGCCTGAGATATTCCTGGGATCTGGACAGACGGGAGCCCTTCCCATTCCTGGAAACACCAGAGGCCAGGGGGGCTATGCCGAACTTGCGCTTCCCTCCAGGGGCATGACCAGCCAGCGTGTGTCTGGCAAGTGTGTTCTTATAGAAGACACAAGTCTGATCATGGATGAGATACTTCCAAGTCAGACACTGAACATCTGCACGGATCTCCATTTCCATTCAAGCTCCCTTGCTGTCTCCTCCTGGCCTTTTTTTTTGGTTCAGGGTGGATATCAGCTCTTGTTTACCCGTCACATCTTTGGATTTGTTTTTTTTATAGACCTGACAATGAAGGGTGCTACTAGAGTCGAAGCCGAGAAAACCCACTTCCTTCCTGATTTGGAGCAGAAAGGCCGCAAGTACAATTCAGGAAGGACAACTATGGCTGCTGATGCTTCCAGCTGCTTGCACACCCACACAACATCTGCTTAAGGCTGAAATGGAAGAAAAGCTCGGCTCACACTCGCCAAGGTGTTAGTCAGCCTGCGTTTGGAAACGTTTGGTCAGAGTAATTAAAGGAACAAAGGAAGATCTCTCTCTGTATGTGTATTGTAAAAAAGGCGCTATATTGCGCCCGACCCGACACAGACTTGACACGGGAGGCACGTATAAAAGCCAAGAAACTTTTATTTTCTTCACCTGTGGGGCACGTCTTCCCCGTGAACCCCACAGGCAATACACAGTCCCAAGTACAGCACTTAGCATCACCAAAACACTCTTCTCTCTTTCCCCACAGCTTTGTCCTCCTTCCACCCGACTTTGGCCACTGAGTGGTGGTTGCTGGTTCCTTTTATGGCCCACCCGGAAGTGCTCCAGGTGCTTGATCACCTGTTTCCAATTGCATTCCCAGGTGGGGGTGAAGATTAGTCCAGCTGGGTTCAGGGACCCATGCCGCACCCCCTGGCGGCCACCCCAGACCCCAACAGGGCTGTGGAGAACTCCATTTCCCATGAAGCCCTGCGAGAGACTGAGGCACTGCTCCAACCCAGGGGGGGCGGCCATCCAGCGTCCAGGGGGAGGTACTGCACCGTCCAGGGCTGCTCCCCCTGAATACACATCGAAGGGGCGTCCCAGCTGGGTCTGGGACCCGGCCATCCGTCACAGTATTTAGACGATAATTTGATGCTAGTCTCATCCTAAGAAGAGCTTGCTAACAAATCAATCACTACATGAAGTTTCCCCGTAAAAAAATAAAAATATCAACAGAGTAATACTGCAGGTAGACTTGGAAGGAACTTGTGAAATGCCGTCACTGTAGGGCGAGAAAGAAACCCAAGGCTTTAATGGAAGGTCACCTGGAATGTGTGAACCACCTAGAAAATGTAATCTGGTGCATCCCAAAAGTCGAGAAGCATACCTGAGACCACCCAGCTCAGGGCAGGTGCCCACTATGCTATTTTTGCCTCACTCGTGAATGCCTCACTGGTCTTCCAATTGGGCCCAAAATCTCAAAACGGTCATCGAAGGTCATAAAGTCGCTACACGCCAAGGTACGAGATGCATTCCGATGCAGTCCAAGTGGCTTTCATGTTTCTGACAGTTTGAGTTTGTAAGACGTTGTTATGGCTAAAGAAGGTTTATGTTTTCTGTTTTTATTTTTACAGTAGCAGCGCACATAATTTAATACGAATATATTACCACAACAATAAACCGAATACATACAGATGTGGACAAATGTGTGGGCCCCTTCCAGCTCAGCTGTAGGCCTCCTGAAATGTGACAAAATGAAAAGCAATTGTCCCCCTGTACACCTGCATGCCTCTGAGATGTCATTGAGTAAAGTAAAGCGTCTCCTTCTTCTTCTTCTCGAGTCCTTAAAACCAAAAGTTTCCTATACCATTCCAATGGCGAACACAGGCTATGGCTCTGTTGGTGGCCACATTGAGGTCCTCCATGGTGTGTGGTTGCAGATCAGGAGGTGTTCAGTGGTCTTGTCTTTCCCCGCAGTCACACAGGTCGCTGTCATCAGAGTATCCCCACCTGGTTATATTGACTTTGGATCTGCCAGTCCTGGTGTGCAGTCGGGTAAGGCTTTTCCATGTTGGCCAGTCTGGGTCACCACCCGCGAGTAGATGTTCTGTCACTTCTGTGCTCGATTGTGTTGATGTTTCTGATGTGTTCACGCCATAAGTCCAACCTTTGTTGCTGTTGCCGTTGAATCTAGAGGTCTCTCGAGCATGGAGCTTTTACGAGATTTGAGGTGTTTGGAGACATTGATATGGCCATACAGTGGCCATTTGTCACAGTAGGACCGTTCTTGTCATGACCCCTGTCAGATTTATTGAAATCAAATAAAGTAAAGAGTGACAAAGAGATCAAGTATGGCTTGTTCTACAAAGATCTTCTAAAATGGCCTGCAGACATTTGTTGGGACCCCGTAGAAAAGACCCTAAATAATTAGATTTGAGTGATTTTTTTCAAACTTTGCCATTTTCTTGAATTTGTACCACACACACATCTCCAATTGTGCATGGAAGATGGGGAAAAATTGTCACTCTGCTGTTTGATGTCCCACACTCAACCAGAGAAAGCAAAGGAGAGAGTCGTCTGAGGAGATCAGAAAGGAAATGATAGGCCAGCATGTGAAAGTTAAAGGCGAGAAGATCACCATCTCCAAGCAGCTTGGTGTTCCTGTGACTACAGTGTCATTTATGATGAAGGTGAAGGTTCATGGGACTGTAAGATGACCTCCCTGGATGCGACCACATGAGGAAAATTGACCCCAGAATGGGCAGAAGGGCAATGGTGGGCAAAAAGCCAAGGACGATTTCCAAAGATAAATAAACTCCAAGGTCAGGGTCTGATCGCACCATCCATCACTGCGTTTTGAATGGAAGAAGACCAAGGAGGACTCCACATAAGCAGGCCAGACTGGAATTTGCTAAAATGCACATTGATGAGCCACAATGCTTCATATGGGAGAAGGTCCTTTGGACTGATGAGACACAACTGGAGCTTTTTGGCAGGTCACATCATCACCATGTCCACAGACGATAAAACAAAGCATTCAAAGGAAGGAACACCATAGCTACTGTGAAACATGGAGGAGGCTCGCTTATGTTTGGGGGCTGCTTTGCTGCATGTGGCACGGGGGGGGCTTGAGTCTGTGCAGGGAACAATGAAATCTCAAGACATTCTGGAGTGAAATGTCCTACCCAGTGTCAGAAAGATCGTCTCAGTTGCAGCTCATGGATCCTCCAACAGGATAAGGAGCCAAAACACACAATGAAGAATGTCGAAGAACAAAACATTGGACTGTTCTGAAGTGGCCTTCTGACTTGAATCCTATGGAAGATCCATGGAAAGAAGTGAAACCTGCAGTCTGGAGAAGACCTCCCTTCAAACCTGACCCAGCTGGAGCAATTTTCACAGGACGGGTGGATCAAAGGACCTGTGGACAGGAGCTGAAGTCTCATGGAGAGCTCCAGGAATCGCTTGTGTGTAGGGAATGCAAACTCCTAAGGTTGTGCCACCAAATATGAGGTTGAGGGTCCTGTCATGTTTGTCCAAACCATTTTCATATGACATATTCTGTCGAATCCAAACTCCAAAACAAAGTCTGAGTTTTGTTAAATGCAGGATAAGCAATGGTGGCTGCTGATGAGTTTTATCAGTTTCAAGTGATTTTTGGAGACAGTGAGGGGTTCTTCTGTTTTCATGGAGGGGTACCAACAAGTTTGTCCACGTCTGTAGTTCACAAGTAATTATTGAATCAAATATTTAAAACACAAGGGGACCAAACACATTACCAATTACAAAGTTGTATTTCATTAACAACAAAAATGTCAAATTAAAGAAACATTTAAGCCAGGGGATAGCAGCCAGTGAATCAAAGACGAGATGGTCAAGAAGATCAAAACACCAAAAAAGCAGAAGAGGCCATTGAAGAACACAGCCGGAGAGAGCCAAGTGGCTGGAGCAGTGGGTGTCTTTAAGAAACCCCCCCCCCCCCCCCCCCCCAGGTAGCTGCAGCACCTGAGGACATTCATCTAACTGGAGACATCACTCCGGCAAAAAAGAAAGACAATAAAGGGCAAGTAACCAAAAAACAATGACACAAAACTAAACATGAAGAACAGCAAGGCAAAAAAAATGTGAGGGCAAAAATGACAAAACCGTGAATGGGGGCAAAAAGAACCTCAAAATAACCTAATGGGTGGGAAAAGCACTTTGTATGGTGGACTCCATGAAGATCCACTTGACTTACCCACAGAGGAGATATCAGCATACTGGTCCTCGCTGGACTCCCGTTGAATGGCCTCCATGCGGCTCTTCTTGATGGTGGCCCTCCTGAGCACTGCGGGGTAAGTAGAGTAGGGCGTTAGAATGCCGTGCCACGGTCCTCGGCTTAAACACATGGTGAGCTAGGCGGACCACCGAGGCATGTTGCTATGCCCACATGTCCACCATTCTTTTTATTTTTATATTAGTTAAGCCCTGGTAAGTACGGCTGCAGAAACGAATGGCACGCTGCCCTCCTGGCGGGACTCCATGCAGGCAAGGGTGGGAGATTTTGGCTGAAAGGGTGCAATTTACAATTCAGATTCCCAGCAACTGAAGTCCGTTAGTGTTTGTTTTGTGTTGTTGCCATGGAAACCGGGTGGCGCTTTGGGACCAATGGCTATTTTATTTATTTATTTATTTTTATTTTTTATTTTTTCCTCCCAGGCAGCGCATCTTTAACTGAGCAATGGCACATTTGATATTTTTATTACCATCTCAACGATCAGAATGCGAGATGAGTCACTGATGTAGCGGTGCCACCTGAAAGCTGCTGTAGCTCATGTGGGCACTGTGGCCCAATTTTGTCATGCTGGATGCGGACTGATTGCCCTCTATGTTTTGTAGAATTCACGTCGGAGTAAACGATTATTCTGGATTAAAACGCTCAGGGCACTCCTGCCACTTGTGAGGTTGGCACCCCTGCACTTCACAGTCTTTTTTCCTCCTTCTTGGCTCCATGACTACAGCAGAACCGCAACTGGCGTAAATTCAAATTTTTACACAAATCAAAGAAAGAAGGGAAAGATGGCAACAATCACAACTGACACAATAAGCCATTGTGGACCTTTTATTCTTACGTGACACAAAAGGAGAACTCTGTTCTCTCACTCTGTGTGGTGGGGTGGCTCCCAAAAAAAGGGGTACATGTGAAGACTCATGATGTTCCCCAGAGTGAACCACACACCCTTCTCACTATTTCTTGCCGCAACGTGTGACGATTCGAGGGAAACCGTAATGCCCTTCTCTGTCTCAGCCACGGTGCCAGGAAAAAAAGCGAAGTGCAATCCACCCGCCTGTACCAGAGCAACTTAAAGAGTGAGACGCGTGCTCCTCAACTCTCACTTTCCATGGTGTCAGAAGAAGTGAGACCTGCAGCTTCTGTACCCTCATTTGGTATCCATAACCAATGCAAAATGCATGCCCCCCTTAGTGTCGCTCCATCTCCTTCACTGCCCCGTGGTGAATGGTGTCTCAAGAAACAATGAGACACCTGCCCTTTCTTGGTCTCACGCATGGTGGTGCGAGCAGAAGCAAAGTGAGGTGGTGTCATGGAGCAAGAAAGAGTGAGATACCGTAGGGGCCTTCTGCACTCTCATTCCAGATCCACCATGGCAGCGTGAGAAGGACTAAGATGTGTTCCTCCCATTCTCTTACTCATTTCTGTGGTGGTGCACCTCCTGTACTCTGAGCTTCTTATGGTAGATCATCTTAGGCGTCTCAAGGCTCAAGAGAAACTGAGGAGCTTCAGCCCTGAGGAGTCGCTCACCTATTGCAGAAGCAGCAGAACTCTAAGGTGACCCCACGTCTATGCTGGCAAAACTCCAAGCGGCCTGGCAAGAAGGGGAAATGCACATATCCTCTGCCATGCTTGGCATCTCGGAGTGTGGTTTCTTCTATAAGATGAGGTCCTACCATTTTTAGCAACACGCCTCAGCCTGGATGATATGACTAAGAATGGATTCTTCACCTTCCACGGTGGCACCGAGCGGAGAGTGAAAACCCAGCATAGTTGGTTTCTAATTGAGTCCGAGCTCCACCAATAAAGTATGAGAAGGTTGGCGTTGTACAAGAAACGTTGACCGACTTACCATCAAGCGCGGATGTGCCTGAATTTTTGTTTTCTTCGGCCAGCATGACTTCCTCTGTGGAAGAATGAAAGAAAATAACATTGAGTCGGCATCAGAAGGTAGTTTGGATTTATTCTGAGACAAGGAGATGTTATGCAGTCAAAAATAACTCGGCCAAAAAAAATTAAAAAATCAACCAAACAATGAAACCAGAACCTCAGTCGAAAGTACAAAGCACAGGGATCTGTAAATAGGAAGCTGACACAGTGAAACACTGGCAAAGTTTTTTTTAGAGAATCCGCAACCTCGGACAACTAGGAAAAGTGTGCGTGGATTGCCGCCAGTGTGCAGCGTATGATGTCACTTATACAACGGTGTACAGCTCGGTGCCTTACCCTCCCAGCAATCCACGTCTAGAAACGTTGTGGCAACAATAGAGGAAATGGTGGCACCCATAACAGAACGAACATTGCAACCTGAAAGACGTGAAAATCCTCTGAAATTCCAGTCGTACTCAGGTGTCTCATTTTGGAGCTGTTCTTGTAATAGTTAAATTATTTTCACGTCTTTTTTTGGATCTGCGTTTTTTTACACACAAGCGGTACCATTGCCAAAGCATTACCACAGTGCTGTGAAAAAGTATTTGCCCCCTTCCTCTGGTTTTGCAGCTTTGTCTCAATAACTGGCTTCAGATCTTCAAAGCCAAAAGGCTTATTCAGAAAGTCACAGAGGGTCCTTGGAGAACATCCAGAGAACTGTGGGCTTCTCCAGCCTCTGTTCAGGTGAGTGTTCAGGACCTGGGAGGGGAGCAAAATGGAAACCTCTGCTATCCAAGAGGAACATCCGTGCAAAGAAACCATAGGATGAAGCATTTTAGGAATAATAAAAGATGAGTCAAAAGTAGAACTCTTTGGATGACAGGTGGCCCACTTGACAGGAAGAACATCAGACCTCCGAGAAAACCTGAGGATTCCAGTGTGACGGTGGACCTGGAAGAACTGCCATTATTGAAGGAGCACAGGAATCGTGCACTTTACTAGAATATTCCAGAGGAGAACGTCCAGCCGTCTGTCTGTGACCTGATGTGGAAATGCAGTGGGGTTATGCAGAAGAACAAGGAGCCAAAACACAAAAGCAAGTCTGCAACTGCTTGGATCAGAAGAAACAAATTGAAAGTTTTGGGTCGGTCGAGTCAAAGTCCTAACTTGAACCCAACAGACACGCTCAAATGGAACAGTCAACACTGGGAAACCCGCTGGTGTGTGTGAATTAAAGCAGTTGTGCCAGGACAGCGATGAGAAAGACTGGCATCAAATTAGAGGAAACGTTTGGTGCTGCCAAAGGGGCTATGGAAACTATGGAGCAAACACTCATTTCCTTCATTAAACGATTTCCTCATTTAACAGACATTTTGTTCCTTGATTAAAGAAACTGATGATTTAACTACCATACCGTGTGTTCACTTGGGTTCCATTTCTCTAGTACTGAATTTTAGCTCAAGATCATTGGGTCGGTCAGGTCAGCTGATGGGCCGGGATGCCCCTGATATGGCAGGATGGGGGAAGGCAGCTTTTTTAGGACACTGCCTCCCCCAGGACGCTAGAGGGCAGCTCCCCTGGTTTACGGCATTCCCACAGGTCACAATGGCACTTGGAGTTCTGTATCTCAGCCCTGTTGGGTGCCGCCAGGGGGTGCTGTGAATGAATCAGGGGACAGGAGGTATCTGCCCGACCCGGAAGTGCTGACAGACCATGTGGGCAGAAGAGCATAAGCACTTCCGGGTTGGACAATATATAAAGGACTGCTATAAACCCAGTCGGGGAGCCAGAGTCGGGTAGGATGGTGGGCACAGCTTGCTGGGAGGTATGGAGGAGAAAAGAAAGAGACAGAAATTAGAATAATTGTGGGCAGTGATGCTTATTTACTTGTGGCTGTGGTGGTGGAGAGCACTGTGAAGAATTTAAACAAAGATTCTTGGTGCCTTTACCTTGTGTCCTCAGTGTCTGTCTGTTGGGTTTGAGGAACAACAGTGCCCCCCTAGTGTTCACAACTGGTACAGCGCCTTGACACACGACGAAACAGCTCGGGATCCTGGTTGGCAGCCCACTAGGCAGACACGCAGTCCAGTCCCAGCCTCTGGAAATGACCCTCTATCTGCTGCTGCCAGGTGTTACGTGGCCTGGTCCAGTCACTCGGCTCCTCAGCAATGAGCCTGATCACCACATGGCCATTGTGCCGTAACTGACGCTCCTTCACAATGCAGGTCATGTGCCTCATCCGGGACCCCGTGAGCAACACAAAGTCAAAGCAGCGGGTACACAAGGATCCTCCGAAGAGACACACATGAAGGAGTCCAATCTTCATCTCGGGTTACTGGAGAATGTCCATGTCTCGCCAACAGGAAGCACCAGGACTCTAAAGACTTGGACCTTCGTCCTTGTGAACCGATAGTGCCACACACCCCTCAGTGACCTCATGACCCCCCCGACCCCCCATGCCCTCTGACTTCATAGACTTCATGTATAGAAGTTACAAAAACAAAGGATGTTAACAAAACACAAATCTGCAATGTAATGACAACCTTCATAACGTTGCGACCGAGATTGCGGATTCGCATAAAAAATTTCTTGGTGCTTCTTAGTTTACTCAATTTCGTTTCTCATTCCTGCTTCAACTCTTGGCAAAAATTTAGTTCACTGTTTTGGTTTTGAAATGTTTCTTTGACTGTATAGAAACAAACGTCTACTTGGTTTTTCAACTACATCTCATTTCCCGACTGCTGCGACTTATAAGAGGAAAAATAAAAAGAGGTTCAGGTAAATGGAATCGGATGTGCACTGCCGATAATGCGACGGGCATTGAGCCTTTTGTCCTGCTCACCTGCTCGGTCTATCCAGGCTCGATAGCCGTTGAGCTCCCGCTCGATCTGCTGTTGTCTTCGAAGTTTCATGAAGGCCCTGCGGTTCTCCACTCGCTCTCTTTCTTTGGCAAATTCACTGCAAGGCAAGACAAAAAAACGAGCGTACTTAGTGTGCTGGCCCATCTTGTGTAGTTTGATGCTCAGGGAACAGAAAACAAGTGACAAGTGGACAAAACCTTCTTCTGGGATCCCTTTTTGTTATTTGTTTGGTGTTACACAAAGAAAAGTGCCCTGGAGAAGAAGACCCCAAGTACCAACCGTGTGTCTGGGGAACCAACAGAATTTCATTGTGAGAGCCGTGAGTCTCCGTATGGCGGGTACACCAAAGTAACTGAATATGGCCTTGTATGTAGGAATGGACTCTCAGAAGGCTGCCACCTTTTCCTCTCCACTTCCATCTCTCCTTCCAGCCATGATGAGTGAAAAACGCTTAGCAGTAGGACACATCATCATTCAACCACCAGTCCTTGAATGGAGCAGACGGTGGTTTAAGATGTTATGATCTGCCTGGCTGTCCAGCTCAAAAGGAGGCCTTACCTACAAAAGGCACAGGTTCAACAGAAAATGGGACCAAGGTGTCCAATTCAAAAAGCTGGAAAGGGAGAGGGGAACCATGAGAGAAACCCCTGGCCCACAAAAACAAAGATTCATTAAATTTGGAGGATGTGTGGACACAAGAAGTTCAGAGCAAGGAGGAAATTCAAACATGGAATCCAAAAAAAAGGTTTGTCAGGAGAGACGCGGCTTCACGTAAACTAAAGCATGTCCACAATCAAAAACATCTGAAGTGATGTGGGATTACCACCCTGTCTCCTAGTCCTCCATGGGGTTTCCCACCACCAGCCTCTTCGGAGAGACTTACCCTGAGAGAACTCCCAGCACCAGGTTGAGAACGAAAAAGGAGCCGATAATAATAAGCGGGATGAAGTAGAGCCAGTTCCAAGTCGAGCCTAAGGCATCGTTGGTCTGAAAAAGAGAAGGAGGAAAGAGATGAAGATCCCGTCAGCAAATCCACCACACGCCTCGACCCAGTTACCTTGTGAAATGGCCGGCATCTTCAAAGAGTGGACCCGCTTAAGTTACATGTGCCACAAGCAGACGGGTGGCATCCATCAAAACTTTTTATAGTTTGGATCAACATGAACGAGTGCACCCATGACCCAGCAGATGTCAGCGATCCTCACCCCTCAAGTGGATCCCCTCAAGTGGATTAAAAGCCACGATGGCATGAAGACCTACTTCATTCAGCACAACTTGGTCAAAGTGTGAATGCGATGCTTGGCACAGGAGACACTCATGTTTGATCAATACTCCACCATCACACTGCCTGGACTTAGACACCGTAAAGTCGAGAAGAGGACTGTGAGTTCCATGAAGAAATGCTGGGGTGCCAAACTGGTTAACCTTGATTAATGAAACCAAATAAAAACTGGCTACCATGGGTGACAAATTAAAGATAGATAGATAGATAGATAGATAGATAGATAGATAGATAGATAGATAGATAGATAGATAGATAGATAGATAGATAGATAGATAGATAGATAGAGTGCATTCATAAAGTATTCACAGCACATCATCACTTTTTCCACATTTTGTTATATTACAGCCTTATTCCAAAATGGATTAAATTTATTTTTTTCCTCAGAATTCTACACACAACACCCCATAATGACAACGTGAAAAAAGTTTACTTGAGATTTTTGCAAATTTATTAAAAATAAACAAACTGAGAAATCCCATGTCCATAAGTATTCACAGCCTTTGCTCAATACTTTGTCGATGCACCTTTGCCACCAATTCCAGCCTCAAGTCTTGTTGAATATGATGTCACAAGCTTGGCACACCTATCCTTGGCCAGTTTCGCCCATTCCTCTTTGCAGCACCTCTCAAGCTCCATCAGGTTGGATGGGAAGCCATTTTAAGATCTCTCCAGAGATGTTCAATCAGATTCAAGTCTGGGCTCTGGCTGGGCCACTCAAGGACAATCACAGAGTTGTCCTGAAGCCACTCCTTTGATATCTTGGCTGTGTGCTTAGGGTCGTTGTCCTGCTGAAAGATGAACCGTCGCCCCAGTCTGAGGTCAAGAGCGCTCTGAAGCAGGTTTTCATCCAGGATGTCTCTGTACGTTGCTGCAGTCATCTTTCCCTTTATCCTGACTAGTCTCCCATCCCCACAGCATGATGGTGCCACCACCATGCTTCACTGTAGGGATGGTATTGGCCTGGTGATGAGCGGTGCCTGGTTTCCTCCAAACATGACGCCTGGCATTCACACCAAAGAGTTCAATCTTTGTCTCATCAGACCAGAGAATTTTCTTTCTCATGGTCTGAGAGTCCTTCAGGTGCCTTTTGGCAAACTCCAGGCGGGCTGCCATGTGCCTTTTACTAAGGAGTGGTGTCTGTCTGGCCACTCTACCATACAGGCCTGATTGGTGGATTGCTGCAGAGATGGTGGTCCTTCTGGAAGGTTCTCCTCTCTCCACAGAGGACCTCTGGAGCTCTGACAGAGTGACTATCGGGTTCTTGGTCACCTCCCTGACTAAGGCCCTTCTCCCCTGATCGCTCAGTTTGCTCTAGGAAGAGTCCTGGTGGTTTCAAACTTCTTCCACTTACGGATGATGGAGGCCACTGTGCTCACTGGGACCTTCAAAAGCAGCAGAAATTTTTCTGTAACCTTCCCCAGATTTGTGCCTCGAGACAATCCTGTCTCGGAGGTCTACAGACAATTCCTTTGACTTCATGCTTGGTTTGTGCTCTGACATGAACTGTCAACTGTGGGACCTTCTATAGACAGGTGTGTGCCTTTCCAAATCATGTCCAGTCAACTGAATTTACCACAGGTGGACTCCAATGAAGCTGCAGAAACATCTCAAGGATGATCAGGGGAAACAGGATGCACCTGAGCTCAATTTCGAGCTTCATGAGCAAAGGCTGTGAATACTTATGGACATGTGCTTTCTCAATTTTTTTATTTTTAATAAATTTGCAAAAATCTCAAGTAAACTTTTTTCACGTTGTCATTATGGGGTGTTGTGTGTAGAATTTGGAGGAAAAAAATGAATTTAATCCATTTTGGAATAAGGCTGTAACATAACAAAATGTGGAAAAAGTGATGCGCTGTGAATACTTTCCGGATGTGAAAGGCACTATATGATAGATAGATAGATAGATAGATAGATAGATAGATAGATAGATAGATAGTACTTTATTAATCCCAAAGAAGATTGAAGGGTTACAGCATCCATCCATCCTCTTCTGCTTATCCGAGGTCGGGTCGCGGGGGCAGCAGCTTGAGCAGAGATGCCCAGACTTCCCTCTCCCTGGCCACTTCTTCTAGCTCTTCCAGGAAAATCCCGAGGCGTTCCCAGGCCAGCCAAAAGACATAGTCCCTCCAGCGTGTCCTGGGTCTTCCCCTGGGCCTCCTCCCGGGAAGGATGTGCCTGGAACACCTCACCAGGGAGGCGTCCAGGAGGCATCCTGATCAGATGCCCGAGCCACCTCATCTGACTGCTCTCGATGCGGAGGAGCAGCGGCTCTACTCTGACCTTCTCACCCTATCTTTAAAGGAGAGCCCAGACACCCTGCGGAGGAAACTCATTTCAGCCACTTGTATTTGAGATGTTGTTCTTTCAGTCACTACCCACAGTGACCATAGGTGAGGGTAAGAGCGTAGATCGACTGGTAAATTGAGAGCTTTGCCTTACTGCTCAGGTCCTTTTTCACCACGACAGACCGATGCAGAGCCCTCAAGGGTTTACAGCAGCATACAAAAAAGCACAAATAACAGAAGTATTATAAAAATCTTACGTATCCTAACAAGGTACCAATACAGCGGTTCTCAGACTGTAACAAAGAAGGGGGGCATGAATGTTGCCATATGTGGCGTAATATCCCTATTTGTAGGGAAATTTTAAACTTGTAGCGGTGTATCGGCAGCAAAAAATATAGGAATAAATTTTATTAGGGTTTCAAAAAAACGTCAGGGGGGCGCGATTAAAACTGTTATGAAAACTCGGGTCGCAAATACTTTAAGGTTGAGAAACGCTGCTGTATAACATGAATGATCTACAAGTAAATGTACAAAGTATTTATAAAATGCCTGATGTTTCTTATATCACCTTTATCTAGTGATGCTGTTCAAACAAAGATCAAACTTTTATATGTCCTAATGGGGTGCATTTACTTTTTCACATGATCGCAATTCATCATTTAGGGTGAATTTGATTGTGAGGGTCCAGACAGGCATGTGGGGGTCTCTGAGTTTTTTGTATTCCGTTTTCTTTGACACCCTGTGCCCCACCTTCCCTATGCCTGCCTGTTTTGACAGTTTAATCCTGGGCTGGAGCGCCCCCTGGTAATAGGAGCGCAGACTTGACCTTTTCCTCCAGTAGGCCTGGGCCTTCACTCCAACACACACACACACACACATTCCGTTCGATTGCCATCATAACTTTGTCCCTCACCGTTTAAAAAGGTTAATGCGTCCCCTTGACTTGAAGCCATTGGCGGACCATCGGCAGAGCAGAGCCTTTGAAGTGAATTACAAATCAATGCGCCATATTTTCCCGGCTCCGAAAGCCGGGCCTGTTCATCTGACAGGTTTGTTGCCGGGCAGCCTGTAATTACGGAATGAAAAGCGTCCCTCTCTACAGATTCATATTTATTCTGGAAAAGCTCAAATAGCTTAACCCGCGCCTAAGTGCTCCTTAAGTGTTTAATGCAATCTGACGCCACCAAAAATCAATGCACCTGAGAAAGATTCCAATTGATTGCCATTACGACACAAATGGCAGAGACGGGGAGCTACGTTCGATATGAATGGTGGGACGGTTAATGTGAAGAGGGTCAGCAGGTGGCGCTGTCTCTTCAGCACTGATTCAGTGTCGCCTGGAGCCGTTTGAGTGGTGCGCGCCAGAGAGGCGCTCGTGGGATTCAACCTTCAGAGAAAGTTTAGTTATTTTAATTCTATCTAATTGGTTTAAAGGGGAACAGACACTTTTCTCCATCATATAACACTCTAACATACTCATATGGGGCGCTATGGAAAAATCGCGCAGTGGAGCGACGCAGCAATAAACAGACGGACTAGAGTTGAGCTGCTGGCTGAAATCAAAGTCCCAAGAATCAACGCGGCAGCGCGAGTTATACCGAGAGAGGCCAGCCGGCCGCGTTGATTCTTGGGATTTCGAGGCTCTCTAAATACATACACAGTATGGGTGACGGGTGTGCTGCGTTACACTGGCGTCCTCCTGGGCAGGGCTGGTTCCTCAAGCTACCAACTTGGCATGACTTTTGGAATAGACTAGATAGGGTCGGAAAGTGCTCTGACCAAAATATTTGGGGGTGGGGTGTCTGAAATACTGTGGGGTGGGGTGGGGCATGATGTTATAAAGCTCCCAAAAATCCATGTGACATCAAACCTGACAGCATAGGTGGGGGGCTAAGCCCGGCTAAATGACACCCTGGTGCCAGGCCTGCTGGCAACCACTCTGAGCACCTACCTTTATCTTCATGACTTACCCCAAGCTTTCTGTGGGTACTGCCATTTTATTTTTCCATTTCTTGTTAGGCTAATTGGCTCTGGGTGAGTGAGTGTGCCCCGCAGTGGACTGGCATCGCATTCATTATTCGTTTCTGGATGATGCCCAATTCTACTGGCATAGTCAGCACTGCTCTTTGGCCCTCTAATGGACTAATTTACAAAAAAGAAATGCACACTGTACATGTGAAAGGCACTATATAACATAAACACTGACTGCAGCGTTGTGTGAATGCGTATTTAATACTTCATAAATTCTGGCAGTGCCCCTCAGATACTCGCCACAGAGCTGCCGGGTCCACTGCTTATTGGTCATCCAATCCCCCAGCCTGTGGTGACACCCCGCTGCCATGTACATTTATGGCATTATGGATGCAGTGGTCTCCAAAAGCGGACCCCGTTCAATGACCCCTATGCCAGTGTCCACTCATCACAAACTGCCCACCAGAGCGACTCGGCTTCACATTGGGTGAGTGAGCAGGAAAAACAAGACTCTGATTTGACCTGCAGCCACGGGGCGCTCTGAAGGGCAGACAGCACGCCTTTCACGCACCAGTTGGCACGTTCTTGTGCTTTCATTGCATCTAAATCTTTGAGAGTTGCCCACATGAGCACTCAATGGCTGTGAGGTGACCACGAAGCGCCCAGGCGATGATGGCAATAGGGGGCACTCTAGCCTGATGTTTACAGTCCAGATGTCCACAGAGGTGCTTCAGGGGTGACAGGAGGAAACAGAAATGAGCTGGCCGGAGGGCTGTTGAACTTGGACAAGGGTTCAAGTGGCAGGAAGAGTGTGTATGAGGTGGGCACCGCCGCCCCTTAGAGAGAAGGCTCAAGTAGGTTTTTGCCTTTCCCTTTGGATGTTCTCCCCTCCTTTCTTTAACCCAGCAGTCCGCTTACAGTAACCATTCCCTAGGAAGTGTAACGACTGTGTGCCCAGTACCACCCCACCAGGCATCAATTCCCATGCCTGGCGCCCTTCCTTTGGCACTTTTATTTCACCCTTTCTCTCGAGCTTTTGTTTGAAAAGCAAAATTTAACAAAAGTTAAGAAGCTGGGAGCTCCTTGACAGCAGAGCCGAGCCGAACTCTCCTCCCACCCGCCACATGCCGCGCTCAAAGGTTTCATTGTTTGATCAGAATGTGCCGTCATGCAGGAGGCGCAGAAGCTGCCATCTGATTCAGGCTTCTGAATGTGAGGTGGGCACTCACTGGGCACATGCAATTGATGCCAGGGCGCAGGGTGTGGGAGGTGCTGGCGAGTGTGCACACGTGAGTGTGTGTGTGCCTGCTCTACACACACAACTCCGTTCAATACACGTGCAGAGCTGAAATATAGTGCCCCCCCATATGGCCTAGCAAGGGTAAAGGGATGTGGGGGGGCACACTGACTTTCTAAATTTGTTTCTGCAGCAAGGACGGTGAACCACACCTGACATTTTGAAAGGCATTAGATCAGATCATGATTAAATTATGGGAAGGCTATAGGATCCAAACAGCTTATATGAAAGGTGTGTGACAGATTCCCAGGACCATTACCCGGCCAGGATGCCAGCCAGGGAGAGAGAGAGCACAGCTGGGGCATAATCTCCTCTGGGACGCTAGAGGGCAGCCCACGGGTTGCTGTGGCACCACGGATTCTCGCAGGGCATGCTGGGAATTGGAGTTGGGAGCAACCCCGTTGGGCTCTGTGGGCACCGCCAGGGGGCGCTGCAGAAACGGCGGAGCCCTTGAGGGAGTGTTGCCGGAAGAAGGTCAAGGAACTCCTGGAGCACTTCCAGGTGAGCTATAAAAGGAGCCGCCTCACTCCGGTCGAGCTGGCTGGAGGAGGAGTGGAGACGGAGAAAGGGAAAGAGAGAGGAAGAGACAAGGAAGAAGAAGGGACTGTGTTTATTTGAGCATTTGGCGCTTGGGCTGTGCTGTGTAGTGGGGAGCAAAAGAAAAGCGCTTCTTCACTTAAAATAAAGGCGGGCTGTGTCTGTTGGGAAGATGTACGCCCCATGGTGGTCCACAAGCGCTATATCGGAAGATCCATCAAAGAAGAAATCAAAGAGCCATTGGATTGACTGTGAAGCCCACTGGGCAGTAGAGGGCGCTTTCAATGGTGCTTTTGAAAATCAGTATTGAATAACGGCGTGGCTAAATGATTCAAGCAGCTTATGTGAAAGGCGCTATATAAAATGATCAATCAAGTAGTTATTTAATTGATTGTGAAGCAAACCCAGCAGCAGAGGGTGTTTTCAATGGTGTCATCTAAAAGTAACCTTGAATACCAGTTCGATGATTCAATGAGCTTTTATGAAAGGCGCTATATAGAGCATTCAATCAATGACGTAAAATGATTGTGGGGCAAACCTGGCAGCACAGTGCGTCTTCAGATATGCCATTTAAGGGGGGGGGGGGGGGGGGGGATTGTTGTCATTCTGCTGGGCACGTGATCAAGCACACTCCCCCTAGTGGGTGTTTCCGAAACTCCATCCCAAAGCCACCTACTTGCCCAGGCTGCCCACCTCCATTCTTCAATTCATTCTTCACCATCCCACCATTAAGGTGTAACGTCTTTTCCAGCTGCTAACGGTGAAGCTATGAAGCCATCAGCTTGAAAATGGCCATCTATTAATTGAGTGGACAATAATGAACTTGAGGACGCTCAGCATGTCACCCACTTACTCCGTGACCATTCTCTGCCCTGACGAGCCGTCAGTTTCTCAAAGTGCCAGCTGTCAAAGGACTCACGTTATAGAGAACGGTGGTCCACCCCTCCATTGTGATGCACTGGAAGACGGTTAGCACGGCAAACAGGATGTTGTCAAACTGGGTGATGCCATCGTTGGGGCCGATCCAGAGCTCTTCACACGCGTAGTTTGGGGGGCACTTCCGCTCTCCGCAGGGGTACTCTGTCTCGTATGGCTCCCGGTAATTGGACCCTGCAAGGGAACAACAGTAGTGTGGCATAAGGCAAAGGCTTCCGCCCCATAAATGGCCAGCTCCGATTCTAATTAGCATAGACCACACCCACAATCACAACACACAGGAAAAATCTGTAAAGGTGGGGGCCCAACCAGGAGGCCCACCCAATGCCCTTTGCAAGATATTCCAAACTGAAAAGGCCTGCAAGGTTAGAATTTCAAAGTAAAAAGTGACCAATCTCTTTGGGCATTCCAGGTGGCACCAACGTCAACCCCTCAATGTCCACAAAGAGTTGGGATTTCTCACCAACTTACATGAGGAATGACTGCTGACCCACAGTATGGGGTTCAAAGCTCTTCGCCATGCCAGGTGGTCAACCAGGAAACCAACCTCCATTTACAAAGGCTTGGAAATCATCTGTTTTACCATTCAGGCAGGTGGGGCGGCCCTGCCCAATCACATTACAGTCTGAGTCGGCCTTGGGGGGCGGGTCCCAGTGAGCGGGGTGGCTTTGTCAGAATGAGTGGCAGCAGCCCAGCCGTCTAATGGGGTGTTGGTTTCTTTCCACAAAACTCATTTTTCTAGGAGAATTATGGGTGGGTGGGTGTAAAGGCATTACAGTACTGTAGCTGAGAGCAGGGTGGTCCTTCAAAGTCTGATCCTCCTTCTCATGGCCACAATGCACACAAGTGACTTAACAAGCTGACCTACTTCTGTCACCTGGGTGACTTAGTGCCAACACACTGAACACTATTACACTCACCCTGGCTTTCATTTGCTTATCTTCAGGCAAAGGCATGCCTGCTTTCGACCCCCATATGGATCCCCCATAAGACCTGCTATGGTTTACCCCCCCCATCTTGGCTTGAACCCCAATCCTTCCTCTCATGGCCTTGACAAACAGTCAGAGTGGTGACCTCCTGTAACCAACATGTCAGGCTTTGCACGTCTCTCTATAAAAGGGTCACCATTATCATAAAGACCACTATAGACCACGCCCCCCCCCCCCTCCCCGGGTAGCATAACCTGCTGTACCTGTCAGGTTGGCAAACTTGTAGCAGGTTTTGTGCAACTTTCCGCTGTAGAACTCCAGGCCGATGATGGCAAACATGAGAATGGCGAAGAAGAGGAGCAGGCCAATCTGGAGAAGAGGCACCATGGCTTTCATTATGGACTTCAGGACAATCTGCAGGCCTAAGAGAAGGATCAGGGAATGGTTAGGTTACTGGGCCTGCGGTGAAAAGCAACACATATACTGTGTATGTTTATTATATATACAATATGTGTATACGTTCTGACACAGCAGATCCCTAGAGCTCTGTCTGGTGGCTTGTATACACCTGGGACCCACTTAACATTTAATGGGACAGGCACCCAGGGGACCATGAGCAACTAGAAAATACCCATCCTGCCATCTAGTGGATTGGGGAATTTCCACTGCCTTTCCAATAATAATCCCATGGTCCACAACACAGTTAGCATGTCTAGCGCCCCCTGTCGGTGCAGCAGCATCACATGTAGCTATTATTCCTATGAGTGTTGTCACGCGTGTGCACTACGGGAGTGTTTTGTAGTCTCTGCTTATAGAAGTAAACTCACTTTTTAACCTCTCCTCCTCTTCCAGCCCTAGAGTAACGGATTAGGAGCCCAAAGAGCTGTGTTGACACTTCCTGTCCTTCCCAGTAGCCCCGCCCCTTCTGGTCATCCCGCAACATGACTAGAAGCAGGTGCTCATTCATAGGACCACATCATTCAGGGCTGGAGAAGCAATTGAAGGCGGGGGGGTCACTCAAACAATCCCAAATGACTTTACTCATTGTTCCTTTTTTTGTTTCTCCTTCAGTTCATTCGCATCGTTGATGTTAAACGGGGATCTCAGGGGTGACCCCAGCACTTTACTGTGTCATGCTTCCTTTGTTCCACTGTCTCCTATCCACAGTGACCTCTGCCTGATGCTGGCCCTCTGAATCTGTACACCCCTTACTCGCTCTGTTTAGCTGCTTTGGCCTTGCACTCCCTTGCTCTTTCTTTCTTTGACTCCCAGAGAGTTTCACTTGATTAAATAAAGATATCATATGCCCGCCCCGTAAAGTTCACCTCCATTGCGTCAATCAAAACCTTGTCAAGTGTCCAGGGTACTCACTCGGGATTCCAGACACCAGCTTGAGGGGCCGGAGGACTCGAACTGCTCGCAGGGTGCGCAGGTCCACGTGTGTGTTGATGTGAGCGCCCGCTGTTGCCAAGATGCTGCAACACAAAAGAAAAAATTGTCAAATGAAAAACTGTGAGCACCTCGGGTAAGTTACACAGATTACCGAGTCTGGGGTTTAAAGACCATCCTGCCTGTGTAGAGTTTGCATGTTCTCCCATGTTCACGTGACTTTTGGTTTTCTCCGAGGAGTAGCATTACGAACCAAACCAGACGCAAATCACAGAAGTGCCTGACCCGGAAACTTCCGTGTTTCTGAAAAGCCTCACTATCATTAACAGGGCATATCCTCTGGGGGGGCATATTTCAAGTGTTAAAAATTATAAATGGAATTAGTAGAATCGATCCCAGTTGTCGCTTTAAGATCAATTCTGCAGCAAGAACACCCACGACGATTGGATGCTTGTTAAGGATAAATTTTGCACAAATGATAAAACGTTTTTCTTAACGCAGGACACGTGGAATAGGTGACCAGGTAGTGCGGTGGAGAGCAGGACTTCTCATCTCGACTTGATGTTATCGCGAACGATCGCGGTGAATACGATGGACGAGCTCGTTGGGCTGAATGGCCTGTTCTCGTCACAATTTCTCAAAACGTCACGCGTGCGCACATTGGAGACGGTTTTAAAAGGCTTTGGTGATGGCTGTTCTCCGCCGATCCAGGGGTTGGCGCTGCGTGATAACGTCTTCTTGGTTTCCACCTTATGCGGACAGGAAGATTGACAGCCCTCCTTCTCCGACGTCACTTCTGGGGTCTGCTTCCCCAGACCCACCTCTTCCTGCCCGTTTGCCAACATATCCAGAAGAACCGCCATGTTGGGCGGTCCACTCCTCGAGACTTTTCGCCCTTTGATGGGCATTTCTGTTGTATTTTTGCATTTTGTTTCCATTACTCGGGGTTTGCCCCAAACACTCTTAACGGTCTCGTGACAATTCTTTTGCCTTTCCCTACCAACAAGATGTCCACAAAATACTTCCTGACAGGACTGGCCCTTTTTGTCCGACTCAAACATAACATTCGGATCTTGAAAGTCCCTTTCGGTGCGCCGATGCACAGGCTGAACGTTTAAAGCAGCGGCGACACACCGGAAGGCTCCAAATGGCTGAGTGCGCGAGTTAATTATGTAACTCCTGCTTCGTGATTAGACAACATCGGCAAGATGAATTAGCAGTAATTGAGTAAATTTTCTAAATGCATTTTCCGCACTTTGCCAGTTATAATGAAGCTATTTTCGTAATAGAGCTATGAGCATCGAGTGTTGGGGGGAATGAAAACCTTAATAAGAACTGAAACGAACTGCACTGAATTAATGGATTAATGGATCACGGAAGTAATCAATGGTGGACTGAATTATTAATCATCAATCTACTGTATGAGCAACCAAATAATCAGCCATTCAACTGATAGGTAGATTGATTGATTGATTGACTGATTGATTGATTGATTGATTGACTGACTGTCGCACGATTACCAGCGAGCCATCATCTTGGTCTTATTTGAAAGTTAATGACCTGATATGTGCTGACGAAGTAAGAAATCTGAGTAGTGGCCACCTCCTCAACAGTTTGTGGGGCTCACGAGTTTCAAACATGGCGGAAAGGGAAAGAACGGCAGCGCCATCTGCAGGCCGACAAGTTATGGAATACACGTGCCTTCTGGTCAGAAAATACGGCGGTACACACTGTGACCGCATGAAGGGGCAACATCTGCTGAGAGTCAAGCCTAACGCAGGAGGCGCTTCAGTGACGAGAAATGAGAAATAATAAGAGGAAAAGACGTCAAGATGTGGGGGGTAAACCATGGCAGGTCTTATGGGGGATCCATATGGGGGTCAAAAGCAGGCATGCCTTTGCCTGAAGGTAAGCAAATTAAAGCCAGGGTGAGTGCCATAGTGTTCAGTGTGTTGGTGACAGTGACACAAGCCACCCAGGTGACAGAAGTTAGGTCACTTGTGTGCATTGTGGCCATGAGGAGGAGGATCAGACTTTGAAGGACCACCCTGCTCTCAGGTACAATATTACAGGCTTTGCACCCTCCCACCCATAATTCTCGTAGAAAAGGGGCACATGGCATGAATACGGGGGGCCATTGAGCAGCTGGGTCATCCTGCTCTTCATTATGAGCTGATACGTTCTGGAAAGTCAGGTCATTTCAGTTCACGGTGACCCCGAAAAAGTAAAGCGGTTGAGAAAGCGACAAGGCAGAAAGAAAAGCGAGGATATCTGCGGAGCATCTTACCGCTTTATGGTAAATAGAAGCTTCATCCTTCGCAAGACACGCGCTGCACACGTTCCTCGAATTCATAATCAAGTGTGAGGATTCTGTTTAACGATCATCAGCCGTGACGCAGAGCTTTGTAATGGGAAGAAGGAAAAAGTTGTGCGGCAACACCTGCTGAGCGTCTGGCACATCACGGAAGGCACTCTAATACGGCATACAGAACACAGGAACGACAGCCAGAGAGAAAAGCGCTTACTTTGAAGCCATATTTTTTTTTCCCACGGTGCACCACTTTTATTTGAGCACCGGAGGTCCGCGTCTTCCCTGGTCACTCGGTATTTGTAAAGTGCATGCATTTCTTACTTGAATTATCCTAATTATCTTAAAACTTCACTTCGCTACACAGCAGACCACCCAGACAGAGGATGACCCCCTAGAGGGCGGCGTCTGTGTCCACCGTGTCCTCCACCTAAACCGAGCAGGCGAGCAGCTCGCTGTGACTTGAGATTTATGGTGCCAGTGGCTGGCGATGCAGACAGGTCACCGTCCCAGACGTCTGGACGGGGGTCACTCACCATCTTGTGTGGACCATCTCAGGCTCTGCAAACGCGACATTCTCAATCTACTTGTCTATAAAAATCAGATTAATGTCCACATTATGGCTGATGTAAGAGGAGGCTCTGCAGACTTTTTAAAGTCTTTCATATTCTTTACTGCCATTAATCTTTTTCATGGCACGGCCTTATAAATTTCTTCAGCAAGACGCACAGTCTGCTCAGTCTGTTAGAGACAGAAATGGAAGAAAAAAAATGAAAGTAACACGAAGAGCGGAAGTGTAAAACATCAGGCTGATAATTTGTACCCTGCAGGTGACTCAGAGTGACATCGTATAGGTGCTATATAACGCCGAGTTCAATGTGCACATAAGCACACTGACGCCACCTAGTATCTGAAGGGCTGAACTGCAACCCCTGGGTCTAACATATGGGGTCTTCATCATGAGACCACCCAGACGTCTTCAGTTTATTTGTCATTGATGCTGTGGTGGAATGAGTGCTTCACCTACAAACAAACTTGAGGTGGGGGTCACCTGGAAAGGCGCTATAAATGAAAAGAAAAAATCTGCAGTGTGGCCCCCTAATGACTACAGTGCTGCACTGAAAGCCACTCTCAGTTCTCACTAATGACAACATCACAAAAGTCACATAAAAAGGCGCTATATAAGGGTCAACTCAATTAAACAGTGTGGCCCCCTAGTGGCTAAAGTACAGGACTGAAAACCCTGGAGCTGCTACTTCAGTTCTCACCACCTATGACATCTGCAAAGTCCTTTGGATTGTTGTCACTATGGAAAGATGGTGGGCCCCCTGGTGGCGAAAATGTGGACTGAAAACCAGGGAGTTGCTCTTCAGGTTCTCACTATTGAGAGCTACACATGTCTTGAGATGCTGATCTCTATCAAAAGGCACTATATAAAAGTCAACTAAATTGGACAGTGTGCCCCCCCAAGTCACCAGGTGGCTAAAGTTCTGGAATTAAAATCATTGAGATGAAATTTCCATTTTCACAATCAGTGACACCTGTGAAGTGCATGAGATGCTGGTCACAAATCAAAAGGAGCTTCATGAGAGTCAACCATATCAGACAGTGTGGCCCCCTGCTGGCTAAATTGTTGAACTGAAAACCATTGAGTTGTAACTTCAGTTCTCACTTCCTATGACACCTGCAAAGTCTTTGGGATTTGTGGCAATTGTGGAAAGGCATCCACTAAATTGGGTAGTGTGCCCCCTAGCGGCCAAACTGCTGGACTGGAAATCATTAGGTTATTTCATTTCTCACTACTGACAACATCTGCAAAGTTCTTGAGATGATGATCTCTATCAAAAGGCACTATATAAAAGTCGACTAAATTACATGGAGTGCCCCCTAGTGGACAAAGTGCGGAGTGGAAACCAGGGATTTGCTATTTTAGGTCTCACTACTAACAACATCAGCAAAGTTCTTGAGATGACGATCTCTATCATAAGGCACTATATAAAACTCAGCTAGATTAGATGTTGTGCCCCTCTAGTGGCTAAAGGTCTGGACTGAAAACCGTTGAGATGATACACGGCTTGGTTAGTCAAGGGGTGGCGGAGGGTTTGCTGGGCAGTTTCCTTGACTGGGCACAACAGGCGCCCTTAAGAAAGGAGCCATCAGAAACATCACAGAGGGGGCTGAGACACCTGCACAGTGGCCTGATGGACCCCAGCTGTGATTACCCGGGTGACATTCGGAAGCCCTGAAACGCCCCTTATGACCCCGGGTGACGTCTCCGAATTACCATTAAGCTGCTGGAGGTCTCAGGCCCTGCAATTTCCGAGGGGCTTTTGTTATCAAGCCATCTAAAGGGACACGAGTCGTCTCCTCCACGTTGTGTGACCACGGGCGAGCGTCTACCGCCAAACCTTAATGGCAGACGTTTATAAAAATTCTTTTCGCCCGCATGGACTTCTTGTGTCTTTCTTTTTTATTGCCATGAATGGGCGGCCTCATTTTTTTTTTCTTCTTCTTCTTCCCGTCCTGCATTATTTCTCGATTTGTAAACGGCAACTTTGTGCTCAATGCACCCGCTTGCCTTTGTTCAATTGCTCCCTCCATGAGTGCTCTATTTGTTCATCGGCGTTAAGTGCGATTTGTACAAGAACTCGTCTCGCTACAATGACACTTCCCCGCCGCTCTGTCAAGCGGCCAAACGAGCAGCCCACCCTCGGTTTAGTCACACACTTGAATATGAAAGAGGGCGCCTTTCGCAGCGCGGCCAAGCTTCTCGCTTTCGCGGGTTTCATCCGCTTCCCACACGCCGACGGGGTCATCGGGGGGCCGGTGGGGAGTGGGGGCGGCGGGCGCGGTGGATCCAAACCCTTGAGAGGGAGCCCTTCCAAGGTGGATGTTGGCAGCTTGTTAGGAAAAAATGTGTGTGTGTTGTGTGTGTGTGCGGAGCAAAAATTGACGCATATGATTGTCGACACACAGAATCGACAGTAGGAGACGATCTGAACGACTCAACTCGAGACCGTGGCTTCAGTACACAAACCTGCTGTCCAGGCTCCAAATGAGGCCTACGACCCCCCCAAAAAAAACACAAAAAACTGGCCTGGTCCCAAACTGAAGCAGCAGGCTTAAGGGCCTGCACAGCCTAAAGTGAGGCTGGAAAAAGGAGAGAGGAGAACTGGAAAACCCGTGGCCAACAAACACAAGAAAAGTAAAATGTTGCGCTTCTATTGAGGACTCTACCTCTTTTATGTTTATTTAAATCCTTTTTCGTTTTGTAGTAAATGTTATGCTTTTATTTACACTTAATAAGGATGAATGAGGCATGTTGTTTCGGTTGTTGTACTTTTGAGTTTCTCTTATTCCATTTTAATGTACTGAGGCATTGTGGGTGGGCAGGTGGGGCTTCATGGCGTCACTTACTTATTTAGGGGTCCCATTGGTTGTGAACACGCCCGTTTTGACTTTCAATTTGCATTTTTCCCCCCTCCCCCCTGGACTTTGGCTCTTATTTCCTGGATTACGATGATCATGTTGTGGATGAGCTGCAGGCTCATCATTTAAATAACAAGGCCTTGGGGTTGGGGGTGGGGTTCCCACAGTATGCCAAAGTGTCCCATAATGCCAAGGGGGCCCACCCATCCAGATTCAAAATTTGAATGACAGGGCCTGGGGAAGGGGGGGGGGGGGGGTCCCACAGCTGCAATGTCAGAGGGACCCACCCCCCTAGGCTCATTATTTAAATAACAATACAGCTACAGTTTGGAGGGATCTATCCCGTTAGGTTCAATATTTAAATGACAAGACCAGAGGGTGGTCCCACATCTGCAATGTTGGAAGGGGAACCACCTATTTGGGTTAAACATTTAAATGCCAAGGCCCGGGGGGGGTGGTCCCATAGCTGAAGTGTGAGGGGCCCATGCCCCTTAGGCTGAACATGAAGGGACCCCCAGCCTGTACCCATAGTCCTGGAGGTCTAACTCCACAGAAGCCCAGGAGAGTTTTTGCAGAACTGACAGAAGGTGGGCTGTGAGCAGCGAGGGCACAACCGTCACAATGCTTCTAGGCCGTTGCTATGGAAATCTGAAATGCTTTAAAATGCATTTTTCTGCCCAACTCTTTTAAGCAGCACTTGTTGTTTTTTATTCTCTAAACTCTCAGCTATTGGAGCACACATCTGCTCTACAGATACCATAGAAATGGCTCCTGTGGTCGATTGGTAACCTCACGGCTCTCAATATTGTTTCAGAATGTTAAATTATTTACCAGAAAAGCACTCATCTCCCCAAATACCCTTAAAATATACAAATACACCCCATGATTGTCAAATATTGTGATTTAGGCCTCAAGGCTCAAATTGGGTCAAAGGCCTAAGCACTTCATAAAGACCCAAGTATACAGTAGGCTGGCATCATATGGGGCTCTGGCTCATAGCCCATTGGCATTGTGGTATTCAGTTAATTATACCAAATATATTTGGGGTAGGCAGGGGGACAGAAAAGATTCAGGGTGGCATCAACATGTCAGAAAATACAATAGAAGCAGTCACAGGGTACCTAAGCTGAATTTGCGTGTCCGGGTCCCTGGGTCCTTAGTCCCCGGGATCAATGAAAGAGGATTCAAAGGTCTCAGGGTGTGATGCCCAATGATACCACCTTAAAATGGAAATCCATAGGAAACGTTAATGCTGTGCAAGGAGTTGGGCAAAGGGCAGGTCAGCAGGGGACACTTTAGGGTGTAGTGTCAGCTGGTGCCACTAGATGGCACCACTGGCATGGAGCTGCCTGCACCTCGAGATTAAAGGCAAGGAATCCTTCACTCAAGAGCCGCCGAGAAAGTGAGGCATGGGGGACGGGCAGCTTGGGTGGGACACAGCCAACACAGGGCGCAAAGGCAGGAAACAAACCCCGGGCAGGGCAGCCAGCCCACCGCAGATCTCCAAATATTCAGAGTTCAAATAAAACAAAACAAGTAGTGAGAGAAGAACCGGGAAGGAGGACGGTTTCATACCCGGACGGGGGGCCAGAACAGAAGCACAAAAGGACTGGCCGGTGGGACAAGAAAATAACTTTGTGTCTGACTGGTATCAAATAATGGATGGACCAATGAGAGCCAGGATTCGAGAGCAGGTCTATCCCCCAGGTGGCAGTGTTCCTCACATGGGAACCCAGCCGGGATGGCCTCAGGGGTGCTTGGGATATGGAGTCTTGGAAATGTAGCCCTGTTGGGGTCCCTGGGGGTCGATAGAGGGTGCTGTCGGGTGAGGACCTCCCTACTCCTTCTACGGCCTGGAAGTCCTTCTAGGAAGACACGGCATGGCACCAGAAGCATTCCCGGGTCCGGCTTAAAAGGTTAGCCTGCTGGCACACATAGACGAGTCAGGCAACACTCAGTGGAGGAGAGGATGGAGGAAGAATTTGTTGAATTATTCTTCTTCTTTCGGCTGCTCCCATTAGGGGTTGCCACAGCGGATTATCTTCTTCCATCTCTTCTTGTCCTCGTCATCTTGTTCTGTCACACCCATCACCTGCATGTCCTCTCTCACCACACATCCATAAACCTTCTCTTAGGCCTTCCTCTTCTCCTCTTGCCTGGCAGCTCTATCCTTAGCACCCTTCTCTCATTATACCCATCATCTCTTCTCTGCACATGTCCAAACCAATGCAGTCTCGCCTCTCTGACTTTGTCTCCCAACTTGAGCTGACCCTCTAATGTCCTCATTCCTAATCCTGTCCATCCTCGTCACACCAAGTGCAGATCTTAGCATCTTTAACTCTGCCACCTCCAGCTCTGTCTCCTGTGCCACCGTCTCCAGCCCATATAACACAGCTGGTCTCACTACCATCCTGTAGACCTTCCCTGTCACTCTTGCTGATACCCGTCTGTCACAAATCACTCCTGACACTCTTCTCCACCCTGCCTGCACTCTCTTCTTCACGTCTCTTCCACGCTCCCCATTACTCTGTAGTGTTGATCCCAAGTATTTGTGAAACAGAACCCTTATTATTATTATTATTATTCATTTAATGTGTGGTGCTTTACTGGGTTTGGGGCTCTCTGGCGCCCCCCTTGTGGTCACAAAGTTAAAACGACAGATGAAATTATCCACGAATACCGAAAATCCAAACTAACGTGCAGAGTTCTGCCCATAGAGAAATGTCGGCAGAAAACGCGTGCTGGAGATCAGACAGCATCGTAGTCAGAGACGGGTTGAGGGTTAAACCGAGAGTAACAACGAGGCCAAGCCACCAAGAGGATAAAAATATTACCAAGCTTGGAAATTAATGCAAAATGTTAAGAGGAGGAGATGAAACCAAAAAGGTTCGTAACGCGGACACAATAAAGTAACGAAATGTAAAAAAAAGTGTTCATTTGTCATGTCCTGCCATCGCTCGTCGTGTAACCTGACATCCCCAGGTAACGAGATCAGCATCACAATCGTCAAGTCTGACAGCCCCGTCCGCCCCAAAGTCGTGTAATTGATGCCGGTTTGAGTCTTAAGGCAGCGCCAGGACTTTATGTACTCATTGGACCCAAGCGTGCGTTCAGCCAGATCCCATTACTCCGTCTCTTTCGATTGCTTCGGCTCGTCTTGTCCTCGGTGGGAAGGCGGCGTGGATTTGTGTTTAGACTCTGAACACGGAGGGACACCTCAGAAGCTCTTGTGTTGCGATTCTGCCATTCTTTGGGATAACCGGAAGAGCGAACTGGAAAAAAACGGGCAGATTCAAGTCAAAGTCACCTGTCCGGTTTAATTTGAGTAACCCCCCCCCCTCCCCTTCCCCCTCCGAGAAACATACAAAAACCCCACAGGCCGGAATTTGCCCCCAGGACTCCGCACTAACCTCTGCGTCCCCATGCTGCCCTAACCTTTACTAAGCCTAAAATGTACGCGACGTTCACTGATGCCAGCCTCATTTGGCAATTCATGACAACCTGGCTTCACACCGCCATGGCACAACACAGTGGCATGTTGACAACTAACAGCTTATTGTTATGACAAGGTACTCTGGCAAGAAATCGGCATTTTATTAACACACTGGAATGTCTTTCTGTTGTCAGCAGTTATGGGTATTTTGCCAAGAAAATGCCATTTAATTAGTACCCTGAAGTCTCATGGCATATTACAATCACCCTGGCATAGGGAATTCATATTGGTACCCCATTATAATTGCATGTCTGCATAAAAATTAATGGAGTCGCCGGTATCCTGTGGGTATTGCCACACATTCGAATCACAAAATTACATTGAGACGGTTGGCATCCCATGGCATATTGCATTCCCATTGTTACGGGACTGTGTATTGAAAATAAATTACCATTTAACTAGAACAATGGCACCTTGCAGCATAGTGCCATGTCATTAAGACACTGAAACTGATTTGTATCTTATTATGTACCACTACAATGGCACTTTGGCATAACTCCTCATGGCACATGGGCAGTGTATTGTCACCACATGGTATAATGAAATACAATGAACAAATTGGAATGCAGTGGCATAACAGAGCCCATTAAAGTATGCAGTAGGCTGGCATCATATGGGGCTCTCTGGCTCATAGCCCATTGGCATTGTGGTTTTCAGTTAATTGTACAAAATATATTTTGGGTGGGCAGGGGGACAGAAAAGATTCATGCTGGCATCAGCATGTTAGAAAATGCAATTAAAGAGCACAGAATCAGCAGTCACGGGGTACATAAGCTGAATTTGCATGTCTGGGTCCCTGAGACCAAAGAAAGGGGGTCCAGAGGTGATGATGATGCCCAGTCATACATACCACCTTAAAACTGAAATCCACTGGACACATTGATGTTGTGTAAGAAGTTGGGCGAAGGGCAGGTCAGCAAGGGACACGTTTGGGTGCTGTGTCAGCTGGAGCCACTAGATGGCAGCACTAACATGGCGCTGCCTGCACCTGAAGAATAAAAGGCAAAGAAACCTTCACTCAAAGAGAAATTGAGGTACAGGAGATGGGCAGCACGCCCACTGCCAGCTGGCAGGATGGGGGAGCAGGATGCACTGGGGGCACTGCCATCTCTGACGCTTGAAGGGGGCATCAGATCAGCTTCACTAGTGGGCACCGGGGTTGGGGGTACAGATGCAAGTAGATTACTGCCATTTGCTCTCCTTCTAGAACTGACCTTTCTGCATGAGCCCCCCTGAAGTGGGACCCCTCAGCGACCGTCACTGCAGCACAGTGTTCTGCAGAGCCCCCTAGTGTCTTGTTAAGTCTCTGCAGTGCTGGCCTGGTTTTATTCTTGATGTTCCCTGCTGTATGAAATGAGGACTGACTTACTGAGAAGCACCCCCAAGTCCGAGGCCGTGGACCCCAGCAGGAGATGGGTGGGGTGTTTGCAGGGTTGGGGATGAGGGGGCAGCCTCAAGTGGAGGAGTTTAAGTATCTTGGGGTCTTGGGGTTCACAAGTGAGAGACAGAGGGAGTGGGAGATCAACGGGTGGACCTGAGCAGCTATGGAAATTCTACCAGTCAGTTCTGGTGGACAGAGAGCTGGGCCTACTTGTCGACCTGATGTCCCCTGTCCTCACCAATGACCACTAGCGGTGGCTTAGGGACCGAAAGGAGCAGACCACCGACAGAAGAGGCGGAAATGGGCTTCCCTCACAGAGATGTTTAGGCTCAACCTTAGAGAGGAGGAGCAGCTCGCTGGTGCCAGTGGAGAGGTGGTCTTGTGCATCTCCTTGGAGGTCTCCCTGAGGGGGTGTTTCTGATATCGTGGGGCAGAACCAGGACATGCTGTAGAGATTTATACCACCCAAGAGGCCTGGGAACACCTCAGTGTCCCCTTGGATCGGGCGAAGGGACATCTGGAGGTCTCTGCTTATGCTGCCTCCCCCACGACCCGGAAAGTGGACGGGAGGACGGATGACTGAATTAGAAGTAAGACGTCTCTGACTGCTCGGAGCAGGACTGGATGGGCACCTATTGTCATCCTATTGTCACCCATTGAAAGGAACATAAAGGGAGCAGAACCCCCGAACTTCCTCTAGGAGCTCATTTTTGGGGTCTCCAGCACTCATTTACTTCTGACCATCATCATCTTTTCTGTTTGGAGCTGGCAGCCTGCAGATTCTTTCCATCATTTTAAAAGAAAATCATAAAAAAAAAAAAGAACCTGAACTTGTCCCAGTCGCGATTGTTTCAATTTAGGCCAAAGCAATCTGCTGGTCTCAATTCCATTTTCCTGTCCCAGAAGAAATTAAAGACGTCAGTGAAATGGAGGGAAACTGGAACGGTGACGGCTGCTCACGTCTCTCTTTTCTGTCACCATTTCATGGCTCCTTCAGTGTGGCCTTCGACTTGCGGAGTGTGCCCTCTGCCCGAGTGGGCACCTTGGGCACCACCACGTGGGAGGAGCAAAGGTCATGAAGAGGAACCGGCAAACGACACCCGGAGCTGTGAAATGGTGGGGCTGACCACCGGACCACCCCATCATCGTAACAGAGTCAGCCGAAGCGGCGACGCCGTGTCAGTTCAACGAGTGAATGGCATCCATCCATCGCTCAACTCCTGCCATCTCAACTTCCCATTCGCCAGCTTTAGTGCCGGGTGACCACACTGGAGACTGGAACGCCTTGTATGCCAACTGGTGATGCCGAGTGTCCTTCTTTGAATCGTCTCTCTCTTTTGTATTCCATAGCAACACTTTCTACAGACATTCAGTTCTCCCTGTAATTTGGCCTTTTATATACGTCAGGATGGCCCCTCGCTCGTGTGCGGGTGCGTCGCCTGCGTCTCTTTGATAAACTAAAGGAACCCAAACCCTGTAATCCTCCCTTGCTGGTGTTTTGCTAGGTCTTTGTTTACTTTGGTTTTGTTTTTGTGTTTGTCTTTTAACAATCCATCTCATTTTCGTTTTTTTTCTTAAATGCGTTGCTTTGTCCCTGTGATCATCCCTTCCATTTTGTTTCCTCTTGGTTTCACTCAAGATATTTGACCAATAATCGTCCCTTCCTCATGTTTGCTGTTATCTTTTTTTCTTTCACACCTTGTGTTCTCCCTGTAATCCTCCCTTACTGGTGACTGGCTATGTTTGCGTTTTCTCTTCTTTTTTTGCCCAATAATCACTTGTTACTTTGCCTTTCCCTATAATCCTCCCTTCTTGTGTTTTACTGGCATGGAGTGAAGCTTTGGTGGTGCTTGTTAGTCACACCAACAAGAAAGTTCAAAAGCAGTCGTCTGAAGAAAAGTCCTTACAATAATAATAATAATAATCAAATGAAAACAGACCTTTAATAAAAAATGTAATAATAATGATAATGATGATGATGATGATGATGATAAAAGCACGTGGATGTTATTAATAGTATTATTATTATTATTATTAAAAATCCATGTACTTTCAATGTAATAATAATAATAATAATGGTGATGATGATGAAAGCACGTGGATATTATTAATATTATTATTATTATTATTATTAAAAATCTATGTACTTTCATCTTTATTACTTACTGTTTAAGATCCATAATAATTATAATAATAAAATCCCATAGCCATTTAATAATGGAATTATACAAATGAAAGCATATGGCCATTTAATAATAATAATTATCCTCATCATCATCATAATAATGAAATCACAAGACCTATAATAATAATAATAATAATAATAATAATAATAACAAAATCACATGGACCTCTAATAATACTAATAATGCTGATAATATTCAAAATAATAATGATGAAAGCACATGGATATTATTAGTATCATTAAAATCCATGTACTTTCAATGTAATCATAATAATAATAATGATGATGATGATGATGATGAAACCACAGGGATATTATTAATAGTATTATTATTATGTACTTTCATCTTTATTACTTACTGTTAAAGATCCATAATAATTGTAATAATGAAAGCACATAGCCATTTAATAGTGGAAATAATTATATAAATGAAAGCATAGGGCCATTTAATAATAATAATTAATAATCATCATCATCATTATCCTCATCATCATCATAATAATGAAATCACAAGACCTATAATAATAATAATAATAATAAAAATAATAAAATCACATGGACCTCTAATAATACTAATAATGCTGATAATAATATTCAAAAAAATAATGATGAAAGCACATGGATCTTTAATAATAATAATAATAATAATAATAATGATTAAAGCATGCAGATATTATTATTAGTATTATTATTATTAAAAATCCACGTACTTTCATCTTTATTAGTTACTGTTAAATATCCATAATAATTATAAAAATAAAAGCACATAGCCATTTAATAATGGACATAACTCAGAGCAAATGGACATTTAATAATCATCATCATCATCATCATTATCCCCATTATCATCATAATAATGAAATCACAAGACCTATAATAATAATAAAAATAATAAAATCACATGGACCTCTAATAATACTAATAATTCTGATAATAATATTCAAAATAATAATGATGAAAGCACATGGAGCTTTAATAATAATAATAATGATGAAAGCACGTGGATATTATTATTATTATTAAAAATCCATGTACTTTTATCTTTATTAGTTACTGTTAAAGATCCATAATAATTATAAGAATAAAAGCACATAGCCATTTAATAATGGAAATAATTATGTAAATGAAAGCAAATGGCCATTTAATAATAATCATCATAATCATCATCATCATCATTATCATCATAATAATGAAATCACAAGACCTATAATAATAATATTTTCCCATGGGATTAATAAACTTTATCTAATTTAATAATAATAAAACCACTTTGCCATTTAATAATACTAATGATAATAATAATAAAAATGAAAGCACAGGATCTTTAATAATAATACTAATTAAAAGCACATTCATCTTTAATAATAGTAATAATTATGATATTAAAAATGAAAGCACGTGGATCTTTGGTAATAGTAATAAAAAGAATAATAAGCGCCCAGGTGTACAGACTTTCATTTTAATGACGATCAGTAATTTTTACATAAGATTCTCAAATTTGCCTTCTTAAATTCAGGGTCACAAGACATGAAGCGGCTCCGGACGCGGTGCCAGTCCACTGCAGTGCCCACCTACCTACCCACCCATATAGGCCTACTTCTGAGCTGCACGTCATTGGACATGTGGGAGGACAAACGACCCCCGGGAAATCCCACACGAACACAGAATGAACTGGCACGGCGATGCTGGGCGGGTGAGGTGGCATCCCTACCCACTACGCCGGCATGCCGACCCTGCAGCACTTCGTCCCAAGATAATTGAAGATACGCGACGCAGTCCCCAGTAACTTAGGTGACAGTCACAATGATGACGCAGCTGATTTGTTTTTCCACGATAAGCAACAGTCAACTTGGAAACGTCGCTGTCAGCGGCCATGTGTAATGCCAGCTGCCTTGATTGCCGGTCACCTCGACAACGATCGATAAGCGATGACGACGGCACGTGACAGCCCACCGCGCCACACTAACACGTTTAACGTCGCCGCCCGCTCGTCTGATGGAGGCGGCTGCTGCGTGCGGACGCTTGACGTGAATGTTTGAAAACAAGCGATCGGCGCGATCATTACAATAATTGTCAATGGGTCTCAGCACGAGTGCCGTGTGGCGGCGTAATTATGGAAAATAGCAGCAACACAGTCTGGTGGGAATCCATTTAGGCTTCGCCTGTCAAAATTTACGCCACGCGCGCGTCGTTTTCTGGATATTGTGACACTTTGTAACTAATTACAGGGAACAGAGAAAGGGCTCGTCGCACAACGGTGACACGCATGTACGGGCACGCTCCTGGGCTTTGCTACATCTCTGGGATCCCAGCTCGTCGTGCCCTCTTGGTGCCCCCTTGCTCGAGCTCCACCTATTGCCGTTATTCTTGGCGCAGACCCGCTGCCAAGGGCCCGTGGCGCCCAGCCTAAACGATCTTAAAGAAAGCCCCGAAGTGACCGTCGCGCGCGCGATGTAATGTCGCCTTCTACGTATTAATTACAGGCTCGGTCCCGCCGTTCATAATGTCGCAGGTCTGCTTTGATTAACGTGACGTTGAGAGAGACTTGCTGTGTTCAGCCAGATGGTCTATGAATCATTCAGACAGGCACCGAATCAATTATTCATCGGAGCTAAAGAGCAAACACTTAGCTAATTGTCACACAGAGAGGGAGACGTGGCACAGCAGCAGCAGCAGCAATCGGCCATTGTCACACCCTCACCTGGCTCTGCACAGGCGTCCGCCATCCCCCACTAGGAGCCAACCTCGACTCGTCATGCCCAGTGGGATATTGGAGAGTTTTGAGAAGACAAAGGAAAGTCACTAAGAGATAGGACTTATAAAGGGGCGCATTCAGAAAATCAAATGCAAGACCAACAGTTGGACATGGAGGGTGTCATGGTGGTGCAAACAGAAGATGGCATCAAAGGCCAAGAGACAGGAGAACACGAGCTGTCCACCCAGAAACACAAACCGAGACGTACAGAGGGTCCTAGCATTAAAGTCTTCTTGGAGCAGAGCTGAGGCCAGGAGTGGGCAAGAAGATCAGATCTGCAAATTGGTGACCGTCACACCCCCTTTACACAGAAATGACAAGTGACAAGCGAGGAGACCCTCACCGTCTCTTGATTTGACTCTCCCCAAGTAAACTACAAAAGACTTTTGTTTTGTCCACGACATGCATGCCAGTGTTAGTGTGGCACACCTCGAGGAAGAGGGTGGGCATCGTCAGCAGGAAGCTCCAGACAAGTATAATGGAACTTCTTGGTGGCATGTCTCCTCAGAGTGGTTGACAATGACGCAATATGAACAAAAACACAGACACGTTAAAAACAAGTATACATAGCATGCAACAAAAACATAAAAATACAGTTGTGTGAAAAAGTAAGTGCACCTCATGAAAGGTGCTTCCTTTTTTTAAGATATGTGGACATACCAAGATTTGATCTTCATTTAAATGGCATCTATAGTGTGGCAGATGGCTGGAGACCCTACTCAGCTGGGACAGACCAGGACAGAGACCACACCTCCCCCGGGTCATGAGAGGGCACTCACCCAGGCGGTGCCCAGAAGATGGCTACAGAGCCTTGGATTGCAGAACTTCAGCCACACGAGGAAGTGCTGCTAGAAGATTGTCATGGAGCACATCCGGGGCATTAAAACTGGAAGAGAGAATGCGACCTGAGAAATGGCGTCAGAGTAGCCGTGGCCACTTTCAACATAATCGTTACTTTACGAGACCCTTCCCGTGGCCATAGCAGCATGAAGGCGACTCTCTTCTGAAGGTAGGGCTGTGGATCATTCGTTCATTCATTCGGGCTTTACTCTCATTTGGTGTGCGTGTCTCGGTCTTTCCATTTCGGTGGTCTTCGCTCTATTATTCTCGATGTGCTCGAAATGCATGACTTTAGAGTGGAGTGAATGTAATCACGTCCCCTTGAATATTAGTATCGTTATTTTTATTCGTTATCTTTGTGGTGAGGCAATTGCATCCACGTCAGAAAACTACAAAATGTCATTAGGACTTTATGCACCTCCATGAGTGCCAGTTTGTGGCACGGGGTGTCATAAAAATTGTGACGTCATTCGTTCTCAAACGTAAAGCCCTAGCTGGAAGTGGGTGCAGGACGCTTCATAACTGCTCCTGATGTCCTTCTCTCAGGTAAGAGACATTCTTATCCTGGTGAAACCCCTAGGAGTAATTGTGGGACGCGGGACAAGTGCAGACACCGAAAGGGGCAGGTGTCAGCCTGGAGGCCATGCTTTGATTTTTTTTTTTTATAACGCACGTTGAGATTTCAACTGCTACTGAATCTCGCAAATGTGGCAAGCTGACGTGAATTTTCTCTTCCCCTGGAGTTTGGGGTAATCAACTCTGTTGTGTCAGCGCCCCCCTGAAGCCCTGGAGACCTTGGCATTTGCTTCCTGGACAACGAGGAGTAAGTGACCTTCTATCCGTGTCACGTTACCGTGGAGCGGAGTAACGGAGTCACCCGGGACTGACATGCATACTTGATACCCACGAGCCCGAAATCGTCAGATGCGAGGCGGCGGTGACACGCCGAAGACAAGGCTGACGCTGGCTGGATCCACTAAACATAGGGATACGTTCCTGGAGCGGCGGCTTGACACTCGGTGTCTAAGTAGACGGCGAGGGACGCTCTTCCAGCCAGAGAAGCTCATCATTTGGCGAGGCTCTGCTGGCACGTTAATAGCAGCCTTGGCCCTGAGCTGCTGAGGCATTCTAATTAGACAGTCTAATTAGCCTGTCATTTCAACCTCTCCGCTCCACGGCTCCAAATAAAACAAAGATCTGAAAAGGAGGCCAAAGAGACAAGTTACAAAACAAGGTCCAACTTTACGGAGAGACAAATAATTGGTGCCTTCGGATGACAATCCCAGAATGCTCCTCTAGCCGCCCCTCTCAGCTCAATTTGGATTGCCCTCACCTAGGGCGCTGAGCCCACCTGGCAACCTAGTGCCCCACCCGGGCCAAATCCGGCACTGCGACTTTTAACGTATTCTGAGTTTGAAATGATTTTCCGCCGCCCAGAGTCGTGAGTCGTTTTTATAAAAGGCGCCTCGTTCTTTACTTGGGTGGGACATTTTAACGTCTCTGAATGGACGACGCTGTCCTATACATAGAGTTTACTCGTACCACACTGCGATAGTCTACAGAAGTGCCGTGGCAGATATGAGAGTGGGAGCGCACCCTCTGTGAGCGAGTGGTTCCACCTACAAGGCAAAGAAAAAAAGAGATGCAGAAAATAACATTGATGGATGGATGGATGCATGGAACGAGAAACAAGCGGCGTTTCAAGCGGTTCTCTGGAACCGTTTTATTTCAGTCACTTTGAGCTGTAAAGGCAGAAGCGCCGAGAATAACTCGTGTGGGATGGGGTGTGAAAGGCTAATGGGAAATTGTGGAGCATGGCAGGCGCAGACAGTGAAAGAGACAGTGGAGAGAGCGCAGTTTCGGCACGTCCTGGTCTCTCAGCGGCTCTTCACCTCTCAGCTCCTCTCCACCACCTGCCTAAGAGATGTTTTTTGGTCTCTGATCTGCTTGTCTTGAGATGTTCCTCTTATCTCAGGCTGATCTTCTAACCTTGCCAGATTATCAACAATCGGCGTATTAACTTGACAGAAAAGGAAAACCTCCTCTCATGCTTATCTATTTATCCTTCCTACATCTTCTCAGGTAGCCATTTCAACAAGTACAGGCTTCCATCTTGACTCGGTCTACTCACCTTCTCTTCTCTCTTCCACATCTTATTCATCTCCTTCCATTAGCCTCAGCCGCCCTAACTTGGATTGAGCGAGTCTGAGTTAACTTGTCTTGTTAACTCTGCCTTTTCAATCCATTGTGTTCTTCATCCATCCATCCATTCTCCAACCCACTATATCCTAACTACAGGGTCACGGGGGTCTGCTGGAGCCAATCACAGCCAACACAGGGCGCAAGGCAGGAATTTGTTAGTTTTCTCATGTCACTTGGGGGTCTGAGATGAGGGTTAGCCTTTGTTCATCGCCCTTGGAGCAACTACAAATTAAGGGACCTGCTCAAGGGCCCAACAGAGTAGGATCTCTTTTGGCAGTAACGGGGATTTCCGGATACCAGCGCAGATCCTTAGCCTCAGAGCCACCACTGGTAGAAAGGACCACATCTCTCATTCTAATCTCGTTACTCTTCCTGTGTCTCCCCAAAATGACCTGTTCCACCACCACAGGCTTCCATCTTGGCTTGGTCCCCTCAGCTGTTCTCCTGCCTCATCAATCCTATCTTTCATTTCCTGCCATGAAGTCTTCACTACTTATTTTGCCGGTCACTCATCTCACTGTAGCCTCTTTACTCTACCTGTGTCTCCTAAGATGACTGCTTCAACAAACGCAGACTTCCATCTTGATTCGGTACACTCAACTTCTCATCCCTTTCCAACATTTTGTTAGTTTTCTCTGTCACTTTTCTCTATCTGGGGAACACCTTCCTGGTGCTGAAGGGGCAAGCGATACCCCTTTGGGACAAGAGGTGACTCGGGGTGCTGTCACTTCACTTATCATTGCAGTTCTGACAAGAAGATCAACAAGGATCCCTATTTCCAACACCTAGATGCCATAAAAGCTAGACATTCCCTGGAAGATGGTATTCATTTGGACCCGAACCATCAACATGGACAGAGTTCAAGCTGATGGATATTTGTTTTGACACGGCTGAATCAAGCCACCATTATTAGTTATTTTGTCAATTTTCTGTATCGCAGTGAAACAGAGTACTGCAGTTGGTGGCCCAACATTCGTTTAGGTTCCCTTGGCCTGTTCTTTGGTCACAACTTCCTAAATTGGAATGAGGGGGTCTGAGGTGGTACATCAGACGCCACCTGTTGTCTCAGTCTTTCACTGCCGGACCAACCCTTTTACCCTACCTGAATCTCCACATGTAACCGTTTGGTTCAGTCCACTCACCTTCTCTCTTGCCTTGGACGCGTCATTATTCTGATCTTTCATTTCTTACTGTTTGATTTGCTACTTATTTTCTTGTTCACTCCTCTCATTCTTATCTCTTCGCCTGTGTGTGCTTAGATAGCCAGCTCAACAAGCACAAACTGCATTGGTCCATCACCTTCACTTCTCTTTTCAACCTCTCATTCATTTCCTTCCATTAACCCCAACAGCCCCACATTGGATTGAGGGTTTTAAGGTGGAAGTTCAACTATCGCTCCTCTTGTTAAATCTGCCTTTCATTTCCAATCCCTATAGTAAAGGCCACTCGACTCATTTTTATCGCTTCACCCTACCTGCGTCTCCTCAGTTGATCATTTCAACAAGCATGGACTTCTTTCTTCCTTTGCTCAGTTCACTCATCTTCTCTCTTGCCTGGAGATCCTCATTAATCTGATGTTTCATGTTAGATCTTCTATTTATTTTCATGATCACTCCCCTCATTCTTATCTCTTTACCTGAGTCTCCTTAGATGACCAATTCAACCTGCACCAACTTCCATCATGAATTATTCCGATCAGTTTGTCTTCTCTTTCAACATCTCATTCACTTCCTTCCATTAGCCCCAGCTGCTCTACATTGGATTAAAGGGGTTTGAGGTGCAGGCCCAACTATCACTCCTCTTGTTAACGCCGCCTTTCATTTCTGTTCTTGATAGTAAAGACAACTCCTCTCATTCTTCTCTGTTTATTCTACCCATGTCTCTTGGTTTAGCATCTCAACAAGCATGGACTTCTTTCTTGGCTCAGTCCAGTCACCTGATTTACCAACTTTGAATGCCTCACTAATCTGATCTCTCGTTTGCCTCTGTTAGATTTTCTCTACTTATTTTGACAGTCGCTCCTCTCATTCTTATCTGCCTACTCTAATTGTGTCTCCTGAGAGGACCAGTTCCATAAACATAAGCTTCCATCGCAACCGGGTTCTCCCTTTTTTTTTTACCAACATCTTATCCAAAGGTTTTATTGACTCAGTTCACTCAGATTCTGTTCTCTTTTCAACATCTCATTCACTTCCTTCCATTAGCCCTAGCAGCCCCGTATTGGATTGAAGGGGTTTGAGGTGCTGGCCTAACTATCACTCCTCTTGTTAGCTCCACCTTTCATTTCCATTCTTGATAGTAAAGACAACTCCTCTCATTCTTATCTCTTTACTCTACCAGTGTCTCCTCGGTTGACCATCTCAACAAGCATGGACTTCTTTCTTGGCTCAGTCCACTAATCTTCTCTCCAACCTTGACCACCTCACTAATCTGATCTTTCATTGGCCTCTGTTAGATTTTCTCTACTTATTTTGACAGTTGTTTCTCTCATTCTTATCTGTTTACTTTACCTGAGACTCCTGAGGGGACCATCTTCACAAACACAAGCTTCCATCTTGACTCAGTCCACTCAGATTCCCTTCTCTTCTCAATATGTCACTCACTTCCTTCTATAAGCCCCAGCAGCCCTAAGTGGGATTGAGTGGGGTTTGTGGTGGCAGCTCAACCTGTCACTCCTCTTGTTAACTCTGCTTGTAGTGAAGACTACTCAACTCAGTATTATTTCTTCACTACACCCGCGTCTCCTCAGTTGATCATTTCAACAAGCATGGACTTCTTTCTTCCTTTGCTCAGTCCACTCACCTTCTCTCTTGCCTGGAGCGCCTCATTAATCTGATGTTTCATGTTAGATCTTCTATTTATTTTCAAGATCACTCCCCTCATTCTTATCTCTTTACCTGCGTCTCCTTAGAATACCAATTCAAAGTGCACCAACTTCCATCATGAATTATTCCGATCAGTTTGTCTTCTCTTTTCAACATCTCGTTCACTTCCTTCCATTAGCCCCAACAGCCCTAAATTGGATTCAAGGGGTTTGAGGTAGCAGCTCACCTGTCACTCCTCTTGTTAACTCTGCCTTTCATTTCCATTCTTGATAGTAAAGACAACTCCTCTCATTCTTCTCTCTTTATTCTACCCATGTCTTTTGGTTTAGCATCTCAACAAGCAAGGACTTCTTTCTTGGCTCAGTCCAATCACCTGTTTTTCCAACCTTGAACATCTCACTAATCTGATCTCTCGTCTGCCTCAGTTAGATCATCTCTACTTATTTTGACAGTCGCTCCTCTCATCCTTATCTGCCTACTCTACCTGTGTCTCCTGAGATGACCAGTTCCATAAACACAAGCTTCCATCATGACCAGCTTTTCTCTCTTTTTATTTTTACCAACATCTTATCCAAGGGTTTTTGAACGCATCCGCTCAACTAGCAGTCCTCTTGTTAACCCCACCTCTCATCCCTGGTTGTAAAGCCCAATCCTCTGACAATTTGTATGAAAACGGCTCCATTGTTTCACAGCAGGATTTTATCAAAGGTCCAACATGAAGGAGTGTTTTTTCAATATTAACAGAAAGTAAAACATAACTGTTCCGCATTAATGGGGTCTTCCATCAGGGAGTGTCTTAGTGTATCTTGTTGCTTTCTCCTTATGGGTCACATATCCAGCGGTGTTTTCTTTTATTGTCCTCCATGTGTGCAGACGTCTCTATCATCGACGTGAACCTACTTCACTAACAATTTCTGGGTCTTTTTTGCTAATGACTAAGTGAAACGTGGAACTTCATGCGCCTTTAAGGTCAGACAAAATCAATCAGATGATGGGATGCTGGTGCCTGGCCTGTCTCGACTGACATCAGATCTTTGTCATACCCTCTGTCATTGTCATCATCCGACAATATCCAGCAGCAGAGATTCAAACGCTAAGTAAAGTGGGAGCTCGCAGGCACCCGCTGCCCAAGAAGATTTGCTGGCTATGAACTGCCTAAGTCGGCCTAAAGCGGCAACACCACAAGCTTAGAATCCACGGTGAGATGAAGAAAGGTCAAGTCACAATAACCTGGGCAGAACATGCAGATGACACACACTGTACATCTGATAGCACAGATGACCACCGTACATCCAGAGTGAGGCCAGCACACTCCTGAAAAATCGATTTTCTACATGCAGACCCGTTCTTTCTGCACGACTGAACAGGAGCACCACTGCACATGTAGGCTTCATCAAATTCAACGCAGTCCTCCTCAGCAGAGAGTGAAAATCAAGATGGAACACAGAATTGCATTCCTGGTACGGATCTCTTTAGTTTTCATATTACTCTGGCTAATGTCACGCATGTGTGTCCGAGGGTCACCTTCTGAGCTCGTCTGAGGTAAGCATTTCCACTAAAGGACACCAGGGGGCGCAATCACACGCTAACCCTTTGATCTCTCTTACCGCCCACAGCTCAGAGACGACGCCCACTGAGGGAAAAAAGACCACGCCCCTTCAGATCTGGGAGCTATTCAAGCAAAGTGGTTGTCTCATTCAGGAGACTGTGGAGCTGCGACTCTGTGACTCGACTGGACTGTATTTTGAAGATTTGTTCACCCTTGCACTGTCACACTCTTGCTACTTTTAGTTCTTCTTTTTTTTTTTTTTTGCTTTTCAAGTATGCAGGGTGGCAGGGTTGGCACCCCAACATTTCTTTTGAGTCTTCCCTATTTTCCACCTTTGTAGGTGTAAATAGTACTGGCTTTTAGTACCTCTTCACTGGCGTGTGCTGCATGGCCGTGACTGGGAAACCTCATCCCATTGAGTGTAAATGCATGATGGTAGAAAAGCAACAGGTGGTCCTCATTTCAAGCTCCATCACTAAACCGGAGAGTGGTGATTGGAGATGCACACACAGCCTATAAAGGCTGAAGGTAACCTGGAGTCCTTTGCGGTTCATTGTGAATGTGCTCGTGGTGTGGTGAGTCTCTCTACTGTTATTCTGTGCTTTTCTGGACTTTTATGACCTTCTGTATTTTGAATTTTATATTTGGGACTTTGATTGTTTATTTGGTATTGCCTTTCAAAGGCTTTGCCTTCTGTGTCTTTGTGCTCCTCTAGGCTTATTTTTGTTTTTAGTGCCTTTTCCCTTCTTCATGTGAGCAAATGGTACTGGCTTTTAGTACCTCTTCAATGGTGTGTGCAGCATTGGAAATGCTCAACCTGGAAGTGCAAACAACAACAGGTGGTCCTTATTTTAATATGGAAGGCGACCGTCAGGCTCCATCACTAAACCGGGGAGTGGCAATTGGAGATGAACACACAGCCTATAAAGGCTGAAGGAAACCTGCAGTCCTTTGCGGTTCATTGTGAATGTGCTCGTGGTGTGATGAGTTTCTCTACTGTTATTCTGTGCTTTTTTGACTTCTTTCTGGGTTTTTGTGACCTTCTGCATTTTGGATTTCATATTTGGGACTTTGATTGTTTATTTGGGATTGCCTTTCAAAGGCTTTGCCTTCTGTGTCTTTGTGCTCCTCTAGGCTTATTTTTGTTTTTAGTGCCTCTTCCCTTCTTCGTGGGAGTGAAGAGGCTTTATGTGCCTCTTCAATGGTGTGTGCAGCATGGTGTTGACTGGGAAATGCTCAACCTGGGAGTGCAAATATCAACAGGTGGTCCTTATTTTAATACGGCAGACGACCGTCAGGCTCCATCACTAAACCAGAGAGTGGCGAATGGAGATGAACACGCCACCTATAAAGGCTGAAGGAAACCTGGAGTCCTTTGCGGTTCATTGTGAATGTGCTCGTGGTGTGGTGAGTTTCTCTACTGTTATTCTGTTCTTTTCTGGACTTTTGTGAACTTCTGCCTTTTGGATTTCATATTTGGGATCATCTTTTATAGGCTTTGCCTTTTGTGAATTTTGTGCTCCTCAAAGCTTATTTTTGTTAACAGTCAGTCAGTATCCTAACACAGGGGTCTGCTGGAGCCAATCCCAGCCAACACAGGGTGCAAGGCAGGAACAAATCCTGGGCAGGGCACCAGCCCACTGCAGGACTTTTGCTAAATTAATTAAGCCTTTATTTTGTAAAGATTTTTTGTCATCATGGTATGACGAGCCAGATTTTGATGGGATTTCCCCCTCTAGTGGGCATTTTGAGCATATTTTAGGACTTATTGTATCTGAGAACTCTCAAGTTCATAACATTAATGAATTCTTGGCTCTGTTTTTTTGACTGCAATTTAAGATGAATGTTTCGGCTCTGGTTACGCGTGTCTTCGTTGGTTTCGTTGGCTTTTCGATTTCTGTTTCTCGTATTGAGCGATGATTATTTATTATTTTCGCTTCCCTGTCACGACTTTCTTGCTGTTCCTTTTTAGCGACAATTCATCTCCTGATTGCTTGTCTAATAAAATTCTGCTGCTGTCTCGTGAAGTCAGCATTAAAAAATGAGGACTGAAGGGTAAAGATGAAAAAGCGTAGGGTTGTTATTAAGCAGCCGAAGGGAAAGTAGAGCTTACTGTGGGTCCCACCTTGGTGGGGCCGAGTTCCACTGGCTCTTAATGTAGTGACACGATTGCACGTATCCATTTGGGCCTGGAAGAGCCACCATAGCTTTCCCAGATTTCATGGTGGACTCGTCCTCATGCAGCAGGACCTGATCTGACGTTTCCAAACTCGCGTCCTACAGAGAGTCTGGATGAAGATGGGAAAAAAAGGAAGGAAGGAAGGAATGAAGAAGATGGTGTGTCCCCAAGCAGACGGTGTGCTGTGAATCCACACGCCCAGGGGACACTTCTGTAGCTCGCATGGCGAGACTAAACATGAACAGCTGGGAAAGGAGAGAGGAGGGAAACAGAAGGCGTCCCCCTCAGGACCCAATGTTGTAAATTAAAAAAGACGTGAGACGGCTGCCTGGTCACTGACCCATCTGCAGAAATGTGGTCGGAATTTGTACGTCGCCCACACATGGTGGGTGGTTTTGATTGTCTCGTGACATTACCTGACACCCAAAGACCTGAAATTTGAAACAATGGACATCCCACCCTCTTGGACCGCCTGTCCCCCTAGTAAAACTTTGAAATGACTCCACACTGCAGGTCCCTCAAGCTCTCCTGCCGTTTCTGTGCTGCTTTGTCGTTCTGCGCACTTCACCTTCCAATGTCTCGGCACATCGATAAAACGTCCGGCCGGACTGGTGCAGGGGTCTTGGCCGTTTTACGGTGGTACCCTGGTGGTCGTCACTCTTATACGTTCTGCTTTGTGGGTTTCATCCTCTCCCTGAGATCAGAGACATTCTTGTGGCCAGCACCCTCTTCCCTCCACCATGTCACCTTCTGGCAGGTGGTCCTTCCACCCAGCCTCTCCCCTCCCTGCTTTGTCTCTTTCTCTGTCTGACTGCTGACCGATGGCGGACGGTCCCTGTAATCGAGTTACCCGCGCTGCACTGAGGTCATCTGCCCCCTCTCTGTGCCTTCCTTCCTCTAATTCCATTTTGACCGCCGTCTGCCATTAATAAGTGTCTTGTCTGATTGGATTTGAGCACATGGCCCTGGCCTGGCTGCTGCTGATTTCATCTCTGCCCGCTGATTTCCTGCTGCTGCCCCCTCACTCTGGCCGGCCTCCCCCTGTAATTAACAGGACACTCTCGGACTGGCCTGCACCTGCCACTCGCACTCCGCTGAGTGCCTGACATGCCATCTCCTCTTCAGTATGCCAGCTTCATCTCCCTGCTGGGCACCATAAGAGAATCAGAAGTAAATGGCACCTGGGCATCCTCACCATGCTCCAGCTGAGAGTCTAACATTGTGGCGGATGGCTGGTGCGCTTACCCAGCCAGGATGCCTTCATAATGGAAGGACTGGGGGAGACAGCGGGCATAAGGTGTTATCTCCCACGGATCGCTAGGTGGCAGCCCTGTTGGGTTCTGGGGGTGCCACCAAGGGGTGCTGCAGGGACAGGGGAGCCCTACTTTGTCAAGCTCCAAACCTCAGCAGGAAGTGCCTACGGACCACCCTAATGGGCCATCGGATGTACTCCCAGGTGTCACATAGAGGACGAAGCTCACTGGGAGGAGTGAAGGCAGAGAAGAAGAAAGAAAGACAAAGAAACAAAAGAAGACAAAGTGCTGTGTGCTTTGTTCTCGGCGCTTTGTACTGTGCTTGTTGGTGGGAAACGATTTGGGAAGCGTTTCCCACAGAATACAAACATTTGTACAAAACTTTTGCCTATGTCTGTCTGTGTCAGGTTTAGGGGGCTGAAGTGCCCCCTTCAGGCCACAGCACACATGGTGCTCCTGGATACCAGAATAGAGGGGCATCTTAGGGAGCCACCAGGCAAGGCCACCTCAACAGAACAGATGTTTGAAGGAAAGCCACCCTGGACTTGCCTTAGTGCCAACTGGCTTCCTCCAGAGTTGTTCTGTGTGTCTGTGCCAGCTTCTGCAGTGGCACGAGTTCTGAGCCACTGCAAGCTCGGTGTAAGATGCCCCTATGGTCCAAACCCACCCACACACCAGTAGGCACTTGAGTACAACAAGGCATACGGGCACAGGCACCCTCACTGCATTTAGGTTAATGGGGGCATAGAGAATGAGACCGTCATGGGCACAGCCACATGCATAAACACTCATTCACATATGTTTACACTCCAGGTATGAAATATTACATGGCAATCAGGGGTCCTGCTAGTCCTCCACTGTTGCCTGAACACTGAAATCTTTAGTGTGGCACCGTGCAATAAGTGAGCTATGGAGAAATCTGCCAGTTAGGATAAGTCAGCTATAAGCAGATCACTCATTGGGGCGCAATCTGCAAGCAAAAGTCATACCACCTTGTACTTCTAAGTGGCATCACTCTGAAGAAACACTTTAGCACTGGCATAACACGAACCAACTGGCTACGGCACCCACCTGCCACAGACCGACACTGCAGCTCTAGTTAGTCACGGTTGGGTCATGTTGAGGGTAAAGCAGGCCAAAATGAAAGGACCCTCTGAATCTGAGTTTGAAAACACGGTGGTGGGCAGCAGGACGGAAGGATTAAGGCACACACTGAATAACCGCTCAGCCCGATACTGGCATTGGTTATTAGACAATATGAAATGGAGCCTAGTGGGGCTGGTGACGTCACTAAACTGTTGGGACACACCCCAGGAAACTGAGAACGGGTAACAAGACTGAGGTGGCCTGGCACTGTTCCCCTGCAATGTGCACGCTGACAGCATGGCAGTATGGCGAGACCATAGCAAGCACTAAAACGGCTGCACGGGGCTCCTATTTAGAATTTTCTTCTGAAGGTCATTTCCTTGTTCCAGTCCTCACAAGGCCTCCCAAAGGATACACTGCTTGGCCAGAAGAGCTGCTGTCACTCAAGCATCCAGTCCAGCCCAGTATGATGCCACTCAAGCATTTAGCTCCACCCAGTCTGTGACACGCTCGCCCTCAGACTACACCTGTGCTGGGCACTAAATGATGTAACCCCCATAATGTGCTTTTAAAATTTATTTTCAGGGACACCCCCCCAGCACCAATTCTTGATTCTCATACTTTTGGGGGCCCCAAAGGATTAAAAAGTGGGTCCTGGACCCATGGGGACCACTCAGATTGTCAAGCTTCACCACTGACACAAGGACACCACCAGTCAGAGCGGAGAAGCTAAATGCAGGTGGCACTAAAGTTAAACTTCAGCCTCAAAGCAGGTAGAGAGCCACAGGGGACAGAGCTGAGCGAGACACTCAAGAACACACACACACACACACACACACACACACCACTACCACCACACACACCACTACGACCACACACACACACCACAACACACACACACACACGCACACACACCACCACACACACACACACACACACACACAGACACACACACACACACACACCACAACACACACACACACACACGCACACACACCACCACACACACACACACATGCACACACCACCACACACATACACACACACACACAGCACCACACCACCACAACACACACACACAGACACACACACACACACACACACCACAACACACAGACACACACACACACACACACACCACCACACCACCACAACACACACACACAGACACACACACTCACACACACACACACACACACACACAGCACCACACACACAAACACACACACACACATGACCACACACACACACACAACACACACACACACACGCACACACACACAGCACCACACACAAACACACACACACACACACACACATGCACACCACCACACACACACACATGCACACACACACACACACACCACCACACACAACACACACACACACACACACACACACACCACCACACCACCACAACACACACACACACACGCACACACACCACCACACACACACACACACACACACACACGCACACACACCACCACACACACACACACACACACACACACGCACACATACCACCACAACACACACACACAGACACACACACACACACACACCACAACACACACACACACACACACGCACACACACCACCACACACACACACATGCACACACCACCACACACATACACACACACACACACCACCACACCACCACAACACACACACACAGACACACACACACACACACACACCACAACACACAGACACACACACACACACACACACCACCACACCACCACAACACACACACACAGACACACACACTCACACACACACACACACACACACACACAGCACCACACACACAAACACACACACACACATGACCACACACACACACACAACACACACACACACGCACACACACACAGCACCACACACAAACACACACACACACACACACACATGCACACCACCACACACACACACATGCACACAGCACCACACACACACACACACACCACAACACACACATGCACACACACACACACACACCACCACACACACACCACACACACACACACACACACACACACCACCACACACACACCACCACACACACACCACCACCACACACACAAACACACACACAACCACACACACACACACACACGCACCACCACACACACTCACACTCACTCACACACACACACGTCCGTAGCTGCATGTGCACCCAGCATGGCTCACTGCCACACTTCTGCACCCTCAGACACCCAAGCACATCCTCACTGGGCTCTATGGCAGCTTGTGCCAGGGGTACAGCTGGCCATCTTGCTGCAGCTCTTCTCTGATGCTGGGCTGGGGGTCTTATCTGCACAAACACAGCAGGAATGAACCTCAGGGCCCCTCAGCCTCGTCTGTGAGCAGAGAATTATAAATAATGCACTCGGCAGATCATGTAAAATTCTCTATGAACCGCAGGGCCTTTTCTGTTTTGCTGCGTGCTAATTCATATTTTATGACACTGAGGTGCTGCTTGCAATGCCAATAGAGGAGTGGGCACACGCCAGCTCTGCCTTTCTAACGGCCTCCCTCCGTTTGCTTTCTCTCTTTTTTTAAAAAATAGTTTTCTGCCCCGAACCACAAGGGAAGGAGACAGCAGCCCCAGACCCAGAGGGGGGCCCTGTGCCCTGTGCCATGTCCTCAGGGTGCTGTAAAATTTCTTGACTAAAAGCAGGTGGGGAAGTACAGAGTGTGAAAAAATCTCCTCCATTTGACCACAAGGAGGCACCTGTGGATTGAGGTTACCAAATGCCCTGTGAAGCCTGAGCAGATGCCAGCCAGCTTGTCATGCCAGCAGCGCACGTGCTAATTGGCTCCCCATGCCCTCCAGCTGGTTCACCCCTGCGATGACAGCCTGCCACCCATGAATGTGTTATTTGCTGTCGGCTCCCACTCGTACTGAAGCTCTGACTTTTGGTACCTGTAGCAAGGTAGGACAGACACCCACCTACTGGGGTGACCAGACATGGCAAGTAGAGCTGCTGCTTGTTGGTGGTCCACTCCTTTGAATTGGAATTTGAACTGTGCCAGCTGGCCCTTCCAGTCTGCAGTCTGACTCACCCCTACCACTGGGAGAGCCCTAATCTAGGATCTGTGAACCATCATCCATGATGGAAAAGGTCCTAGTGAGGTCACATGGACCTGCTGATTCCACGAATCCCAGGGGTGCTGGCAGGAACCTTAGATGGGTTGCTAGTCCATCATGGGACCCACTCACACAATTAGTGAACGGATGAGATGTAACATTATAAAGGTCCTTTAACGGTGGACATTATTATAAATGACCTGATTCTGGCAGTTGCTCATTTGTCTTCCACTTCCACGGCCAATGATTTCATTATGAGGTTGTGTTAAGCCTGGACAGGATGTCACTGCGTGTCACTTTAGTCACGGTTTACATGTGGGCTGTCACACATGTGCGATTAGGAGGGAGTTGAGTGGACCAAATAAAGGTAATTACCTGCCAGGCCTGGGGGTGGCGGGGTGCACTAAACCTACCTCTGTTATCTCTGCAGACCAAACACGGGAAAACCTGCCTGTTTCAGCATCAATGACGTCATTTCCAGTTTCCGGCGTCCAGACTGGCGTCATTTCCAGTTTCCGGCATCCAGACTGGCGTCATTTCCAGTTTCCGGCATCCAGACTGGCGTCATTTCCAGTTTCCGGCGTCCAGACTGGCGTCATTTCCAGTTTCCGGCGTCCAGAATGACGTCACTTCCAGTTTCCGGCATCCAGACTGGCGTCATTTCCAGTTTCCGGCATCCAGACTGGCGTCATTTCCAGTTTCCGGTGTCCAGACTGACGTCACTTTCAGTTCCGGTGCCCAGACTGACGTCACTTCCGGCCTAGATGACATCACTTCCAGTTTTGCAAGGAGGCCATCTTGCCGACTACTCCACTGTAAAAGAATGAGTCTCAACACACTGGAAAGGTTTGGGGCAGCCACCCGTATGTTGTCCCTGGCAGCAAAAAGGGTTGTAAGAAAGGCACTGATGTGCACGGGTTGAGTCACAGATTGAACTGATGTGTAATGGAAAAGATGGCGGCTTTATAAGCCGAAACCGGAAGTGATGTCTTTCTGGGCGCCCATACCGGAAGTGACATCATTGATGCTGAAACAGGCAGGTTTTCCCGCGTTTGTCCTGCAGAGATATCAGAGGTAGGTTTAGTGCACCCCGCCACCCCCGGGCCTGGCAGATAATTACCTTTACTTGGTCCACTCAGCTCCCTCCTAATCATATGTGTGTAACAGGGCACAGAAAAAGAACACACAAGACCCATACAGACAGCACGTGGGTCGGTATGGGATCTGGAGTTGGGATGTGGAAGTATGAACCAGTGTGCCACCTTACTTCATTTTGAAGTGTCAGCAAATTAACGATTGGCCAGTCATCACTACAGTGGTCCGTATGTTAAACACTTGGCCATGAGCCTTGAAAAAGTGCAAAGCGATTACGTAGTAGTGGATTCTGATGCACCACGTTTTCTTTGTGTCAGGTTTCGTTTCTACCATCTGTCTCTCAACTGAGACCCTCCACCTGCGTCCTTGACCCCATACCAACAAGTTTTTTCAAAGAAGTATCGGGCGTGCTAACTGACAGTACTATTGACATAGTAAACTTGTCATTAGATGTGGGGGTCTTCCCAGACTGTCTGTAGTTAAACCCCTGCTCAAGAAAAGTAATCTCGACTCCTCTGCCTTTGAAAATTTTAGACCCATTTCTAACCTGCCTTTCTTAAGTAAAATCCCAGAGAAGGCCGTCATTATGCAGCTTAATGGCCACCTCAATAAACCTGCTATTCTTGAGAAGTTTCAGTCGGGTTTTAGAGCAAATCACAGCACAGAAACTGCACTCGTTAAAGTAGTCAATGCAGACAGAGGCCGTCTATCTGTTCTCATCCTCCTAGATCTGAGTGCTGCATTCGATACCATTGATCACAATATTCTTAGAAATCGCCTTAGTCAATGGGTGGGCCTCTCTGGCAGGGTCTTAAATTGGTTTGAGTCCTACCTGGCAGGTAGAAAATTCTTTGTTAGTTGTGGTAATTATACTTCAAAGACCCCTGATATTCTATATGGTGGTCCACAAGGCTCTCTCCAGGGTCCACTGCTCTTTTCGATTTACATGCTTCCATTAGGTCAGATTATCTCAAGGCATAACGTGAGCTACCACAGCTATGCTGATGACACACAGCTGTATTTATCAATAGCGCCTGATGACCCCGACTCTCTTGATTCACTGACACAATGTCTTACTTGTGTTTCTAAGTGGATGAATAGTAATTTTCTCAAACTAAATAAAAAGAAAACAGAAATTTTAGTGATTGGCAATAATGGATATAATGAGGTTACAGTAATCCCTCCTCTATCGCGGGGGTTGCGTTCCAGAGCCACCCGCGAAATAAGAAAATCCGCGAAGTAGAAACCATATGTTTGTATGGTTATTTTTATATTGTCATGCTTGGGTCACAGATTTGCGCAGAAACACAGGTGGTTGTAGAGAGACAGGAACGTTATTCAAACACTGCAAACAAACATTTGTCTCTTTTTCAAAAGTTTAAACTGTGCTCCATGACAAGACAGAGATGACATTTCCGTCTCACAATTAAAAGAATGCAAACATATCTTCCTCTTCAAAGGAGTGCGTGTCAGGAGCAGAGAATGTCAGAAAGAGAGAGGAAAGCAAACAAATCAATAGGGCTGTTTGGCTTTTAAGTATGTGAAGCACTGCGGCACAAAGCTGTTGAAGGCGGCAGCTCACACCCCCTCCGTCAGGAGCAGAGAAAGAGAGAGAGAGAGAGAGAGAGAGAGAGAGAGCCACAGAAAAACAAAGTCAAAAATCAATACGTGCCCTTCGAGCTTTTAAGTATGCGAAGCACCGTGCAGCATGTCGCTTCACGAAGCAGCTGCACAGAAGGTAGCAACGTGAAGGTAATCTTTCAGCATTTTTAGACGAGTGTCCCTATCGTCTAGGTGTGCGAACAGCCCCCCTGCTCACACCCCCCTACGTCAGCGCAAGAGAGAGAGAAAGTAAGTTGGGTAGCTTCTCAGCCATCTGCCAATAGCGTCCCTTGTATGAAATCAACTGGGCAAACCAACTGAGGAAGCATGTACCAGAAATTAAAAGACCCATTGTCCGCAGAAATCCACGAACCAGCAAAAAATCCGCGATATGTATTTAAATATGCTTACATATAAAATCCGTGATAGAGTGAAGCCGCGAAAGGCAAAGCGCGATACAGCGAGGGATTACTGTATTAGAAATAAACTTGATGCATTAGGATTAAAAGTCAAGATGGAGGTAAAGAATTTAGGGGTAACTGTTGACTCTGACCTGAATTTTAAATCACATATTAATCAGATCACTAGGACAGCATTTTTTCACTTAAGAAATATAACAAAAGTTAGACCCTTTATAACATTGAAAGATGCTGAGAAATTAGTTCACGCTTTTGTTTTCAGATTACTGTAACACTCTCCTCTCAGGACCACCCAAAAAAAAATACATCAATCGATTGCAATGAGTGCAGAATGGAGCTGCTAGAATTTTACCCGGAAAAGAAAATCCAAGCACATCACCCCAGTGCTGATGTCACTACACTGGTTACCTGTGTCATTCAGGATTGACTTTAAAATCCTGCTTATGGTTTACAAAGCCTTAAATAATCTGCTCCATCTTATAAATCGGAATGTCTGACATCTTATATTCCAAATCGTAACCTCAGATCTTCAAATGAGGGTCTGCTTAGAATTCCAAGAGCTAAACTTAAAAGAAGTGGTGAGGCTGGTGGCCTTCTGCTGTTAGGCACCTAAAATCTGGAATATCTGACCGATAGAAAGTCACCAGGCTGATTCAGTGGAGCACTTTAAAAAACTGCTGAAAACACATGACTGTAACATGGCCTTCTCATAACTTCAGTTTAATTTAATCCTGATGCTCTGCATATTCAATTAATTATCATAACTATTCATGGTGGCTCCAATGTCCATACTAACCCCTACTTTCTCTTCTGTTCTTTTTACGGTTTTCTGGGGTGGCGACCTGCGCCACCACCACCTGATCAAAGCACCGTCATGTCCTTACATTTAAAGGCCAGAACTCCACATGACCGTCACCATCAAGTTCATCCATGAGTACCCTGAATACCAGGAGGACTGATTGAGGTCTTTGATGTTAGGTAGAATGCCCAGAGGGGGCTGGGTGGTCTTGTGGCCCCCTCCAGATTTTATTTTTTTCTCCAGCCGTCTGGAGTTTGTTTTGTTTTTTCCGTCCTCCCTGGCCATCAGACCTTACTTTTATTCTTTGTTAATTAGTGTTCCCTTATTTTAATTCTTACTTTGTCTTTTTTCTCTTTCTTCATCATGTAAAGCACGTTGAGCTCCATTGTTTGTATGATAGAAATAAATGTTGTTGTTGTTACTTGGGTCAGGGCTTCCACAGTTACATCTCTGGTCTGTTGGGGAGTTTGTGTGTTTAAAAGGCTCCTCTCATCACTCTGACTCTGCCTCGAGTCATGCAAGAACTTCCCGAGACCCCTCTAGCTTACTGGACTTACTGGATCTTAGAATTTACGGGACCCCTTCTAGCTCTGGAGAGGAAAGCATCCACAAGCTCTTTAAAAACAGTTGGCATTTTATTAAAAAGGACCAAACGTAAAGCCATTTAAACCTGCAGGGGACTCTCTTCAACCTTCTCTTAAGCATCCAATAAATGAATTTGCCACCTCTGTCTCCACAGTGACCCGTCCAAGATGGCACATCGGCCCACTAACTGTGTACGCTTGGTCTCCGCACATTTTCTGTGAGCTATCGTCCCACTCGGTGTGGTCTGTGTGGCAGTTCCACCTCAAACTTATCCATGCGATTACAACCAGCGTTGTCTCTTTTGACTTCATCACCACGTTAAGATTACAACCGAGATCGGTCCTGCAGATCAACTCCTGAAATGGTTGGTCATTAAACCTTCTACTATACATTTTTTGGGAGTTTTTCCATTACTTGGGGTTCCAGATCATAGCAACAGCTTCATACACCCAAGTGTTACACTACAGGGTGTTACAACAAGGATGGTCAGGTTTGAATCCCGAGGTGGCGGTTTCTTCACCACCAAAATCAATCATCAGGCCAGTGGAACACAATGGATGCGTGTCACCAATCATAACTTAACAATTTTGCTCACACAAATCAAATCCTAAATCCCTTAATCATCAGACGTCCTGCTCTAAACGTTCTCTAACTCAGTGTTTCCCAACCTCTGTGGTGCCATGACCCACTTTTTGACATGCCAGGGGTAGAGCGGGTTCATGGCTCTGAATGAATGACCAGCTTGTAAAACAATTCCATTTGGCTGTGTGGAGAAACATCTGGAAAGCCTACCACCAGGTAGAAATCAAGCAGTAGGGAATGCCAGGTTATTGGCACAGGACTCTCAGTAAATGTGTACAATCCATGTTGGATGGCTTTGAGCAGAGCTTATGAGTGATAAAACGCCACCGTTGAGATGTTGCTTTGGCCACCGTCACGTGTGTGCATGGGAGACCAGTCAAGAGCTCAGGTGATGGTAATTCTCCACCATTCCAGGGGGTGGCACTGTGTCATTACGCTCTGCCAACCGGAAGACTGACGGCTCTCCTCCGATGACGTCATTTCCGGTGTCCGCCCACCGAGTCCCGCCTCTTCTTACCCAGCAGCCATATGACCAGAAGAACCGCCATCTTTGGCAGTCAGAATAGGACTCCGGTCTAAGAAGATTCGTTTTGCGTATTTCACACGCTTCTCATTTTCTGTTTTCAACTTTATGAACAGACGGGGTTGGCCGTGAGGTGCCAGAAAACACGTTCATTGTCCTGTGTGTCTATTACACCACAAAGACAGGGGGCGCTGTTGAGGTAAGTTGTCGAAGGCTTGAGGAATTAGTTGGTCAGTCTCTCGTGCAGCCGCGGGGAGTTGATGAGGTCATTGGGGTGAGTCGTACCTGCATGCCAGGGTTCCTGCGGTGTGTGTGCGCACCCACGGAGCCGTATAAGTACAGGCTGGCATAGGAGATCGGGAGAAGGAAAATGAACCGCAAAGAGCGGAGGTTAATGGACAGAAGGAACGGCAGGAGTTGGAGTAATTTAGGAAGAGGCAGGTGGACGGGGATGGTGCTTCAGGAGGAGGCATGAGGATCAGGAGTGACCGCTGCCCTCCGGGATGTCTTGTCGCCGGGTGCGAGCGGGAATGTCTACGCCTGTCGGTGTCCGTCTCTCCGTGCTGCAAGGCCAAGGGAGGAAAAGTCAGAGAGGCGTCGGTTTGAAGAGGGAAGCACCGGGGAATGGAAGATTTGAAACACTTCTGGCAGTACTTTCACCTCATTTCTATATTGACATATTTTATTTTATTGACATTTTAACCTCCGCTTCACCGTTTTGAATGGGATTATTTATTCCGTTTGAAGCACTGCACTAAGGACACTGTTGCCGGTTTGTTTTTTGTTTCAATTCTAGCACTTTTGCACTTCTCCACCATCCCCTTTGCTCTGACTGTGATTTGTCCTCATCTGCCAGTTCATCCGGTTACATTACCGATGGTGTTGGGTTTGAGCTTCTCCTGAATCTGGAAGAGTGAGCTTGGAGCAGGACCCTCACCGTCACCTCCCCTCTGTGAATTCAGTGCAATAGCGTGAAGGGGGGGTGCAGGGGTCCAGCGCAATCCCCAGAGCATCAGAGTGTTGGATGAATGAAGCGCGATAGTCAGAGCAGTGGGTTGGGGAGGCCATCCAGGATCGGCCATGATCCCGCTCTAGCTGTTGTGAATTAACCCTTAAACCGCCGGAGCCAGCTACAGTCGGTTCCCAATGTAATTTGTCAGTACGTCGGCGACGTTCATTCATTGAACTCCGCAACCAGCTAAAGTCGGTTCCCAGTGCAATCTGCCAGCACACCGGAGCTGATGAGCCCGTGCCGTACATTCGTTGAGCAGTCAGCTCGTGACCACTGGCGCCCCCTAGTGAATCCGCGTCACTGTCCCCGAGACTGGCCTGCCAGCATCAGCGTTGGCCTCTGTGTGCTCACATGCAGCCAGCTCAAGTGCAGCTGATTTACTGAATTTTATCGATGGCGTCAGCTGCCCCTCGTACGTATCATAATAGATTGGTGCAGTAGTTCTTTTTTTTTATACTTTTTACAGTTCATTGGCAGTGTGTGAAATGATCAGAGTTACGGTAATTGTGATGCGTTCCATTAAAATTTCACTTTTTCTTTGTGAATTGTGACGTTTACTTAAAAAGTGCAGCAAAAAAGTATTTGGCGCCCCTTTGGTGTCCCAAGTATGTGGCAGTTCAAGGGTTAAGTGCGATCGTCAGAGCAGGGTTAGGGGAGGCCATGATCCCCCTCTAGCCATTGTGAATTAAGTGCGATCATCTGATCAGTGGGTTGGGTTTGGGGTTTTTGTTCCGCCACAGCATACATGCAGAGCTGCCGCGGCCCTCATAGCTCCACAACTTTCCAAACCTTCTACGTTTTAATCCTCAATCCCCAAAAAATTCACTAACATAAGAAGTTGCCACTAATTTCTGGAGACGGTTGCTGTAAAGAGTTCTGGGGTACTCACCCACTGAGGACCACAATGAAGTCCATCACGTTCCAGCCGTTGCGCAGGTACGAGCCTTTGTGAAACACGAATCCCAGGGCGATTACTTTGATTCCAGCTTCGAAACAAAAGATTCCAATGAAATATGGCTCCGTCTTCTCCTGCATGGTGGGGATGAAGAGAGGAAGAGGGAGAGAGACAAAGAAGAGAGCAAGTGAGTACCAACTCAATAACGATTAAACTCCAGGCTCTGTGGACAAACATCTGGAAAGCCTGCCAGGTGGAAATCAAGCAGTAGGGAAAGTCAGGTGATTATAAACAGTAAATTTATAAAAACACATTTGATGGCTTTGCTAAAAACGCCACAGCTGAGATTTTGCTTTGGCCGCCGTCACGTGTGGGCATGGGAGACCAGTCAAGGGCTCAGGTGGCACTGTGTCATTACGCTCTGCCGACCGGAAGACTGGCGGCTCTCCTCCGATGACATCACTTCCGTTGTCCGCCCACCTAGTCCCGCCTCTTCTTACCCGGCAGCCACATGACCTGAAGAACCGCCATCTTTGACAGTCAGAATTTGACTCCAGCCGAAGAAGACTCGTTTTGCGTATTTCACAACTTTATAAATAGACGGGGTTGGCCGCAAGGTGCCAGAAAACATTTTCATTGTCCTGTGTGTCTATGACACCACGAAAGACAGGGGGCGCTGTTGAGGTAAGTTGTCGAAGGCTTGAGGAATTAGTTGGTCCTCGAGGTCCTGAGCAAGTCAGGTGATCAAAGCTGCTTCCTGTGTCTCTCAGTTGTCACAATGCCATGAAGAAACAGAATTTGTATCGGTGTCATCCCTTCCAGATCAAACTTCAAAGGATTTAGAGGCAAAATGTATATTGTATTCGCACAATTGTTTTTATTAATGTTTCGATTACCATTTTCTTTTCATTTTATTTAGTTTCCTGTGGACTTTTGGGACAATGCTTGCATCCTTTTTTTTTAATGGGAAAGTCATTGCATTCTTTTAGAATAATTTGGAGCTTTTTCACTGTGTGCCACGATGCCATTTTATTATGCTAAGGTGCCCAGTGATCCACCGGCAGTGTGGGACCCCCGGCGTCACTGGTGGGATGATAGTTCAGTTGTCGCGTGTGATCTCACGCCATCTGTCATCCTGGTTTTTTGAGGCTCAACTTTATTACTAAGGACTTTGAATGACGGATAGCGTTTGGGGTGTCACGACAGATCGGACCACCTTCCTCATCATGAAATCTTTCTTCGTGTCGTTTGAGCCAGAAAAGTTAACAAAATGATACACGGAAACGAGTAACCCTGAGAGGCAAACCGAGTCTCTTGTGGCCCAGCGTTTCCACTTGTACGAGTGCAACTCTCTCTTCGGGTTTTTCATTTTGTTTTTCTTATTTATTCAGCTGCAAACGTTAAGGTTTTATAGTTTTGGAACCTGTAGAACTCATTTCTGGTCTTATTTTGTAGATTTACGTTGTCACACGCGTGCGCATGGGAGAAGGTCTAAGGTCTGAACTGGGAGTAAGACGCCGAGCCAGGCGCTGATGAACGGTACTAATGCCTTTTCTCCTTCTTCCACTGAACACCAGAAGGAAAGCCCACCTAAGACTCCGCCTACTTCCGCTGCTACAACACGCCCTCTTGCAGACCTCACTTCCGCCTGAGATCCCGCCCCTTCCTGTCCTCCACCAATAAAACCCATTCCTCACTCTCCCATTCAGTCTATTGTGACTCAGTCATTTATGAGTACTCTGCCCATCGTTATGGTGGTGCTTATAATATACGGAGTGGACTCCCCAGATCTTCACATTTGTTATTCCTCTGTTCTGTTCACAACGTGTTGATACTTTTTATGGTTAGTTTGACTGCTACAATCGGTTTGGTTCATTAACTTTTTAAGAGAACTCTTGAAGACTACGTGTTGTGATGGACGGATGGAGGAAGGCAGCTACTTTGGGACACTGCCTCCCCCAAGACGCTAGATGGAAACTTTCCTGCAGCATAGCGGTGGCCCGGATTCCCGCAGGGCACCATGGGATCTGGAGTTTGGCTTCACAGCCCTGATGGGTACCGTGGGTGCCGCCAGGGGACGCTGGGAGTTTTTACGGTCTGCCTAGCCCAGAAGTACTCCAAAGTCACGATGACGGAAGCCCCAAAGTACTTCTGGGCTGAAGATCATGCAAGTTCTCCATTTGACCACTTCCGGGGCTCAAGGACCATATGAAGGACTGCTGTGAACCCAGCAAGCGAGCCGGAGTCGGGAGGAGGTGGACAACGCTTGCTGGGAGGTGTGGAGGAGAGAGAATTATTACTACTGGGAACTGTGCTGATGGAATTGTCTGTTTATTGTGGCTGTGGTGCTTGAAGACACTATTTGGAGAAGAAAAGAATTAAAAATTCTCCTCATTGCTTTCACCCTGCGTCCCGCACGTCTGTCTGTTGGGGTTAAAGGGGCAACAGCTACCCCTAACATCCACAATGCACTGTGGGGCTTTGCAACTTGAAGAATTAATTTCAGACCTTTGTTTTCTTCTGGATGGGTTAAGAAACAAGATGAATAATTTTTTTAGCATGAATTTCAATGCCATTTTGGATGGTCTAGGATGCCACTATTTTGTGCAGGATGGTATGGGTGGCATCTCGCTGCACGTGTCTTTAGAAGTCAACTATTTAAATGCAAGGTCCATGCACTTCTTTGTTTCCTAGATTGGATAAAAACCGTGTTGGTGTGCGATTCTTGCACCAAAACCTTTTGGTTTTAAGGTCTTTAGTTTTTGATTAATGTTTTGAACACGTCAACAGATTGGTTCGATTTCTGGTAATGACTTTTCGACTACATCTCATCTCCCGATGCACGCCATTAAAAAATTCTCACTGAATGCATTTTACGCACATTTGAATAATTCACGGAAAAACCCAGTTTCAAAAATTCCATGTAAACCCTTGTTCCAGCAAGAGAAACCGAGATATTGGTCTCCGGGAAATTTAGTTAACACACGTAGAGTAACCCAGTTATGTGCCCATGTAAACCCTTAACCGGGTTGCAGTTACGGATTTTGTAGTCTCTGCATGTCTGTTGCACTCTGTTAGCCTGCGCAACTTTTCGGTTCCAGCAGCCACGGATACAAAATGGTGGAAGCGTCTACAAAGATCAATTCCCTGAGGCGAATGTTCTGGCAATCGCATTACTCCTTCTCTCATCTGAAATAATCTGACGCAATATTTCAGAAATCGTGAACAATGTCTGCATTGTCTAAATTGTCTAAGACTTAGTAGCACAATCCCAGTAGGCACGAGCTCCATACTTGTTTTCATATTCACGGTGTCCATTGATGATGATTTTTAGAGGATTTTTATGGCATCGGAAGCATTTTTTCAAACGAGAACTTCATAAGTCGACTCTCACGTCAAAATGGAGGTTTGTAGGAAAGTCGGTTTCTGCCTTAACTGGTTTACTCACTCAAAGCCTACATGACCATCTGCGTCAAAGCCTTCATGGTCCTCTGATTGTCGGACTATATGACCCTCTACCTCAAAGCCTACATGATCCTCTACCTCAAAGCCTACATGACCCTCTGTCAATCGGGATAATATGACCCTCTGCGTCAAAGCCTACATGACCATCTACCTCAAAGCCTACATGACCCTCTGCCTCAAAGCCTTCATGATCCTCTGAGTGTCGGACTATATGACTCTCTGTCTCAAAGCCTACATGACCCTCTGCCCATCGGAACTATATGACCCTCTGTGTCAAAGCCTAGATGATCCTCTGATTCTCTGACTATATGACCCTCTACCTCAAAGCCTACATGACCGTCTGCCCATCTGGACTATATGACCCTCTACCTCAAAGCCTACATGACCCTCTGATTGTCGGACTATATGGCCCTCTACCTCAAAGCCTACATGATCCTCTGATTTTTGGACTATATGACTCTCTACCTCAAAGCCTACATGACCCTATGCCCATCGGAACTATATGACCCTCTACCTCAAAGCCTACATGACCCTCTGCCTCAAAGCCTACATAACCCTAGGCCCATCAGGACTATATGACCCTCTGCGTCAAAGCCTGCATGACCCTCTGATTGTCGGACTATATGACCCTCTGCATCAAAGCCTACATGACCTTCTGATTCTCTGACTATATGACCCTCTACCTCAAAGCCTACATGACCCTCTGCCTCAAAGCCTACATGACCCTCTGCCCATCGGAACTATATGACCCTCTACCTCAAAGCCTACATGACCGTCTGCCCATCAGGACCTATATGACCCTCTACCTCAAAGCCTACATGACCCTCTGATTCTCTGACTATATGACCCTCTGCGTCAAAGCCTGCATGACCCTCTGATTGTCAGACTATATGACTCTCTACCTTAAAGCCTACATGACCCTCTGCCTCAAAGCCTACATGACCCTCTGCCCATCGGGACTATATGACTCTCTACCTCAAACCCTACATGACCCCCTTGTCTTGGATGGTTGTACTCACTAATCATGGAGACATGTTGCCTGTTGTTTAGCACATGCAAGTCAGAATTTCACTGGAAGTTGTACATGAGACAATAAGGACCCTATAAACATATCGCTCGCCACCCAATGTGCCACCTCACCGGCATCTAACTCCGCCCAGCCACCTATAAATCTCACCCCACCCACTTGGCTGTACTCAAAGATCTCGCTCCGCCCAGTCCTTTTGCCACACCCTCATAATTGACCTGTTGTTTATGTTTTACGTATTTAAAGTGTGTTTTGAGATTTTTCAGGTAAGGAAGACTGAAGTATCAAGATAAGGAAGTTCTTCCCACCAATCGTGGTGATGGAGAGTAGTCACATGGTGTATGTTGATTAGCACATGCAGGAAAGAATTGGACTGGACTTTGTGCATGTGGCAGTAAGGATCCTCTGAACCCATAAGTCTCCCATTAAGATTAGTAAACACATGAAAATGTTTTGATGTGCAGGTTGGTTGGCAAGGAAATAATAAGGGAAGCTCAGATTGGATAATCCATCAACAAACAATCCTGTTCTTTATAAAATGTATTCTTGCATGGATTCACTTTAAAAGGATTTCAAATGTATTAGAAGTACATTGTGTAAATAAAGCCTGAGGGTGTCGAAGCGCACGCCTACATACTTACAGGTCCTCTGGGATGGACGCGTTTTGCCCCAGTTGGACCACAATCAAATGGTAGCGATCAAGGTCAATTATCATGGTGTGATGAAGTGAACTCCCATCCAATCCCAACTCCCATCGCGTTCGCGACCCCTTGTTAGGCCTGTTGGTCGAAAGTCGAGACAGATTTGGGAGCCACGCATAGAAGATTAAGAAGTCGGGGAAAATGGGACACCCCCCCCCCCCACATTAAGCTTTTCCCACCTGTGTGAGTCATTAGTATAATCTTCATCTTCACAACAACACGGATTAGCCGCTGTTTTCAAAAAGCTCTTCACAGACGGTGGCCTGAAGCAGATTCTCCGGGGAGATTTCCAGAAGGAGAGGAGTGATCACGGTGCCTTCGGTGTAATTAAGTAAGCCGCAGGGACTCGCTGTCACTAAGTGGGCTCCTAATGGTCCGCCGTAGTGACTGTCATTACTCAGCCCATTTAATCAGCAGGCACTGACTCGAGCAATAATTTTACCATTTTTTTCATCTTTCATCCTGCTCCGTTTTAGCGATATTCATCTTTAAATACTGACAGGGCGAAAATGTAGTCCAGAAATAACATTAGCAGGGTTGCTTGGAGGGAGACCGTCGGGTAGGGAGATTCACCGGTCACGAGCAGTCATTTTGAAGGCAGTTTTTGTCCTGTTCTTATTTTAGTTCCATTTTTTTGTGCCAGTTCTTATAGGTTTTTTTATTTCTATAATGTTATTTTATGTTTTGCTTTGTTTTTTGTGGACATCGCCATTTTGTGGTTCCCTCCAGTCTGGTGGCCATGTTGTGTGTAATAATACGTTCTCATTTCTGTGACGTAACACCAAGAAGTTGCACATCATCATTTCATCCTCATTAGATGATTAAAGACGGAGATGCGCTTGTCCTGTTATCCAAGATTCTGGATGTAGTTAGGGTTTTACCGCTGCTCTATACCTGGTCTCTGTTTTACGCTGTTATGTTTGAGTGATTTGTTGGTTTTTGACATTTGTTTTTCGTAAAATTCATGTTTTTTTGTCAAGTCTTTCTTATTTTCTAATAATGTCTTTTGGTTTTCAGGTCATGTTATTGTAAGTTTTCTTTCTGCTTCTCTGTGTGTTGGGATGAGGAGAAGGGGTCCCCCGGGTGCTGCTGGTGGCGTACCACCCCAGTGCTATTTAAGAGTCGGCAGTTCATGTAATGAGCTACATGGCCTTGGGTACGACTTCAGTCCTTTAGACGCCATTTGGAGTTTCACTTTTTCACTCTCATGGAATATTGTGCTCTGGTTTTCTGGTTTTGTTTTAAAGATTCGTTTTTGGGATTGCAGACTCATTTTGGCTGCTATGGTTTTTCTTATAAGGCTCACCTTTAGAAATGCATTTTTGATTTTATTTTGAAATTTTTTTTCTTTGTTCATAAATATTTATGTGCATTAAGAAACTCCCTTTTGTGTTTGGGCCAGGGGTTCTGTGGTTCCCTCCTTCCCATTCTCAGCTTTTTGAAGTTGAAAAGTCTACCCTTCTTCTTGGGCCTGTGTAGGTCAGCAGCCTGCTGCTTGAGTTTTGGGGTGAGGCTCATTTTAATTTCTAGGCTTCACTTCAATCCTGAAGCTTGATATTCGTGGGCATGGCCTGAGTCTGAGTTTTGTGAGCAAGCATAACTCGCAACAGAGACGTACACACATTTTAATTTTAGTGTTTAAAGAACTCAGGGCTTAGGGACTTTTGCATTTTATTCTGACTCCATTTTAGTGCCTTTCTATTTATCTATCTATTTTATCTATCTATTATATAGTGTCTTCTATCTATCTATCTATCTAAGTGTATTTTACCTATCTATCTATTATATAGTGTCTTTATCTATCTATCTATCTAATAGTGCCTTTCTATAATATAGTGCCTTTCATATCTATCTGTCAATCATATAGTGCCTTTCTGTCTATCTATTTATCTGTGTATTTTATCTATCTATCTATCTATCTATCTATCTATCATATAGTGCCTTTCTATCTATCTATCTATCTATCTATCTATCTATCTATCTATCTATCTATCTATCTATCTATCTATCTATCTATCTATCTATCTATCTATCTGTGTATTTTGTCTATATCTATTATATAGTGTCTTTTATCTATCTATCTATCTATCATATAGTGCCTTTCTATCTGTCTATCTACCTATCTATCATATAGTGCCTTTCTATCTATCTATCTGTGTATTTTGTCTATATCTATTATATAGTGTCTTTTATCTATCTATCTATCATATAGATAGAAAGGCACTATCTATCTATCTATCTATCTATCTATCTATCTATCTATCTATCTATCTATCTATCTATCTATCTATCTATCTATCTATCTATCTATCATATATTGCCTTTCTATCTATCTATCTACCTGTGTATTTTGTCTATATCTATTATATAGTGTCTTTTATCTATCTATCTATCTATCATATAGTGCCTTTCTATCTATCTATCTATCTGTGTATTTTATCTATCTATATATCTTTTAGTGCCTTTCTATCTATTTATCTATCTATCTATCTATCTAATAGTGCCTTTCTATAATATAGTGCCTTTCATATCTATCTGTCTATCTATCCGTCAATCATATAGTGCCTTTCTATCTATCTATCTATCTGTGTATTTTGTCTATATCTATTATATAGTGTCTTTTATCTATCTATCTATCATATAGTGCCTTTCTATCTATCTATCTACCTATCTATCATATAGTGCCTTTCTATCTATCTATCTGTGTATTTTGTCTATATCTATTATATAGTGTCTTTTATCTATCTATCTATCATATAGTGCCTTTCTATCTATCTATCTATCTATCTATCTATCTATCTATCTATCTATCTATCTATCTATCTATCTATCTATCTATCTATCTATCTATCTATCTATCTATCTATCTATCTATCTATCTATCTATCTATCTATCTATCTATGTGTATTTTATCTATCTATATATCTTTTAGTGCCTTTCTATCTATCTATCTATCTATCTATCTATCTATCTATCTATCTATCTATCTATCTATCTATCTATCTATCTATCTATCTATCTATCTATCTAATAGTGCCTTTCTATAATATAGTGCCTTTCATATCTATCTGTCTATCTATCCGTCAATCATATAGTGCCTTTCTATCTATCTATTTATCTGTGTATTTTATCTATCTATAGATAGATAGATAGATAGATAGATAGATAGATAGATAGATAGATAGATAGATAGATAGATAGATAGATAGATAGATAGATAGATAGATAGATAGATAGATAGATAGATACAAAAGGCACTATCTATCTATCTATGATTTAGTGCCTTTCACATCTAACTGCATCTTCCATCTTTTGCACTGTCACAAATGGCCGGAGGTGGACAGTTTCAGTGCCCTCCCCCCTCCCAAGTATGACATTGACAGACTGGACATCTTCTTGGCCCAGTACTTACGCTCCTCTTCTCTACTCTGTCCAAGTCTTTCTCCCCTTGTTATGTTTATTTCCGCTTCACCGTGTTGGATTTCGAGTGATCTCTAGAAGATCTCCAGATGCTGCAGAAATAGCCCTTTCCTTTGCTAATGCCATGAACTTCAGCTCCATTTCTGTGCCCGTGTAGGGATAATAAATCACTGGGACACGGTATGGCCAGTCTTATTGGACACCCTGGGGGCAGATAGCCCTTCTATTTTCTTTTGTCCAAAGTGGATTTGAATCTTCTATTGTCTGAGGCTTTCAATTCCCAAAGGGTCATCTGGAGTGGTCAGATTCACTCGGAGCGGTGCACTTCGATGGACCCTGACATCCAGCCATAACGAGATTAAGAGCTCAGTGTGCCTTGGCGTGATGAATTTCTCTCTCCCCCGGTTATTATTGGCGGCACGGGCTTTTCTCGTTTTTCACATTTGCCTCAGACTCCCCCGTTGTGGAAGAATTAGAGAATTACAAATAACCAGCGGCCCTGCTAAAGAGTTTAAAGATGTTAATGACTTGTAATTGATGCATCAGGATGACTTGCCCTGCACGACATAATAAGTGGAGTGCTGCAGGCTAGCCAATTCAACAGCGGACAGGGAAATTTGGGCGCCATGCTCTTAGTAATAAGCTTCAACACAAAAGGTCAGCCCCAGAGGTGCTGCCGACTACGCCGCCCCAGTTTACTCTTACTGGGCTGTGCTTCCCAGCAGCTCCCCTCTCAGCCCAGACACTAACAAGACGCACAGAACTGTGGCATTTCTCACCCAATCTGGCAGACTTCAGAGTTTTTCTTGCAATGCATGACTCAGAAGCTCAGGCTGTGCTCCATGTGAGGAATGCCGGGTCTGGTCGAAGTCAAGAAAAATGGGAATGCGGAGACTGACAAGTGGCAGTCGACTTTCAGTTGGCTGTTGTCAACGATCCTCTGGGGACGTGTTTTTGATGGTTGGAATTCCCAACTGTTCTACCAGCATTGGAGAAATAATAGCAGGAAGAAAGGGCAAAAGAATGGAGTGGGAGATGAAATCGCAAACCAGGAAGGCAAACTAGAAGCTAAAACAGAAATACAAAGTCTGAGAAAGCTAATCAAAAAGTCAATTCACTAAAGGTTTAGGCGATGTGGTATCCTTCCCATGATTTAGGATCTAGGCTTTATTTATTCTGCATTTTTTTGGGATTTATTTTGATATTTTAGCTAACATAGAAGTGTTAAAATGAACCATTTTTCTATTTTTCACGTGTTTAACATGAATTTGCGGAGTTTTGAACCCCACGGAATGGGACTATCACGTTGATTTTATAAAATGCGCAACAGTTATTAAGTTATGATGAGTTAGCATCGGTCATCGCTACGGTGATGCATCCCAACAGCCCTTGGGAGTGCGAGTCACATGACGTCATTTGGCATAAAGGTCGGCTCAGAGGTTTACTGAACACCCGACGTGATGACTCCACGTTTAATTTCTCGCCGTTTTTCTCCGACTGACTTACTGGTTTTTTTCAAACAAAATTCTTTTTCTGGCTTTAGACTGGGTTTGCGATTCTCTCACAACTGGTCAGCTGTCCTTGTCACCTCCTGATCCCAATTTCAGATTGTCATCGTCTCAAGTCAGTACACAACGTGTTTGGGAATTTCTTCCTTTCTGTGTTTGTGATTTATATTTTTAATATGTTATTAATATTATTTGTTATGCATCCCTTTTTTGTATGTAGAGCCTTAGGGGGTGGGGCCACCTAATCCTGCAAAATGTGTTGGCCTGTTTATTTATTAATTATTATTATTTTTATTAGTTTTTTTTTTTTATTTATCACTTAAGTGCCGGCCCTGCGGTGGGTTGGCGCCCTGCCCGGGGATTTGTTTCCTGCCTTGTGCCCTGTGTTGGCTGGGATTGGCTCCAGCAGACCCCCGTGACCCTGTAGTTAGGATATAGCGGGTTGGAAAATGACTGACTGACTGACTTAAGTGCCGAGCCATTCGCTTACCCGCTTCGGTTGTTCCCTTTGTGGTTGTAAGTTTTGTTGTTCTTTCTCTGTGTCGAGATCTGTTACCTTAAGAAACGTTTTCTTCTCTTCCAATAACTTCTTCTGTTTGTACCTGGAAGTCATTTAAGGGATTTTCAGCAATGCACAATTCAACATGTACGGTTATCCCCTTCTTTGGAGTTTGTTCAAATGTTAGGATCTTCCGCTTTTAGAATTTTTTGAGTAAACTTCTGTGCCGTCCCGATCTATCTATAAAAGCCAAATACCACCGACTCACTCATCACGAAATCTCCCAAACCACGAGGACTTGAAATCTGGAATGTAGGTTACCCTTGGCCCATAGGTGCTCGCTAAGAAACGGTTTGAAAAATTTCCTGGTCCAAGCGCAAAATTTATTATAGTTTTTTAGACCCGTTTGTATGTCTGTCCGCTTTTCATGAGAGAACTACGTCACGGATTTACATCAGGTTTTTTTCTAGAATTTTCTTGAACATTCCGGTTGATTTTGCGACTTCTCTCATCGCGCTAAGAATCACAGTTCACTTGCAGGAGTGAGATATTCACACTAATCAGAGACAGAGCGTGTGGGCCGAGGGGAGGGGGGAGAGTGACATCAGGAGCGGGGGGCCGGCGTGTGTCCTCACAGGTGGCGCAGTGGTAGTGCTGCTGCTTTGTAGTAAGGAGACTGTGGAGGATTGTGGGTTCGCTTCCCGGTTCCTCCCTGTGTGGATAGCGCTTTGAGTACTGAGAACAGCACTATATAAATGTAATGAATTATTATTATTATTATTATTCACTGTCCTGTTTCACTAATATGCTGCCAAAGCTGCATGGGGGATGGCTAGTCCACCTATATTTGGATTATAAGGTTTTGGGACTCAAAGAATTTGGATTTGGGGTTTAATTTCGTCTAGAATCGATTCTGATGAAGCTCATTATTTAATTACCTTAAATTGAAATGCACCTGTATGGTTGCCGCCATATTGAGGTTCAGTTTATTTTCATTTTTTTTAAACTTTAATTGAATTTATTTAAAGCATGTTACATTCCATACAATCAAGTCAAACACGTATGGTCGCTGCCATATTGGGGTTCTGTTCCTACCATCTCCATGGAGATCTTTCCCAGAGTTCTCCAGTGTGCACTCGATTTTGTAGTCAGTTCTGTGACGTCACTAAGATCACCCTCTGGCGTTTCGGGAGTATGACAGACAGACCGTACCTTGCTTGTTTTTTTCCCCCGAATCCCCCCGCTATTGTTTTTGACTCAATCGCATTCCGGCATTGACAAAAGATCTCCTGGTCTCCCGGTTGGGACCGCTTTTGACTTTGAATCTCGAGGTCATTCTCATTTCCTGGTCTCTCACACATCAGTTTTCTCAACAAAATAAGCAATTTCATGTTTTAGCCGTGACGCCATCTTGTTTTACTTGCCATGATGCGATCATCCATTGTTACGCTGCAAAAAATGAAATCTAAGCAAGTGAAAAGTATTTATATCGTGACGTGAAATCCTGTTTTCCTCATTGTAGGAATTATCGACTCGTCAAAAAATTTGCATTACGATTATTTAGCTTACTTTAAGAAATCTCGTCAAGTAAATTTCGCTTACCCCATTGGCAGATGTTTTTGCTAAATAAAAGCAGAACAACTTCCACTTAAAGTTTTTTTGTCTCGTTTTTTGCGGTGTACAGTTTTGGCTTCAGAGGACGCTCGTCGTGGTGTCACTAGCAAGACAACATTAAAAAGCGTAAGCCCCAGGAATGTGAGGTGTTCAGGACGTAATGAATTACTTTGTGAGTTAGAAGTGAGCACATAACACCCATTCTAGCTTCCCCTCACTGGTTACCAGTGTAAGTAAGAGCAGATTTTAAAGTTCTTCTTATAACATAGAAGGTCCTGAATGGAGATTCGTCTCCTTACTTGGCTGAGCTAACCGCACCATACACTCCGGTCCGACCCCTTCGCTCTCTTAATACTGGTCTTTTGGTCGTTCCCTCCATTAGGAAAAACTCAGTTGGTCAAAGAGCATTTGCTTATCGGGCCCACCATTACATGTAAGACAAGCCCACTCAATCGAGACTTAAAACCGACCGTTACTCACTTCATTACAGTGTGCCTTAGAATCCAGTCTGCTCTGTCATCCTCGAAATGTTCCCTATTATATTATTCCTTTGTTGACATACCGTAACTTTGAATGTTATTTTATTCCAGTTTTATTTGCTATTATTCCTTTTGTTTTACTTTCATTTCTGTTTAATTTGAATATTTTATATTATGGTTTATGTATTATGGAAACGTACTCAGAAGCGAGGAGAGTGTGATGAGAAGATGGAAAGAGGACTTTGAGAGGCTGATGAATGAAGAGAACGAGAGAGAGAGAAGGTTGGATGATGTGGAGATAGTGAATCAGGAAGTGCAACGGATTAGCAAGGAGGAAGTAAGGACAGCGATGAAGAGGATGAAGAATGGAAAGGCCGTTGGTCCAGATGACATACCTATGGAAGCATGGAGGTGTTTAGGAGAGATGGCAGTGGAGTTTTTAACCAGATTGTTTAATGGAATCTTGGAAAGTGAGAGGATGCCTGAGGAGTGGAGAAGAAGTGTACTGGTGGGCCAATATTTAAGAATAAGGTGGATGTGCAGGACTGCAGTAACTACAGGGGGATAAAATTGATGAGCCACAGCATGAAGTTATGGGAAAGAGTAGTGAAAGATCAGTTAAGAAGGGAGGTGATGATTAGCGAGCAGCAGTGTGGTTTCATGCCAAGAAAGAGCACCACAGATGTCATGTTTGCTCTGAGGATGTTGATGGAGAAGTAGAGAGGAGGCCAGAAAGAGTTGCATTGTGTCTTTGTGGACCTGGAGAAAGCAAATGACAGGGTGACAAGAGAGGAGTTGTGGTATTGTATGAGGAAGTCGGGAGTGGCAGAGAAGTATGGAAGAGTGGTACAGGATATGTATGAGAGAAGTGTGACTGTGGTGAGGTCTGCGGTAGGAGTGACGGATGTGGAATTACATCAGGGATCGGCTCTGAGCCCTTTCTTATTTGCAATGGTGATGGACAGATTGACAGACGAGATTAGACACGAGTCCCCGTGGACTGTGATGTCTGCTGATGACATTGTGATCTGTAGAAACAGTAGTGAGCAGGTTGAGGAGACCCTGGAGAGGTGGAGATATGAGAGGAGAGGAATGAAGGTCAGTAGGACCACCAATACAGAATACATGTGTGTAAATGAGAGGGAGGTCAGTGGAATGGTGAGGATGCAGGGAGTTGAGTTGGTGAAGGTGGAGGAGTTTAAATACTTGGGATCAACAATAATTAATAATAATAATTCATTACATTTATATAGCGCTTTTCTCAGTACTCAAAGCACTATCCACACAGGGAGGAACCGGGAAGCGAACCCACAATCTTCCACAGTCTCCTTACTGCAAAGCAGCAGCACTACCACTGCACCACTTGTGAGGACAAATACTTGGGATCAACAGTACAGAGTAATGGGGATTGTGGAAGAGAAGTGAAAAAGAGAGTGCAGGGAGGGTGGAATGGGTGGAGAAGAGTGTCAGGAGTGATTTGTGACAGAAGGACATCAGCAAGAGTGAAAGGGAAGCTCTACAGGATGGTAGTGAGACCAGCTATATTATATGGGTTGGAGACGGTGGCACAGGAGACAGAGCTGGAGGTGGCACAGTTAAAGATGTTAAGATCTGCACTTGGTGTGACGAGGATGGACAGGATTAGAAATGAGGACATTAGAGGGTCTGCTCAAGTTGGACGGTTGGGAGACAAAGTCAGAGAGGCGAGATTGCGTTGGTTTGGACATGTGCAGAGGAGAGATGCTGGGGATATTGGGAGAAGGATGCTAAGGATAGAGCTGCCAGGGAAGAGGAGAAGAGGAAGGACTAAGAGAAGGTTTATGGATGTGGTGAGAGGGGACATGCAGGTGATGGGTGTGACAGAGCAAGATGACGAAGACAGAAAGATATGGAAGAAGATGATCCGCTGTGGCAACCCCTAATGGGAGCAGCTGAAAGAAGAAGAAGATTTTATATTATGTTTTATGTATTCTTCTAATTTGTACAGTGTATTGGGACCATCCTGCATGGTGATTTTTGCACTTTAAATAAAGTTGATTGATTGATTGAGAAGTAAACGGGAACTGTTGTATTAAATATTGAAAATACAGGGTGGCCCACAAAAAAGTGGCCCACCTCCACCGAGACAACTGCCTGATCAAATCTGGTACTCACATTTACAGAAGATGCTGAAAGTGATCTCCTTGTGATCTCTGTGCCCGTGTCAGTCTGTTCGTGTACGCTCTTTGCAACGTCATGGGATCGACTCTCTGTATCGCATTTTCAATGTTCAACTTTGTCTCATACATGCAGCCCCTTTAAAGACCCCACACGAAATAGTCGCCCGTTGTTAAGTCACGCGATCATGTTGGCCATAAACCCTTGCTAATAATCCTTTGGTCAGGGAAATGCTCCCGAATAACAGGCACAGATATGCGGGAAGTATGGCAAGTTGCACCATCTGCCACCACAAAAGTAGTTTCCAGGGGACAGACACCAAGGAAACAAGGCAGACGACCTGACCGCAGCCACCTGTCTCAAAGTTGGTGGGCCACCCTGTAATGAATGATGTGCATCAATTTAAATGTTTAAAGTTTAATAACCTTGATTGTAGCAGAAATTTGTCAGTTTTCACCCTCTGATGGTGGTCCGTAGAGGGCTACTGAAGGATCAAAAATCAAAAATAACCACATATTCATTGTCGACGACCTTGAAATTGTCTGAAACGATACCCCACAAGCCTAGGCTTGAAAGATGACATTTTTAATCTTCGGGGGGGAGTCCTGGGACCACCGGTAAATAATCAAAATATCACAAATATGATCAATATTTGTGTTTAAAAACTTTAAAAAGATGTATTTTTCAAATCATATGCAGGTTAGTGTGGATTTGGGCTTACCAGCTGGTCCCCTCTCTTCCCCGACTACATTCCAGTTTATTCCCAGTCAGCTGCGTTCTTCTCCTGGTGGCTGTGGAACAGCCCGGCTTTCATCCCTGGTCAAGTGGGTTCTCTTTATTTTTTAACATTTTTTATTTTTAAAAGTTTTGTTGTAAATATTGCCATTGATTGTTTTTGCTCTCTTGTCTATCTATATTCTCGTAATGAATATTTGGTTTAAAGTATTGTTTTGTGTCCGGTTTGGCTCCTTCATGGAGTGGAGAGAAGGAAATTGATGATATCTAGCAGGATTGGGTCAGCTTAGCTATTAGCTAAACACACAGGCTTGATGGACCGAATGGTCTCCTCTCGTTTCTCAAATTTCTTATGTTCTTATGATAATTTATTTTGTAGATTGTCTTAATAATAATAATAAGGTAGACCGCAGGTGCGGACAGCAATGTAGACTGACTGGTAAGCTGAGAGTTTTGTCTTTAGACTCATCTCCCACTTTAGCACCAAGGAGCAGATCAGCGCCTACAGAACAGCTGCCTCCACTCTAATCCACTTGTTGACTTCACGCTCCTTCTTCCATTACTCTTAAATAATATCATGAGCTATTTGAACTGCTCATCATAGGACTTCAGACTTGGAGGGACTGATCCTCGTCCCATCCCTTTCACGCTCAGCAGTGAATCGCTCATGCTGAAGGTCACAGTCAGATCAGGAAAAGGCTGACAACATCATCTGCACAAAGCGATCTGAAAATGATAGTAGGCCTCATTTGGTCATTAGGTGTTTGGAGCTTGCTGATAAGAAAACCTGAGGCTTCATTTCAGACGTTTAGGCCTTTGTTTGGTATTCTGGGGCCAGGGTTTTTTTTATGTGATTCCCCCTCTTACCTTTCAAAGTGTTAGCTTTGGTTTCTGATTCCCATTCAAGTTTGTCCTTGCTCTACTTCCGCTATTTGGCAAATAAATCTCTGAAATTGAAGACTATTTAAAATTGTGCAGTGACCCCAGGGTCCAGACCTGAGAGGGAGATGCTCCTTAAGTGGCCTAGACATGTCCAAGGGGACAGTAAAACCTGGAGGTCCCAACAACTGAAGCAGTGTGTCCCTCTTAGGCCCAAACCCTGGGGTTGCTACAAATGTTTTGGTGCCGAGTGTTTTGTATAATAGGATTCAGTTTTTCCTGGAAGGCAAGGCCTCATTTGGGCATTAGGAGTTTGGAGTTTGTAGATAAGAAAGTCTGAGGCTCCATTTCAGCAATTTAAGTCTTTTTATGTTACTGTAGGGCCAGGGTTTTTTTCTGTGATTTCCCCCTCTTACCTTTCAATGTGTTAGCTTTGCTTTGATTCCCATTCAGGTGTTAATTGCTTTTATTTCAATTATTTGGCAAATCTTAAAAATATCTAGTGACCCTAGGGTCCACACTTGAGAAGGACACACTCCTTAGGAGGACTAAACAATGTCCAAGGGAACAGTAATACCTCGAGAAGCCAAAGCAGCTCCTGGTCGTAGCCACCTAAGCAGTGTCTCCCTCTCAGGCCCAAACCCTGGGATTGAAACAAATATTTTGGTGTCGAGTGTTTTGTATAGAAGGCTTTGGATAAACCTGGAAGACAAGGCCTCATTTGAGCACTAGGAGTTTGGAGCCTGCTGATAAGAAAGTCTGACGCTTCATTTCAGAAGTTTAGGCCTGCATTGGTATTGTAGGCCAGGGTTTTTTCTGCAATTTCCCCCTCTTACTTTTTTAGCTTTGTTTTGATCCCCATTCAGGTTTTTATTGCTTTTATTTCAATTTTTTGGCAAATAAATCTTCAAACTGATGAACTGTTCAAAATTGTGTAGTGACCCCAGGGTCCAGACTTGAGAAGGAGACGCTCCTCAGGTGGCCTAGACAATGTCCAAGGGGACAGTAATACCTGGAGAAGCCAAAGCAGCTCCTGGTCCTGGCCACCTAAGCAGTGTGTCCCACTCAGGCCCAAACCCTGGGGTTGCTACAATTGTTTTGGTGCCGAGTGTTTTGTATAATAGGCTTTGGTTAAACCTGGAAAGCAAGGCCTCATTTGGGCATCAGGAATGTGGAGCCTGCTGATAAGCCAGTCTGAGGCTTCATTTCAGACGTTTAGGCCTTTGTTTGCTATTGTAGGGCCAGGGTTTTTTTCTGTGATTCCCCCTCTTATCTTTCAGAATGTTAGCTTTGGTTATTGATTCGCATTCAAGGTTTTCTTGCTTTATTTCCAATATTTGGCAAATAAAATTTCAAACTGAAAACTGTTCAAAATTGTGAAGTGACCCCAGGGACCATTCTTGAGAGGGACAATGTCTAAGGGGACAGTAACACCTGGAGAAGCCGAAGCAGCTCCAAGGTCCCAACCACCTCAGCAGGGTGTCCTTCTCAGGCCCAAACCCTGGGGTTGCTACAATTGTTTTGGTGCTGAGTGTTTTGTAAAGTAGGCTTCAATTAAAGGCCTCGATCAGGCATTAGGAGTTTGGGGCTTGCAGATAAGAAAGTCTGAGGCTCCATTCCGGAGATTTAGGCCTTTATTGGTATTGAGGGGCCAGTTTTTTTTTTTTGGAGTGTTTATTGGTTCTTGTATTAGAAAAGCCTGCCCCTATTTTTGCTGAGCCTGTGCAGGCCTGAAGCCTGCTTTTTGAGTTTGGCCGTTAGACGCCAGTGAAGCTCAGTGGCCTTCTTCTGGAGGCTAATCCTCATTTCCAGGGTTGATCGGTACACGGCTGTACTCCATCATTACTGGTGTGGATTACATTTTATAGTCTGTTTTATGACTTTCCATTTAATTTTGCCCCCAAATCCTTTTAATCACCCAGTCCTCGCATTAACATTCAATCAGTATTTTGTGATATTGTTTTGTTCCTGATTACAATGCAGGGCTCTAACCAAAACCAAATGGCCCCTCATTCTCATTGTGTTCCTCTAGACACCTAGGAGTTGGCTATAAGCCCAGTGTACCCCATGACATCCTCACATTTCAGGGGGGCAACGCTACGACTTGTCCATTGACATTGTCACCCATCCCTCTGACAGTCAAAGTTTTGCAATAGTCTTTCAAATGTGGCATCTCAGGAGAAGAGGAAAACAAGAAAAGAGGTCACTCACCAGCCGCTTGGACATGGGCGTTTTGTCTTCTCCAGGAAGGTGCTGCTCCAGGGCCAGGACGATGCAGTTGGCGATGATGGTGGCCAAGATCATGTATTCAAATGGAGTGCAGGAGAGTCAAGGAGAACCATGAGGAGTACGGACAACAGCAAAAACACACATAGGCAGGTCGGCAGGAGAGCAGAAGCGGGCAGATGACTTCTCACCTGCCCAAACGCCAACAGGATTCAATCGGCCAATGCAGCCCAACAAGTACCTGCCAGAGCTGCTCAACGCAACCTTAAAAGGATTCAGGGAACTGTAAGAATACCACCGGCACCCATCGCCAAGCTCAGAATCATCCGTCTCGAAGCTGAAGATTGAGCAGAATTCATAAGAACCAGCAAGCCCACTGGCACCATCAACCTAACCGGGCGCTCCAAATTAATGGGCATGAGTTAAGAAATCGCCCTCCATAGGGGGCAACCTAATGCAAGACAGCATGGGATGTGGAGGTGGGCGTCACCCGTGTGGAGACTGGTGAGGCATGAGGGTCTCATACTATCACATGAAGGTGGGCTTTTGAGCAGAGAGTGCTGGGCGTGCAAAAGAAACTCTGAACTAGAAGGAGCGGCGGCTGCGGAGGTAAGGCTGTCTTTGATTAATCACCGCTGCTAACAAATGCCATCTGCTTCATCCTGCTAACTTCTGGCTCTCAGGATTGCATGCAGTTGCCTTAGAAACTGTGGAGGCCAATTAGGAAGCGGCGCTAAGTGGTGCTGGGCCATGCTGCCTATAAATAGAGAAGGCTGGGGGTCCGCGAGCCGCGGCCCGCCAAACGCCACGGCCTCCATGCGCCTCGAACTGCCCTTCACAGTTTATCGCTTCAATGCAGAAATGCACCTTCAGTAATTAAAAACCTGAATGGCCAGATTAGTACAAAGCGCAACGGCAGGCAGGCAACTATAAAAGGAAAACGACAAGCCCTCGGGCACAGCTGCCATGGCACCAGCACACCCTCCTAGAGCGGTACGACGGCCGGTGCCCACCTGCGACTTGTTGAATTGAATTTGTGATCGGCACCTAACTCTCCGAAAATGACCAAACCTACGGAGTCCACTGCAGTACCATGGGGCTTGTGGGCTTAACCGTTATATAGTGCCATCCATATCTATCTATTATATGGCGCCCTTCACATTCTATCTATCCACTATATAATCCATCCATCCATTTTCCAACCCGCTGAATCCGAACACAGGGTCACGGGGGTCTGCTGGAGCCAATCCCAGCCAACACAGGGCACAAGGCAGGAACCAATCCCGGGCAGGGTGCCAACCCACCACAGGACACACGCAAACACACCAAGCACACACTAGGGCCAATTTAGAATCGCCAATCCACCTAACCTGCGTGTCTTTGGACTGTGTGAGGGAACCGGAGTGCCCGGAGGAAATCCACGCAGACACGGGGAGAACATGCAAACTCCACGCAGGGAGGACCGGGAAGCGAACCCAGACAGGTCTCCTAACTGCGAGGCAGCAGCACTATCCACTGCGCCACCGTGCCGCCCTCCACTATATAATGTCTTTCATATCTATTTTTCATATGGTGCCTTTCATTTCCAGCTACTATGTAGTGTTTTTCATATCTGTTTGTCAGTTTATCTATTTATTATACAGTGCCATTCACATCTCTCTGTTTGTCTAATATATAGTGCCTTTCTTATCTATTTATCTCTCTATTATGTAGAGCCTTTCATGTCTATCTATTGAGCTATTTTTGTGTGACTTTCTTTTCTGTGCATCTATCTGTCATTCTGTCTGTCTTATATGGTGCCTTCCACTTCTAGCTATTATATGGTCTCTTTCATACCCATCAATGTATCTATCTCTCCGTTATATAGTGCCTTTCATATCTATCTAATTTGGTGAGCCTTTATTTTCTGTGTATTTTCTGGTTATTTTTCACTTGTGTTTCTCCCTGTGATCATCCCTACTGTCTGTAAGTATGTTCAAGGTCAGGGGTGCACACAAAGATGCCTGCTTCTCTATATACATAGATGGGGTGTATCTTCTGTGGTGGGCTGGCGCCCTGTGTTGGCTGGGTTTGGCTCCAGCAGACCCCCGTGACCCTGTAGTGAGGATATAGCAGGTTGGATAATGGATGGATGGATGGATGGATGGATGGGTGTATCCTGCCATGGATGGACATTCTGTCCCGGATGGCTCCAGTTTGGCAACTAGTGCTGCCAGTGCAGTGCCCAGCGCAGACTATGAGCACACACACTCACACTTTATCGGATGTCTCTCTACACACACACGCATTTCTGTCCACAGGTTCAAAAGTCCGATTATCACAAAGGACGTGTGGTGGAGGGCACAGAGCAGAAATAAGTCCAACGCCTTTAAAATAAAAACGAAAGCAGACAGCGGCTCAAAACACAGGAGGATACTCCCTCCAATTCATCTGAACAGATTTCACAGCACATGTGGTGGCACGTCACAGTGAATGACACCAAACGTCATCTCTGTTAGTCACATCTGGTGGCTCCCGGCAACTGTGCCAACGGGAAGATGACAAAGGGCGCTGCCCAGAGCGGAAAGAGCCGTTTAACCCTTTGTGCCCTCAGTTTTCCGGCTTGTCGTACTTCTGCAATTCAACACCCTGTTTAGACTTCTCAAAGCAGCCAGTTGGTGGAGTATTAGGGAAAAAAAAATCAGGAAGCGACCCCTTAATGGGATGCCAGTTTATGTCGGGGGTGGGGGGGGTGGGGGGTGACATCCTTAAAAGCAGGTCAGCAGTTCACAAAGATTGCACATCACAGCCTAATCGAATCCGGACACAGGTAGTCAAAAAGGTGGCTCTACATTTGTCAGAAGTAGATAGATAGATAGATAGATAGATAGATAGATAGATAGATAGATAGATAGATAGATAGATAGATAGATACTTTATTAATCCCAGGGGGAAATTCACATACTCCAGCAGCAAAAAATATTAAATTAAAGAGTAATAAAAAATGCAGGTAAAAAACAGACAATAACTTGAATAATGTTCAACGTTTACCCCCTCTGGTGGAATTGAAGAGTCGCATACTTTGGGGGAGGAATGATCTTCTCAGTCTGTCAGAAGTGGGCCTAATGAGCGCAGTCCGGTTTGGGGGTCTCACTCCTCGCTGTCCGTAGCGGGTAGCCGTTAATATTACACTTCCTTCAGTATCCGGAGCGCGCACTCCTTCAACAGCGCAAACTGTGCGCGCATATATCTCGGAATTTAAAGACCGCGCGCCCCTAGCTGTATTGAGCATGCGCACTTCTACTTTTATTAACCGCGCCCACTCATTACCTTCATAGTTCGACCACCTTGTCCCCCCCCTCCTCGGTGTCCGGAGAGCGCGCACTTTCAGGAAGGAAAACAAAAAAAAAAACGGCGCCCTTTGTGTACGTAATGCTGACATTATTATAATACTTCAAAGACTCGGGAAGGGGTCCGCCTCAGTGTCCGGAACGCGCGCCCCTTCAATTCCACACATTGGTACATTGAGCTTGCGCCCTTTTACTTTCATAAACGGTCCCCACTTAGTATAATCGGAGTTGGACGACCTTGGGTTCCCCCTATGATTTAGTTTTTATTAACGGCGCCCATTCATTCTCATCATAATTTGACCACCTCGTACCTCCACGCCGGTGTCCGGAGATCGCGATCCTTCAGAAAGAGAACAAAACGACGCCCCTTTGTGTACATACCGCGGACATTAAGACTCAGGAGGGGGTCCCCCTCGGTGTCCGGAGTACGCGCCCCTTAACCTTCATAAATGGCGCCGCTCAGATGTCTTAAACACTTTACACATTCAAAAACGTATCACATGATTGAATTCAGTATTCTAACATTTTAAAACATGGGATAAAAAACATAAGTAAGCAGCTATTACAATAAAATATTTACATTAAATGAAGCTGAAAAACCTTAACAAAGCAACAGCCTTATTTAACTTTTTGTTTCGTCCCGATCGCAAACGCATTCAAGTCGCGAAATAATTCAAAAGCTATACATGTCGGCGTCCTTCTGGAGAGTCTCATCTTGTGTATGTACAATTTAGCGAGTGTAATCATTACCTTAATAATACAGTGCTCGTTTGAGTCTAAGGATAAATGATTACAACATCGAAGTATGTAGGAACTTTTATGGGGTATTTCCCAACCAATTCCTTTTTTTTAGGTCTTAAAGCTCAAACCAAAAGGAAGTCATAAATACACAATGAAAAAATAAAAGTTCAACAGACTCGAAGAGTACACAAGCATCAAGGACATCAGGAAACGCACGGAGTGTTTTATTAGCAAGTTATTTATTATCTATGCAATATTGTCAGGGCCGCTCAGATGTCGTCACATGGACCGAACGTACCCAGAACTCTCTGATATGGCAGATCCGCCCCTGCTAGTGATGGGCGATTCGCGAACGATTCTTTTTTGTCTAATGGACTCCTTTCAGCGAATCGTACGAATCGATTCAGTGGCACCCAACGGGGTGTGGGAGGGGGCTAAAGCAACGTCCCTTCAACTAACTGGTTAATGGCCGCCGGCAACGTCACGTGTCTCGAGTAGCTGTGATTGGCTGCATTTTGTGTCAATCTTAAATTCTAAGGCTTGTTATGCAGACGTAGTCCGTATAATCGCCATTCGGATTTGCGCATTCCAAGTAACTTTTTAAGCAGTTAAACGAACTTCCATCCATCCATTTTCCAACCCGCTGAATCCGAACACAGGGTCACGGGGGTCTGCTGGAGCCAATCCCAGCCAACACAGGGCACAAGGCAGGAACCAATCCCGGGCAGGGTGCCAACCCACCGCAGGACACACACAAACACACACCACACACCAAGCACACACTAGGGCCAATTTAGGATCGCCAATCCACCTAACCTGCATGTCTTTGGACTGTGGGAGGAAACCGGAGCGCCCGGAGGAAACCCATGCAGACACGGGGAGAACATGCAAACTCCACGCAGGGAGGACCCGGGAAGCGAACCCAGGTCTCCTAACTGCGAGGCAGCAGTGCTACCACTGCGCCACCATGCCGCCCTTAAACGAACTTTTCCAGTGATAAAGTTAACGACTGCGGTGGGTTGGCACCCTGCCCGGGATTGGTCCCTGCCTTGTGCCCTGTGTTGGCTGGGATTGGCTCCAGCAGACCCCCGTGACCCTGTGTTCGGATTCAGCGGGTTGGAAAATGGATGGATGGATGGAAAAAATATAAATTAAAAAATGAAGCTATAGGGTGGGCCAATGAGGAAAGTGGGCCCAATAATGGCACTGCGCCTGGCACAGCATGCTATGGTGAGGTGCCAGTCCTGGAACTGAATGCCAATTCTGGATCTGTTAATGGATCTCACTCCATTGTATGTATTACATGGCATGGATTGACTGCCCCATCCAGGGTTGGCTCCTGTTTTGTGCCCTGCATTACAAAACCTCCACCTGACCCTGAACTGAACTAAGCATTAAGTCGGGTTATGCCCTCTTGTATATTATGTTCTTCTGGTGAGAATTACATTCAATTATCCATTTATCTGTATCTTCTCTGAATCAGTTAATAATAATAATAATAATAATAATTCGGGGTCACAGCCTGTCCCAGTGGTCTCTTACTGGGCACATATGCACTGTTGTATCATCACATGCGGCGTCCCACTTCACCTGATTCTGGATGGCAGTCAACATCAGGGGCCCAGGTGGGCACTAACTGTGGTGCAAATGCTCCTGACATGGTGGGCACACCCAAGTCTAGAAGGAGGTCACCTTTTATTTGATTAGCTAGTTCCAAACGTTTCAGGTCTTTTCTGGTGCCCATGAGATGCCAGGCCACATACTCCAGCCCCTGCCCCAATGGTGCCACTCTGACACTGGTTAACATGTAGCCACCAGAGCTCTGGATATCATCAGGGATCTTGTCCCCCTTTTTTTTTTTGTCGGGCAGGTGGATGGTGGTGGGCTTCTGGCTCAGATGGCACAATTGGGATTGTGGGTATTTGGAGGAGCTGAAAACATTAAGTAGAAATGAAATTACTTGTGAAATGGAAATGGCAGCAAGGCAAGAATAAAAGAAGCCCTTGATGTTCTGCCAGCAGATTAATGCTTAAAAAAAACCGAGATGGCGCTTGGTTTGCTGCCAGTCGGATCATCATCATCCCTCTATTAGTTTATTTTGTCTATTTGCTGGGGGACGCTTCTGTCGTGCCCACTCTTAAAGGGCCCCGCTGTTCTCAGGATGTACTCCATGTCCTCCTTCCACTTGTCCTGAGTGCCAGCCAGTGCTGTGACCCGTCATTGAATTGCCATTGATTTCCACTTCATGGCTGTCTTACGAGGTGGGCCAGATGGCACAGTATCTCACCCACTTAACAACTAAACCCTCACCATTATAGGGGGGTCTCTAAAAGCTGCGGCCTACCCTGACCACCAGTTCCAGATGGGATGTCATTCTGTCAACTCCACTAAGAAAGCACCAATCTCAGAGTCATCAATGCAGTTTTGGAACTAAAAAAAAACCCACTGGAACTTGGCAAGGAGAGGTGTGGGGGGGTATATGGGGGTACACGGGGGGTATGCTCGAATTTGAACCCAAGGATCCTGGAACTGTGAAACGATACCAATAATCAGTGGCACCATGCTGCCAAAGTCTATCCAGTCACCATTTCTAGGACTAGAGCCCATGCTGGCAGCATTGGGTGCAAGATGGTGTAGCACTCTATCAAACACGTATCCGCGCCCAGTCATGTGGCACCTTTTGCCAGTTAATCTAACAGGAACATTAATTGTGACAAAGGAAATGAGAAAAACGCAGAAAACAACTGGCAGAAAGGATACCCACATCCCTGGAGAGGTGAGGCAGCAGCTTTAACCAGTGTGCCACCTACAGAGCCAACCTAAGGGACCATTTTGGAAAAGGGGCTGCCTGGGGGCATCCATGAATCCCCTGCTGCTTTGGTTACAAAATGTTAACCAAGACTCTGATTGGTCACAATAAGACTTAAAAAGGACCAATGACAATATGCTGTAGAACTGGGTCACCTCGAGTGCCTCTGGTGGTCACTCACTGTGGCACAACAGGACCTTTACAAAGGCTCTGATTGGTCATAATTACACTTATAAAGGAGCAATGACACTTTAGATCTGGGACCACCTCTAGTGCCTCCAGTGGTCATTTACAGCAGCACAACCGGACCTTAATAAAGGATCTGATTGGTCAAAACACAACTTACAAAGGGCCAATGACAATGTACAATTGGAGCTGTGTCTAGTGCCTCTAGTGGTCATTTACTGCAGTGCAACTGGACCTTAACACAGGCTCTTCTTGGTCATAATAAGACACACGGAGGAGCAATGACAATTTAGAAGTGAGGTCACTATTAGTGCCTCTAGTGGTCACTTACTGTGCTGCAACAAGACCTTCATGAAGTCTTTGTTTAGAAGGTCAGCTTCAGCTGTCCCCATGGGACCTGAGGTAAAGGGTACACAGGAGGGGACATCGGGAGAAGTCCGGAAAGCCACATATCATATCAACTGTGCAACCACATTGACCCAGATGACCACTCACCTCAGCCCTAATCTATTCTGCAACAGGATGTTAAGGGCTCTGATTACTCATAAAAAAAACTTACAAAGGGCCAGTGACAATATAGAATTAGTGCCACCTCTAGTGGTCACTTACTGCAGCACAACAGGACCTTAACAAAGGATCCGATTGGTCATAATATGACTTACAAAGAGCCAATGACAATTTACAATTAGAGTTATGTCTAGCTCCTCTAGTGGTCATTTACTGTAGTGCTTCAGGACCTTAACTAATGCCTTAATCGGTCAAAATAGATAGATAGATAGATAGATAGATAGATAGATAGATAGATAGATAGATAGATAGATAGATAGATAGATAGATAGATAGATAGATAGATAGATAGATAGATAGATAGATAGATAGATAGATAGATAGACAGATAGATAGATAGATAGATAGATAGATAGATAGATAGATAGATAGATAGATAGATAGATAGATAGATAGATACTTTATTAATCCCAATGGGAAATTCACACTTCATTCTTATTCAAAATAAGACTTAAAAAAGGGCCAATGGCAATAGAGAATTGGTGTCACGTCTAGTGCCTCTAGTGGCCATTTACTGGAGTGCAACTGTTCCTTAACCCAGGCTTTGCTTGGTCATAATAAGACACACAGACACACTAAGGAGCAACAACACTTTAGAAGTGAGGTTACTACTAGCGCCTCTAGTGGTCACTTACCGTGGTGCAACAGGAACTTAAGGGCTCTGCTCATAATAAAACTTAGAAAGGGCCAGTGACAATATATGGTGGTCCAGATCTAACTATACAATGTTTAATGCAATGCAATACAATAACTGCATAATTACATCTGGACCACCCTGTATAAAATTAGTGGTCACTCACTGTGGCACAGTTGGACCTTTACAAAGGCTCTCAGTGGTCATAAGACGACACAAAGGAGCAACAACACTTTAGAAGTGAGGTTACTATTAGTGCCTCTAGTGGTGACTTACTGCACAGCAACAAGACCTTCATGAGGTCTTTGTTTAGAAGGTCAGCTTCAGCTGTCCCCATGGGACCTGAGCTAAAGGGTACACAGGAGGTCTCCATCAGGGTCCCCATCAGGAGAAGCTTGGAAAGCCACATATCATATCAACTTTGCAGCCACCCTGACCCTGGTGACCACTCATCCCAACCCTAATCTACTGTATTATTGCGTCCATCCATTGAACAGCCTTGAGTTATCTGAGGACCACCTTAATGATTTCTTCAGCTACACACCACTCACTCAGATAGTACAGGGGCTCAGCCCTTTGGTTCAGAGACTGCTAAACAGCAGAGGGTCCCAAAATGAATGAAAACAGTCTGGCAGTCAGTGACGGGCTAAGATTTGAAGCCGGACCCCTGGAGCTGCTGGCGGTGACACACTTTCAAATATTCATTCCTCTCTTCTCCGTGACCTTTTACTGCCAGCATTTTTTGCACACAAAGGCAAGACCTACTCTCGAACGGCAGGCCAGTCCACCAATGGGCTCACAATTTAGGACCCCACAAGTTGGAAGAAAATCTTGTGGAAACTTTGGGGGGTGGTGGTGGGGGGGTCTCATGGGGAGAACGTGAAGACTCCACACACACAGCCCAGTAATGAGGCCACTGGTCTGCTGGGCACAAATGAGAAAACGGTGCCGTTCAGCGGGAGCCCGAGGAGCACGAGGTGGAGTGACATTTAGAGCCCGGTGACACCATTGTATCGGAGGAGCCTTTATCTGACTTCCTTCTGAGGATCCATTTATTACTAAATAAATAAATAAAAAATAAAAAAAAAGAAACAAGTCGAGGAAATGCGACACTGTGACAGGAAAGAAATGGCCGCGTGTGAAGTGACCACCTCAAAGGCGGCAGACCCTCCAACTGAGCCACTGGAGGGAAGGCACATCTTTACACCCCCCTGCGACCCATCACTAGGCACAAGTCAATCAAACTAATCCACATAACAACAGGCCTTACAATCCCACCATACAGAACATCCTCAGGACAAGGGGGCAAAATATTAAATAAAGTGTGGTGACGTGGCGCTACTGGCACTACCAAGAGATCTGAAACTTTGGTAATGAAAACGTCTCTTACAATTATATGTTGTCACATGCATACGCTTGGGGAACAAGTTACGGGCTTAGTTGGTGACAATATTACCCCGGGCCACCTGAAGGCATTGTTCAATAAGGGCATCTTTTCTTCTTCTTTCCCCTCTGTAGATGGTGCCACCATCCATGACGCCACTTCCAGGTACCGCCCCACTGCATCAACCACTTCCTCCCAGAAAACACTCTTAGCCGAAGCCACCGCCATCTTGGAGCAGATTCGATCCCCACATGGGACTAGTCTCAGTTTGAGAGCCCACCACGCATTTTCTTTTTGCATTCCCTTCAATATACGGGGTTTGCCTACCGGTACTCCGGACCCTTTATGAGCTTCTTTTGGGTTTTCAGTTTACAAAGTATAATAATAATAATAATAATAATAATACTAATAATTCATTAAGACACCTGGTATGGGTAAAATTCTTTTGATTCCATTGTTTGTGTTATTAGATCATCATGTTGCTGTCACATGGCGAGTGGATCAGGGTGGGCCATCCTTGGCCCTCTCTGTGTTCTCTGGGTGCTCCGGCTTCTTCAAACAGTCCAAAAACACACAGGGTTAGGTGGATCCTGGTATGTGTGTGTGTTAATTCTGCATTGGACTGGCGTCCTGTCCAGGTGTTGTTCCTGCCTTGTGCTAAGTAAGGGATGCTGGGTTAGACTCCAGCTCCCTGCAACAGGATTAGAAACTGGTATGGCTACTTATATGATAATGATGATGATAAAATTATATTGAGGTCTTTCATCTTCTCACCGTTTTGGAGGTTTCTAGTAAATCCAGATATTATCAAAGATTCACCCGAGCGCCCTTCTGAGGACGTGTGTGGTGATGATGACAATGATCATTATAAGTAATAGATAGATAGATAGATAGATAGATAGATAGATAGATAGATAGATAGATAGATAGATATATGAAAGGCACTATATAATAGATAGCTAGATAGATAGATAGATAGATAGATAGATAGATAGATAGATAGATAGATAGATAGATAGATAGATAGATATGAAAGGCACTATATAATAGATAGATAGATAGATAGATAGATAGATAGATAGATAGATAGATAGATAGATAGATATGAAAGGCACTATATAATAGATAGCTAGATAGATAGATAGATAGATAGATAGATAGATAGATAGATAGATAGATATGAAAGGCACTATATAATAGATAGATAGATAGATAGATAGATAGATAGATAGATAGATAGATATGAAAGGCACTATATAATAGATAGATAGATAGATAGATAGATAGATAGATAGATAGATAGATAGATAGATAGATACTTTATTAATCCCAAGGGGAAATTAGTAGCGCATAGTAGTACGCCATTAATAATATTTTAATATTTCGTTTAATTCGGTGTATTTCTGTAAGGGTATGCGCAAGCGCAGAGCACCTTGACAACTTTCGATAAGATTCAGGTTTTAACAAATGACTGAACACAGAAGGAGCACACATGAGACAGGGCTGTGGAGTTTGAAATTGATTAACACAAATAGACACTGACCATCGCTGTCCATTAATGCATTGTTGCGCTAAATGGCCAGTAGATAACGAGTAGCTTCACTCAAACATACAGTTTCAGGAGGGCGAAGCCCCCACGGAGATACGCCACCTCCAGGAAATACGAGACGAGATTAGACCCGTGATCGTCTGACTTCATCATCACATGGCGGGTCTTATTTATCTGTTCGAAATCATTTCTCCCTTCCCGTTGAGCCGAGGAGCGCAGACGCGGTCGATGTCCCTCATTAAACGACAGGCACGAGTGAGGACGGACGGGCTGGCCGCGGATAACTCAACGCCCGCTTCGGGGGTTCGTGTCGTGCCCGTGCAGAGAGAAAACGGAGAAATGAAGATATGAATGTAAAACGACAAAGGTGGAAATCGATACAATGACAATGCCGTACCCGTTAGAGTATTCGGTATTAACGGTGAAGGACAGAAGCAGACATTTTTTGCTGAGTTATTCTTCTGCTATGCGCATCAGCGGCAGGAGTCCCAGCCCTCGTGTCACCCTGTCCGGGGGCTCTTAGCCCATTTCTTGTGATACTATGTTCCGTCAAGTAGTCTTATGTGGGTAGCTCTTTCTTATAATAAATCATATCGTATCATATCATATTCTTCATATCTAACCTTTCAAAATATGTATTTTTTTCAGAATTCACTCTTGCGGGCTATTAATAACACGATCGTGGACGCTGATGACACAACCTACGGATACACCAGCGATGGTCTGCGGGAGAGACCCCCGCACCCCTTAATCGAATAACGCGGGTCTGAGAGTGACGACGATTAGCCTCACCTTTCAAAATAAGGCCGGTCGCTGCCGTCATTTTCAATCAATCAATTAACCGACCGATTTCCATGTATCTTTATGGCGCGCACCGTCACACCGTTTGGTATTAATAGCACCTTTTACCCATAAAGCTTAGCACAGGGCGCTTACTTAGGGTTAAGAGGGGAAAAATAGCTTCCTGTGTATAGCGCCCTTTCTATTCAACAAGATCGCAAAACATTTGTCACGATTTATCTTACAAAACGAAGCCAATCGCTGCCTTGCAATCAGTTAACAAATCGATTTTTATTAGACCTCAAATTATAACGCGCGCCGTCACATATCGTAAATCAGTTATCCTCTCGTTTGTTTTTATAGCGCCTTTTTACCCATCACACCACTGTCTTTAAAATGAACAGATCAATCTCAGACTATAGAGTGCCTTTCTATTTCAGCGAGATCAGTGAGATAAAACATTTCTTAACAGTGTGTAGGAAACTTCTAGACGTGGTGGCCCCAAAACAGTGCAGCCTGACCACCAGCTCATGCTCTTCTCCGTGCCACCTGCACTTCAGAATGGGTCACCCACCTGAAGCTAAGCCAGATCTGGAATGGCAGACCATCAAGGAAAAATTGGGTTGCTGCTGGAAGAGGTGTGGGTCCCAATGCCTCCGCACAGTGACAGGGACACTGTGCTGTAAAAAATGGCACCGCCCTTCGGATGAGACGGAGATCAGTAAAGCTCCCTGGGCATCCTTTGTAAAGAGTGGGGAGTAGGGTTAAATTGCTCACCACAGCCTAAACATTCCGGCCCCCTTAAGCAAGTAATTGCATGGGAGACCACCTAGGGGGAAAAAAATAGCTTTGGTTGCCCACTGGAGGAAGTGTTGGTGACGTCATCAGGGTGTGTGTGTGTGTGTGTGGATCTCAATGCCCCAGTGAAATGATGTAATCCATCTTACTAACCGAAGGTTGTAAACCGGATATGGACGCAGGGCGCTGGGCACATCAAAGCGCACGCGCACTGCCGCCCGCCACAGAGCAAAAAAAGAAACGAGAGGATTCGAAGGTTGTATTACAGTACGGACGGAATCCCCACAGGTCCATGCTGTGACAACGCGCTTGCGAAAGGAGTCACGGCTCAAACCAACTGTCACGCGCACTGCCGCACTGCAACGAGCCCGCCACCTGTAAACTAGACTTGCTCTAATCCACTGTGCCAGTAACGTAGATCACATAATGGTCATTCAGTTTGGCGCCCGCCCCAGAGTCCAGAGTCAAACGCAGCAGCGTCCCAAACCGCGGCGGCTTCCCAGAGTCAGTATGTGGCGCCCAAACAACACAACCTGTGAGCCACACTTGCTCTAATCCACTGTGACAGTAATAGAGATCACATAACGGTCACAGACTCTAACCCAGCGGCTTCCCACACTCAGTGACTGGCACACGAACACCACAACCTGTAACCTGAACTTGCTGTGCAAAACTCTGCCAGCAGTCAGTGTCAGCAAAGGCATCGGAATCACGTCTCCACAAAACGACACCACTTTACTACAGATATGCTTATGTAGTTAGATGACATGGCCCCAGACGCACCCACCCTCCATGATAGGTCATCCATCCAGATATCGGACGGAACAGAAACTGATTGCCATTCTTGGATTTCCGATTCGCTATTGAATCGCGGGCTTACTAGTAAGTGTATATGTTTAATACATCACTGTGCTCTGTGTAAGTATATTTTATAAATCTGCCTTTTTCTACTCACATGCACAGTGGACACACAGCCAGATTTAGCACCCAGGGGTTCACCGTATAAGAACTGCTAGGCAAGCATTAGAAGACAAGACAGTTAGGGACAACTTTCGAAACGGGCATTTCTGGGGGTCAAACTCAGCATGAAACGGTCTCCTCTGTGCCTTGTTTGGAATGGCCCTGTTCACTGAAGTGGGGGGTCTGCACATGAAGGAAGAGTATAAAGCCTTGGCACATTGCCCGGCACACCATTGAAGCCGACGGACGGATGGGAGATAACGTCATCCGATCCAGAAATTCCTTCTAACGCAGTGACAAAAATGGCAGACTCTACACATCGGGCCCCCACTCCCGAACTGGGTTCTTGCCATTGGCTTCCTTCATCTGTTATGCAGCGTCATTAAAGAAAGTTTTTTCTCACTGCCGTATCACTAAGGGAGGGGTATCGCCTTTTTATATTACAGCTATATAGTTTCAGGTGTGGAGGGCTGGCACCCTGTCCAGGGTTTGTTTCCTGCCTTGCGCCCTGTGCTGGCTGGGATTGGCTCCAGCAGACCCCCGTGACCCTGTAGTTAGGATAATGTGGGTTGGATAATGGATGGATGGATGGATAGTTTCAGGTTATGTAACACGCCGAAATTACAAAAGAACTCATTCCAACAAGGGAGCTAGCGCCCCCTGCTGGATACAAGCGACAGGGACACTGTGACAGAAAAATTGGCTCCGTCCAAATAAAAAAAAAAAAAAAAAAGTCCTGACTGTCTGTGGTCGCACAAAAAGAACTGTGGGCATTTTTCGGAAAGAGTGGGGTGTACCCTTGATGTCTTGTTATTCTGGACCCCCAATCATCCCATCTCTCCATCACCAAATAGCTGAAGTGTGGTGAGTGCCTTGGCACAAATATGGCTGCCGTCGCATCATCCGGGTGGATGCGGACCACTGGTGGCGGTTGAAGTGGCTCTCCACTATACATGCGTGAAATGAATTCATGTCAAATGTGATTTATTATTACTGTCACGATGGTGGACCCCCCCCCCCCCTTCTCCTTGGCGTCAGCGTTTCTGGAACAGAAAACCGAAAAGAAACAAACAAACTGCAGAACTGGGAGGAGGAGAGCTGGCAAAAATCGACCGACTCGTTTCAGGGCGCGTTTGACTCATCGAATCACTCGGTGCAAAAAAAGCAAAAAATAAAAAAAAGTGTCAAAAAATTATTTTAGCATCGTTTTTTAGCAAAATGTGCCAAATTCATTTTTCTTTTCTTTTCGCTCACGTCTGACCCAACTCAGAGTCGAAGTACCAGCAGCGTGCAAAACCCGTAATCTCATCCACACGACGCTCTTTCATTTGGCACTGCGGGGCTCTTCTCCCTTTTTTTTTTTTTTGATTTTATGAATATATTTTTTTATTTCATTTACTCGGCCCCCTCAGACTCCACTCGGCTGCCCCAGTGGGGTGGCAGAGACTTGTGGCTTTAATGGCGGGTTTTAGAATTGAAAGTAAAGTTCCACCAGAGTTACGCCTGCTGTGGAGTTTGGGTTGGAATGAAACAGAAAAATATTAATTATAATACTTCTTTACATTTATATAGCGCCTTTTCCCGCTACTTAAAGTGTTTTACGTAGTGAGGGGGAGCCAGTTCAACCACCACTAATGTGAACCATCCACCTGGATGAGGTGACGGCAGCCATTTTTGTGCCCGTTAGGTGGTAAAAGGGGGGAAAGCAAATTAGACACTGGGGATGATTTAGGGGGCCGGAATAACCAGGCTGTGGTGGGCAATCTAGCCTGGACATTGCAATACTCCCTACTCTTTATGAAGGACGTCCAGGGGTCGGGGGGTTCGACTGTGTAGTCAGTCCACATGTGAGTTTAGAATGGTTATGGCTGTTCTTGAGTCTGTTTGTCCTTGTTGTGATGCCCCTGTAGCGCCACCTTGAGGGCAGCAGGTCAAACAGATCAGAGCCAGGGTGGCAGCTGTCCTTGATGATGTGTGAATGTCCATCAGGGAGGGGTGAGGGCAGCCGATGATCTTCTGTGCTGCCTTTCCTACTCTCTGAAGCCTCTCCCTGTCTGCCGTACCATACTGTGATCCAGTACGTCAGCAGGCTCTCGATGGACGAGCGGTAGAAGGTCAGTAGCAGGTTGGAGTCCAGGTTGTGCTTTCCGAGGACCCTGAGGAAGTGTAACCGCTGCTGAGCCTCCTTGATGACTGCTGTGATGTTGTCTGTCCAGGAGATGTCAGCGGAGATAAGGACGCCGAGAAACCGGAAGGTACGGACCCCTCTCCACACACTCGCCGTTGATGGAAAGGGGGGCTGAGTCGGTGCTGTGCCTCCTGAAGTCAACAATGATCTCCTTGGTTTTCCTGGTGTTCAGAGCCAGATTGTTCTTTGAACACCAGGCTGCCAACTTCGTCTCATCCAAAAGACGGCACAGTGTGCCCGTCACTGGGCATTGGGACCCACATTCACACCACAGAGTAAGCGCGCCCAAAAATGGCCTTACCCACACTTCTTCCAGCAGCAACCCAAGCTTTTCCTTGATGGTCTCTCATCCCAGTACCAGCTGGGCCTGAACAGCTTCGGGTGGATGAGCTCTTCTGAAGTGCAGGTGGTATGACCGCTCGAGAAGAACCTGAGTTGCTTTTTTGGGACCACCATGCCTAGAAGTTTCCTACACACTATTAAAAATCAAGGTGCCAGAGTGGTCCTTCAGAGCGACCCCATAGAGGAACCATTTTTAGGTCCCAACAGACCCATCCACATGCATGTTCAGAAAGAACCTTTCAGAATTTATCACAGGGTCCGTACAGTAAATAACTATGAATAGATGGTAAGAGATTTGTGACCCACCAAAGGGTCGTGATGTTTAAAGGACCCCCACTGCATACAATAGCACAGGCTATGCTCAGGTTTTCTAAATCTGTTAGTGTCCTGCCAGGTGGCCTACCCTACGTTAAAGATTTTTGGGTTTTTTTCTGCACATCAGGAAGTTTTTCAAAGTACAAAGAACCAGCGCCATATGCAAAGAACCCGTCCCAGAATGAAATGCTGCTTTACCCAGCAATGGAACCACACAACCCAGCAAAGAACTATAAAGTGCCACTGAAGAACCCACATTAGTAAGTGGGCAGGGTTGGCAATGGAGAAGAGGAGGAGGAGGCACATTAGCGCTGGCCTTGGTTTTGGTCCGTCACACTCGCAGGACGGAGTGCATTTGGATTGCTGGATGCACATCCAGATCAGCAGTGCTAAGGGAAGCCCTTGCCAGGACTGATGGCCGGATGTCGTGTTTTAACAGTTTAACCGACAGCCACCCTAATGAAGCCATAGAGTGCCAGCTATGCCAGGGTCGGGTAAATCCTAATGTTATACTAATGCCTGAAGTGGAAACAAAGGGACGCCAAGTACTCTCCATTTATGTTGGCTTCTTTGTATTCCGTTCAATGCGTTGCAAATTTTAATTCTGACAGGGGAGGGTGGGGACTCGCAATGAGACCCCCCCATTGAATTCCAAACACATTAATGTTTGTACAAATTCCCGGGTGTCAATTGGAATGTCTTTCCTTCTGTCATTACTCGGCAGTCCCAAAAGCACAGAAATCCCAAACTTTGCCCTCCAAATTGGGGGGGGGGGGGGGAATTATCTTCCAAACCCTAACTAGATACAATGGAGTCTAGAAGCTTCTTTATAAAATAGAAAATGTATTTCAACAAATCACTCTGTCATCCTAAGAGCACAAAAGGAATTGCCTGAGAAGGAAAAGCGACCCACAGCAAACACACCGTCCCAACAGAGAATCCAAAAACAGAGCACGGGCTCAAAAATCCAGGAAATGACAATAAGGCGGAGCGACACACACAAGGTAACACTCCACTCCCTGGCGCAGGCGGGATAAACTATGGGCGCCCCAATAAACAGGCAGGAGGGCAGTTCCAGGTGGTGACTGACAGGTGGCCCCACCTCTTGGGGAGTCGCCCACAAAACACATGGGACATAACCGAGGCATTTTTTAGTCACAAACAAACACAAATAAACAAAAGAAACAATAATACAAATAGATGGCAACAAAATTGGACAAAAGAGACAAGGAATGCGACTTTGAACCCCAGCCAGGAGAGAAGTGCTGGCTGAAACTTTGCACCTACAATGGATCTGTGGAGCTCCAATAGATTAGAGAGCTGGGGGGTCGCCCCCCTCGGAGCTAATATGTCAACATTACATTAGACAGCTGAAAAGGGGGCACTTGGATCTACTATATTATATTATTATACTAGCTGTCCCCCCGCGGCTCAGCCCAACTTATCATGAAACAGGACAAATTTTAAAAATCGATAAAAAATTTAAAAAAAATGTAATTCTGGCCAAGCGGAAGGTAGGTACGCTCCAGCATCAAACGTTGGCACTCTGTCTGATCATGTTCAGCTCTGATGGGACAGAAAAGCACATGGCTGTGATATCTCTGCCAATGAGCAGGTACCCTCTAAAACACACATAGCTCTTATCTCGCTCTCTCAAAAACGTCAAACGTTACTCTTTAACAATCTCTAGATGATAACGTCTGCTGAACAAACAGGTATCGCTAGCTAAGCGGAGGCGAGGTGCACTCCAACACGTGGCGCGGGGTAGAGCGACTCGAATGGAGGGTGACGCGTAAGTGAGTGAGTGAGTGAGGAGGGCCCCACCCAGCTCCCTGCTCCTGAGGCCCCGCCTCCCCCTCCCCTTGGCCAGCAGCCGCTCTCTCGGATTCGTGCGAATAAAATCAGTACCTCAACCGAAATGTGATATGTAGCACGATGAGAGAAGTCACAGAATCAACCAGAATGTTCAAGCAAATTCTAGAAAAAAACCCAATCGAAACCTGTTAAGTAGTTCTCTCGTGAAAAGCAGACAAACAGACAAACATTGGATTTTATATATATGCACCGAACAGCAGTTCAGAGTACCCACCCTTTTTGGAGTCCCTGGAGGGGGTGCTAGAGGGCATACCTTCTGGGGACTCCCTCGTTCTGCTGGGAGACTTCAATGCTCACGTGGGCAATGACAGTGAGACCTGGAAGGGCGTGATTGGGAGGAATGGCCCCCCCGATCTGAACCCGAGCGGTGTTTTGTTATTGGACTTCTGTGCTCGTCACGGATTGTCCATAACGAACACCATGTTCAAGCATAGGGGTGTTCATATGTGCACTTGGCACCAGGACACCCTAGGCCTCAGTTCGATGATCGACTTTGTGCTCGTGTCGTCGGACTTGCGGCCACATGTCTTGGACACTCAGGTGAAGAGAGGGGCGGAGCTGTCAACTGATCACCACCTGGTGGTGAGTTGGCTTCGATGGTGGGGGAGGATGCCGGTCAGGCGTGGTAGGCCCAAACGTGTTGTGAGGGTCTGCTGGGAATGTCTGGCAGAGCCCCCTGTCAGAAGTAGCTTCAACTCCCACCTCCGGCAGAACTTCGACCACATCCCGAGGGAGGTGGGGGGACATTGAGTCCGAATGGGCCATGTTCCGTGCCTCTATTGTTGAGGCAGCTGACCGGAGCTGTGGCCGTAAGGTGGTCGGTGCCTGTCGTGGCGGCAATCCCCGAACCCGTTGGTGGACACTGGTGGTGAAGGATGCCGTCAAGCTGAAGAAGGAGTCCTACAGGACCCTTTTGTCCTGTGGGACCCTGGAAGCAGCTGATAGGTACCGGCAGGCCAAGCGGAATGCGGCTTTGGTGGTTGCTGAGGCAAAAACTCGGGCGTGGGAGGAGTTTGGGGAGGCCATGGAGAACGACTTTCGGACGGCTTCGAGGAGATTCTGGTCCACCATCCGGCGTCTCAGGAAGGGGAAGCAGTGCAGTGTCAACACTGTATATGGTGGGGATGGTGTGCTGCTGACCTCGACTCGGGATGTTGTGAGTCGGTGGGGGGAGTACTTCGAAGACCTCCTCAGTCCCACTAACATGCCTTCCAATGAGGAAGCAGAGCCTGGGGACTCAGAGGTGGGCTCCCCCATCTCTGGGACTGAGGTCACCGAGGTGGTCAAAAAACTCCTTGGTGGCAGGGCCCCCGGGGGGTGGATGAGATACGCCCGGAGTTCCTCAAGGCTCTGGATGTTGTAGGACTGTCTTGGTTGACATGCCTCTGCAACATCGCATGAACATCAGGGACAGTGCCTCTGGATTGGCAGACCGGGGTGGTGGTCCCCCTCTTTAAGAAGGGGGATCGGAGGGTGTGTTCTAACTACAGAGGGATCACACTCCTCAGCCTCCCTGGAAAAGTCTATTCAGGGGTCCTGGAGAGGAGGGTCCGTCGGATAGTCGAGCCTCGGATTCAGGAGGAACAGTGTGGTTTTCGTCCTGGTCGCGGAACAGTGGACCAGCTCTATACCCTTAGCAGGGTCCTGGAGGGTGCATGGGAGTTTGCCCAACCAGTCTACATGTGTTTTGTGGACTTGGAAAAGGCATTCGACCGTGTCCCTCGGGGAATCCTGTGGGGGTACTCCGAGAGTATGGGGTACCGGCCCCCCTGATAAGGGCTGTTCGGTCCCTGTACGATCGGTGCTAGAGCTTGGTCCGCATTGCCGGCAGTAAGTCGAACCCGTTCCCAGTGAGAGTTGGACTCCGCCAGGGCTGCCCTTTGTCACCGATTCTGTTCATAACTTTTATGGACAGAATTTTTAGGTGCAGCCAGGGCATTGAGGGGGTCCGGCTTGGTGGACTCAGGATTGGGTCACTGCTTTTTGCAGATGATATTGTCCTGTTTGCTTCATCAGGCCATGATCTTCAGCTCTCTCTGGATCGGTTTGCAGCTGAGTGTGAAGCGGCTGGGATGAGAATCAGCACCTCCAAATCTGAGACCATGGTCCTCAGCCGGAAAAGGGTGGAGTGCCCTCTCAGGGTTGGTAGCGAGATCCTGCCCCAAGTGGAGGAGTTCAAGTATCTCGGGGTCTTGTTCACGAGTGAGGGAAGAATGAAGCGTGAGATCGACAGGCGGATCGGTGCGGCATCCACAGTGATGAGGGCTCTGCATCGGTCTGTCGTGGTGAAAAAGGAGCTGAGCCGCAAGGCGAAGCTCTCAATTTACCAGTCGATCTATGTTCCTACCCTCACCTATGGTCATGAGCTATGGGTAGTGACCGAAAGAACGAGATCGCGAATACAAGCGGCTGAAATGAGTTTCCTCCGCAGGGTGTCTGGGCTCTCCCTTAAAGATAGGGTGAGAAGGTCAGAGTAGAGCCGCTGCTCCTCCACATCGAGAGGAGTCAGATGAGGTGGCTCGGGCATCTGATCAGGATGCCTCCTGGACGCCTCCCTGGTGAGGTGTTCCGGGCATGTCCAACCGGGAGGAGGCCCCGGGGAAGACCCAGGACACGCTGGAGGGACTATGTCTCTCGACTGGCCTGGGAACGCCTTGGGATTCTCCCGGAAGAGCTAGAAGAAGTGGCCGGGGAGAGGGAAGTCTGGGCATCTCTGCTCAAGCTGCTGCCCCCGCGACCCGACCTTGGATAAGCGGGAGACAATGGATGGATGGATATATATATACATATATATTTATCTTTCTGTTACAATAAAAAAATCTTGGGAAGAGAGATGAGACGTGACTTTCTCAGAGAGATACTTTCACATCCCGCGAGACAACACTTTGTGCCAAGAGATTGACTTTTATTTCCGGACCCAGGCGTGGGTTCAGAAATAAAAGACAAAGAGTAGATGACAAAATAGAACGTTGTAAAGGATTCAAAAACGTTTGCGTGATACACACGCAGAGCAGGTTAGAGATAACGGAAGTACGGAAATTCTAAAGTTTCTCAAAAAAGCAAAGTAAAGGTCGCATTAGTGCAAACAAACTGAAATGATTACTCGGTGAAATAACGGAACAGCGAAAAGAGATCGAATATATGGACAGAGGTGATATGACAGAAGGATGTAGATATTGTATGGATCTAAATTTTAAGTTTGAGACTTGTAGATTGTCTAATTAGTGCTGCCATCAGAGAAAAGTAGAGTTTCAATAAAGAGGCGTATCCACGAGAATTAAAAGATTTGTTGTTTGGTGAAAGTGAAATCCACTTACGCGAGAGACGTGAAGTAGCTGGTGTGAAGCGCAGGCAGGGGGGTTGGCAAGCAAAGCAAGCAAGGGGTGAAGCCCCTTAGTATATATTATATATATATATATATATATATATATATATATATATATATATATATAGTGAGGGACTGCGGTGGGTTGGCACCCTGCCCGGGATTGTTTCCTGCCTTGTGCCCTGTGTTGGTTGGGATTGGCTCCAGCAGAACCCCGTGACGCTGTGTTCGGATTCAGCGGGTTAGAAAATGGATGGATGATATTGTGAGGGACGGCCAGCATTCCAGTCCGGCCAGGACGTCCCTCAACTGAAAGAAGCAGACTTGGCAGGACACTACATCCCCCGGAACACTAGATGGCAGCTCCCCTGGATAGAAATGGCTCCTCGGATGCCCGCAGGGCAGCATGGGACATGGAGTCCGTATCCTCAGCCCTGTTGGGTGCCGTGGGTGCCGCCAGGGGGAGCTCACCAAGAACCAGGGGGATATTACAAGGACGTTAACCCGGAAGCGCTTCAGGGTCACGAGGACGGAAACCTGCAGTACTTCCGGAGCAATTAATAAAAGAAGATTGGTTGGTGACCCAGAGAAGAAATACTTCCGGGTCAGAGACTTTAAAAGGACTCTGGGGAACCCCAGCAGATAGAGCCGGAGTTGGGTGGGAATGAGACGGAGCTGCTGGGAGATGGAGGATTGGATTGTTGTTGTTATCCATCCATCCATTTTCCAACAAGCTGAATCCGAACACAGGGTCACAGGGGTCTGCTGGAGCCAATCCCAGCCAACACAGGGCACAAGGCAGGAACCAATCCCGGGCAGGGGTGCCAACCCACCGCAGGACACACATAAACACACCCACACACCAAGCACACACTAGGGCCAATTTAGAATCGCCAATCCACCTAACCTGCATGTCTTTGGACTGTGGGAGGAAACCAGAGCGCCCGGAGGAAACCCACGCAGACACAGGGAGAACATGCAAACTCCACGCAGGGAGGTCCCAGGAAGCAAACCCAGGTCCCCAGGTCTCCCAACTGCGAGGCAGCAGCGCTACCCGCTGTGCCACCATGCCGTCCAGATCTTTAAAATCCTCAAAGGCATCGA